>NC_142584.1:40578492-40879174 GCF_965207765.1 Zootoca vivipara
GTGGGACTGCTCTCTGCTTTCTCCCTTGCTTCCTGTGTTTATTAGGCAGCTGCTTCTTTCAAGGAATGTATGGTGAGAAAAGGGCTCTAAAGAGAAAGGCACACATGGATCTATCTATGACGCTGAATGTGGCACAGTAAATTTTTGAGCAGATGGGTTTGTGCTCACATGCAGACCCTACAACAAATCAGCTCTGACTGTCATAGACATATGTAGAAACTATTTAAATGGTTAGCCTTGGGGGAGTTATTCCTGATGAATTATGTTTCCACTAACTCCTGAATTTATCCCCTTTTATTTCCAGTTAAAGAACATTGAGCATTGAACAAAAGATGCTCAGAGCTGCTGTTTTCTCTCTAAGGGTACCATTTCTGCTTTATGAATTTGCAGCACGTCGTAGTTTGAGCTGAGCTTTCTTGCTGCTATTACCATCCTAATTGCTGTTTTAAATGCTTATATGAAGGGAGAATCTGCCAGTTTATTCCACGTAGTAGATTCAAAGCCTCAAAAATCAAGGGTGTTGGCATCATAAAGAGTAAGGAGGGTCAAATAGGAGAAATCTAAGGATCAACATGCTCAAGAGTGTGCTCCTTGCTGACAAGCCATCTAAAGCAAATTCTGATAACTTTTACCCAGTCTAGTGGACATGACTGTATTTAAATAAAATGTCTTGCCCTCAAGGTTATAATGAAGTATCAGAAATAGCTGATTAGATTCTGCTAAACACTTAGGATCTGGATGAGTCTTCTGCTGTCATGAAGCAGATTCCCGAGCTCCTTGGAAGAAGAGTGAGATATAAATGTAATAAGAAATTTAAAAAGAAATATTTCACATCCTCAAGAGTACCACAACCAAAATGAAATTTGCATAAATCTGTCCCATGGTTGATTCCAATTGCAGGCATTGGTTTACTGGTCATAGGATATTGGTCATAGGATATTTCTTAGAAGTGTTGAAGGGATGAGGTTATAGAACTAGATTACCTGCACTTGGCCTAGAAATTAAGGACACATGCACACCATACATCCCAACACACGTTTAAAGCACATGACTTTCCCCAAAGACTCCTGGGAACTCTATTTCTGCCCCACCCCCAGTACCTTCAACTACATATTCCAGGATTCCTTGGAGGAAGTTATGTGCTTTAACTGTGCGCTGGTTGTGCTTCAAGTGTATGGCATGGATCTGCCCTAAATCTGCTAGTCTGTATCCCATCCTTTTGCTGACTGGCTTTCTATACTAGAGAGATTACAATGGCCTCTGTTCATGTATAGCCACTGAAAAAGACAGGAGAATGCATGGCAGTCTATTGATAACATCTGGCTGGTCTGTGCTTGCCTATGGCCAAGGCTCTTAGGATGTTTAAGATCCCTCTGAGATAACATACAAGTTACGCACCAAAGCCAACACTTGCCCCTCAAGAGACTTGTTAGCCCAAATGATGATGCTTTTTCGTTGTTGTTTTGGAAACCTTGTGAGGAGGGAGGCCCCTTGTGTTGGAGAATATATTGGTTTCCGTCTCCAGTTGCTAGCAGTGCAGGAGCGAGATTAAATTCTAATTTCATATCTAAATGCTGAAAAGACCCAGAGTGATAAAGTCGTGAAACAAAACCAGTAAAACATTAAATGAGGAACACTGAGGTGGCAATGTTCAGATACAGCAGATCAGTACAAATAAGAATCCTACGCAGACAGCTTCCCAACAGTCCTGCAAAAAGACGTTTTCCTTGCATTTCTAAAACGTAACCATGAAAATCATTGCCACACTTCTTCTGGGAACTCATTCCAAACCTGTTGGAAAGGTCCTGCTCCTTCCAACTGAAATTTAACTTCTGGGATACGGGGATTTTTATCTGGGCCCAACCAGAAGTCCCTAATGGGAGGCTAGTGTGTGTGTGTCAGGAACACAGGAAGCTACCTTCCACCAAAGCAGACAATTGGTCAATCTAACTTAGGGATGGAGTCCCTGTGGCCCTCCTGATGTTGGACTCCATCTTCCATCAGTCCCAGCTGGCGTGACCAGTGACCAGGGATGATGAGAGTTGTAGCCCAACAACATATGAATGGCCACAGGTTCCCATCTCTAGTCTATACTGACTGGGAACACCTTTCCAGGATTTCAGACAGGTCTTTCCCAACCTACTTGGAGATACTAGAGATTGAGCCTGGAGCCTTCTGCATGTAAATCAGGGGTGGGGAACCTGGGGCCCTCCAGCTGTTCTTGGACTTTTGACTCGCATCGCCCCCAGCCAAGCATGGCCAATGGTAAGGGACAATGGGAGCTGGAGGTGAGCAACATCTGGAGGCCTAGAGGTTTCTCAGCCCGGATTTAAGGCATGTGCCCTATTGCTATACAGGTGTCCCCCCCCCCACTTAGACAGGGATTATGTTTCAGGGCCCACGCACATAAGCAAAAATTGTGTAAGTTGGGAGCACCCTCTAAAAAGCCTCTGAATGCCTGCTTTCCCCTGCTCTCCAGCTCTCTCTACAATGCAGACTAAAATATCAGCTCTGGAGCTGGTTGGAGGCTGGAGGACACGCAGGCAAGTGGTAGTGGTGATGGCAGTGGCTACTCCAGTACCCCACCCATCAGCTGTTAGGCAGGGAGGCTGTGTGCTCGGGTCTCTTTGGGGCTTCCTCCACTGTCACTGATGTCCTTTTCAGGCTCTGGGAAGGGTCTCCTCATGAACGGCAAGGACTGTTCAGCTCTCTCCCACTATTTCCTAGTTTGAAATATTTTTTTTCTAATTTCCTGGCATTGCATGTATATGCATTTGTGCACAAGTTTATTGCCTGTAGTCTTTCCCCCTTGTATAGCCAGAATGCCTAGTAACCTACAGTTACCTCAGCTTCCCTTCTAATAGGTCATGCCGTTCATATCCTTGAGCAGCCCTGGACCTTGTTTTCACTCCATGCAGAAGATACCATCTGCCTGGGAATGCAAATGGTGCCACACCAACAATTATTTGAAGCATGTGTGAACTTCTGCTATTCCACAAAATGTGTTCTGTAAATAACACAGGCTTTTATTCCCTAGTGCAGATTTTCTTTTGTATTCCCTTCCATTTGTTTATTCTTAAGGCGTTTATATGCAGCTTAATCATAAGCATTTCCACCAAGTATTTTGTGTGAGGACTGCAACCTAAGCTGCAGAGCAGCTAAAATAGCATTTGGAGGTGGCCTTCTCCATAGGAAGCACAAAATAAGGTTTTGTTTTTTTAAAAAAAATTGCCGTGCTCGTGAAAATCATATGCAAATTGTATTTCATGTGGATTAGCACTGATCTTTCGGCTCCTGCAGTTTTTCTTGGGGTGCCCCTCTGTCAAATAAGATGCTCCACCTTGGTGAATAGCTGTTGCTTTGCTGGTCTCCAAAGTGCAGATAGAAAAGAAGTGAATTCATGTGTCTGATGAGAGCAGCTTCTGCGTGGTGAATAAGCCTGATGGGAAAACTCTTTGAGGACTAAAGTGTGTATGGTGAAGATTGGCACAATTAAAGACAGTGCCTGCCTATATTGCTTGACAGCCCTGTGCTCAGTTTATCTGCCAGCAATGCAGCCTAGTAGTTGTGTTTTGGATACATTGGGAGAAGAAGGAGACACCGGAGGCTTTGAAAGATTACTAGGGCTGCATCTCTATTAGTCCCCCATGCTCTGGTGTTTATCTTGGCACAGGTCAGCCTGTGAGGCTCTTGTGCAATTGGACACAGTCGATTAGTTCCATAAGCTGGATTCATGGAGTCTGACCAAGCCAACGTGAATAGAAAATGCCTTCATCGGGTTCACTGTTTAAGGGGTGCTCTCAGCTCAAATGGTGTAATGGAGAGTTATTTCTGTGGCAAGAGATGCTTTTAACATCTGGGCCTTTGTTGTAATGAGGCAAATGGTGTGTTTCTGCTCTTTCCCCCTGGTTGCTTCTATTCAGCCAACCAATTTCTTGTTCGATTGTCATCTGCAATTTGGGTTGCAGCAGCGGTTGAAGATGTGTGGGGAAGGGAGCATAATTAGGAAGGGAAATGGCTGGAGAATCTAACCCCCTTGGGCCAACCCAGTCTTGTATACAATATACTGTCTCCTGCAGCAGCTAGCATAATAAACCTATTACAAGAAAGGTAGAAGAGCCCCTCTAGTGGTCATTGGAATGATGTTTTCACACATACCATGTTTCTCCTAAAATAAGACACATCTTATATTTATTTTTCCTCCCAAAAAACACACCACGGCTTATTTTCGGGGGATGTCTTATTTTTTTGAGCGGGAGCTGGCAACCGCGCCACCGGCCGAGCAAGGAGGAAGCACACGTGCCCTCCCAGTGTTCCCCAAGGGATCTTGTGGGCCGATCCCTCCGGACCCTCTTGGCTTTGGGGTCCCTCGCTCCCTTTTGCCGCCGTCCTCCCCGCCCCCGGGCGAGCGCCTGTCTCTCCCCAGGGAATGGCATCCACACGGCGCGCATTCCTGAGCCGGCGGAGGGGCTGCTGGGACTTGTTTTGGCACAGAGGACCAATTCCTCCATTCAAACGCCAGTGTGCAAATCTGCCCTTGCCTGCCTATAGCCCGGCCCCCTTTGGGCCCGGGACCAGGCTGGTGACTGCTCCCGCCAGGTGTGCGTGTGTGTGTGTGCAAGGGACGAGTAGGCGAGAGTATGCATGGGCGAGAGGCGGACCGGGTGCGGGGCTAAGACGGAAGACGGCGAGGAGGGAGGAAAAGGGCGGGCGCGCGCCACCAAAAGACAAACGGAGCGGGGAAAGTGGACCAACTCCCCCGGCTGCTCCTTCCGGCTCGGGAGTTTGCTCCTTGGGGTGCCCGATTCCGCCGCGGCAAGAGGCGGCTGCACGGGAGCCGCTTCGGGGAGCAAAGCGCCGCGCGAAGAGCCTGGTGAGAGGCAGCTGCGGCTGCAGGTGAACTGGGGGCGAGCGCCCTGAGCACTGTGGCGGTAGCGAAGAGGCGCCCAATCAGCCCGCTTCTCAGCTGATCGGGCGCCTCTTCGCCACCACCGCAGCGCTCAGGGCGCTCGCCCCCAGTCGCCCACGCAGATCCCGGGCTTCACCTGCAGCCTTCCTTTCCTTACCAGACCTGCTCCCCCCCCAGCTTATTTTCGGGGGATGTCTTATATTTATTCTATTAATGAAAAGCCTGACATGGCTTATTTTTGAGGACCGTCTTATTTTAGGAGAAACACGGTATATTGGGTATCTTAATCCACAACAGAAATTTGCTGAAGCCCTAAAGCAGGGGTGTCCCCCAGAAGCCTGTGTCCCCCAGAAGTTGCTGGACTATAACTCCCATAATCCCAGACCATTAACTATACTGGCTGAGGCTTTAATTGACTACCCAGCCCCTCCCTATGCACTCCAGATCTCATGAAGGGAACCCTCTTAAAGGAAACAAGGGCCCCCCCAAAATAATGATTTCTGCATACTCAGAGGACTTTCTGGGAGACATGCAGAAGTATGTAAGTTTGTGAGCTGAAAGAGAGAATAACTTTTTGAAAAGAGAAAAAAAAACATTGTGGGCATTTTAAGACCTTTAGAATGTCAATGACATCCAGGAAAATAGACTATTTACTGGTGCAGTTCACCTCTGTCTGAAGAGGGAAATTCTAGGTTCATGTTGCACCCCCAAAGTAAGAGGTGCTGTCTTTTTGCCGCTAGCCTCTTCTGGGAGGAGGTTGGGTGCCAGGGAGGGGGCCATGCTGCTGTTGCTGTCCATTTACAGCAATGTTAAAATCCTGGGTTTCCTTCATTGTTTTATGTGAGCAGCTCTTAGTTCTGCCCTGGAGGATGGAAAAAATGGGTCAGATTGGAAGTTGGGCATGCTGTGTTAGTCTAGCAATTATGTCTATGGCTGCAGGCTGTTGAGCCATAGAATGATGGTGTCAGTTAAAAGTGGCAAACAGAGGCGGAGGTTGGGGGATGCATGCCATGAGGCTAAAATATTTTCACCCTATATATTCCTCTTTTTTGGTAATTAAAAAAAATAAGGTGCTCGTACTCATGTCTTGATAAAAGTGCTGTGGGTACCAGCACCAAATGGCTGCCTTGGCAGCAAAAGGTGCTTGCACTCCATATTGGTGAGTGCTGCCCTCCCAGAAGCAATATATACACACATGCATACATATATCTCAATAAAACGCTTGGATTCAAGACTGGCAACCAGCCCTGAACCCTGGGCAAGTTAGCATTTTATAGCAGACTCGGGGAATGTTTATAACATGTGGGAAAGCAAAAATATGTGAATCTTGAATAGTACTGCTGGCCTCCTGTTTCAGGCTATGTGGAACCCTGAACATTTAGAATAATTTTCTCTGTATGCCCAAGCAGCTGAATTAAATCCAAAGGCATGCCAGATACATTAAAATTGAGAAAAGGTGAAGCCCATTCCTTTGTTTTTCAGATCTAGCAAAAAGATTGTAAAATGCTGACCTATAGCTCCCATCATTCTTGACAGTTCCTATCATTCTTGACAGTTCCTGGCCATTCTGGCTGAGGCTTATGGGAATTGGAGCCTAGTGACATCTGGAGGGCCACAAAACTTTACAGAATGCTCCTTCCTTTTGCAAACCTGCTTCAAAGCATTCTGGTCAGTGAAAGTGCTTCAGAAAGGAAAGCTGAATCTGCTCTTCCCCAGCCTTCTCAACTCAGGCTGTGGGTACCATGGCCACAGAATACAGCTCTTCGTGTTGGGTCTGTAATAGAGGGGGAGGGAACAGCTGTCTTTGGAAAGGGCCATAGCTCAGTGGCAGAACATATACCGTGTTTCTGTGAAAATAAGACACCGTCTTATATTTATTTTTCCTTAACCCCCCCCCCCCCACACAGTGGCTTATTTTCAGGGGATGTCTTATTTTTTAATTACGCGTCCAGCCTCGCCTCTTCCTTGGGGCCCTCCAGAAGTGCGCCTATCACTATGTCTTATTTTCGGGGTATGGCTTATATTGCGCAAATGCTTAGAAATCCTGCTATGGCTTATTTTATGGGTATGTCTTATTTTAGGAGAAACAGGGTACATCTGTGTGCATTGAAGGTCCCAAATTCAATTGCTTGTACCGCTAGCAAGGTTGAAAAGGTGTCTCACCTGCCACCCTGTGGAGTTGCTGGCAGTCAAGTGCTGCAGGCAGTGCTGAGCAAGATGGGCCAATGGGCTGATTTTGGCACAAGGCAGCTTCTAGTAATTAGAAAACATTTATTAGATGTGCGTTCCAGCACAGAAGGCATCCGTTGCACAGAGTTCAAATAATGGTTTAAAGCAAATCTATCAAATAAGCCGCTAGATGAAATTTCACGAAATGGTAGGGGCCATTAGTGTGGCAGATGAAGAAAATGTGGGTAGCTCTTGATGGGTTAAAAATAGGGCTAGCTGAACATGCCCACGCTTGCTGTACTGTAGGGGAGTGCTGAGACTCCCAATAACTTTTTGTTTCTTAAAAAAAGAAATCTACAAAATTGCATGAGCGTTTCTTCAAAGGCACTCTTCAAGCTGGATGATTAGAAGCACTGCAGAATGGCAGGTGAGCTTCAGAGTGAGCGAGTGCCTCGTGTTCCACATTGGGACACACAAACTCCTGCACAGACACTGATGGGATCTAAATGAGCTGTCACTACTGCCAGCGAGGACTTGGGGTCATGGTAGAAAGCGCAGTGACGTCATCTCAATGTGCTGGCGCAGTGGAGGAAAAGCAAATCTGATACTGGGAATTACTATGAAAAGGGACTGAAAATGAAACGGCAAGTACGCCAGGATGAGTCTCTGGTATGGCTGTGCTTGGAATGCCAATGTAGTTCTAGTGGCCTGGTTTTGAAAAAGAGATCACAGAAGGGGAGGAAAGTAAAGAAATGGGAGGCTAAAGATATTCAGGTGGATGGGACTTCCTTTGAAGAGTTTAGGTCGCACACTTACCAGTACTTAGTTCACAAAATTAGGAATGGTATGGAAGAAACCAAAACATTGGAGCATGAAGTTTTCTAATAATTTGACAGCAAGTTCAGGGCAAATTAAAGCAAGCACTGTTTTCAACTTATGGAATTCATCCCACAGTTTGGAAGGCCACTAACATTGTCACTGTCACTGTCAACTGGAATAGGTTTAGCTCCCATAGATGGGTCTATCAATGGCTGTAGTTCATGGTTTGCAGATGCACTACATCTTTCCTTACCAGAGGAAGGACAGACAGGATGATTGTTGAAATCATGTCCTAGTTATCAATTTTCCAGGGGTATGTGGTTGGTCCTGGTTAGAGACCAAATACTATACTTTATGAACCTAGAATTCTGACCCTGCAAGATTAATGTTGCCAAGATCCAACAAAAGGAACAAACAATTACTTGCACTTTCACACTTGTATTATGTTTTTCCAAGGAACTCAAGGTAACGTATGTGGGATTATCAGTTTTTTCCTCCCAGCAGCCCTGTGAATTAAGT
Source organism: Zootoca vivipara (assembly GCF_965207765.1). Classification (NCBI taxonomy): domain Eukaryota; kingdom Metazoa; phylum Chordata; class Lepidosauria; order Squamata; family Lacertidae; genus Zootoca; species Zootoca vivipara. The sequence continues at coordinate 40,586,909 of NC_142584.1, forward strand.
TACGTTGCTTGTGTGATTTCCCCCTGCCCCGCCCCACAAAAAGACCCCTTCAAAACCATTGAGCTTCATGGTTCAAATTCAGTTATCTAGCCACTACAGTGCCATTTGAAAGCTGGGAGAACAGGAGATTAGCACATCACAATTATAGTCTTGAGCAGGGGTCAGCAAACTTTTTCAGCAGGGGGCCGGTCCACTATCCCTCAGACCTTGGGGGCCAGACTATATTTTTTTGGGGGGGGGGGAATGAACAAATTCATATGCCCCACAAATAACCCAGAGATGCATTTTAAATAAAAGCACACATTCTACTCATGTAAAAACACGCTGATTCCCAGACCATCTGTGGGCTGGATTTAGAAGGCGATTGGGCCGGATCCTGCCCCCGGGCCTTAGTTTGCCTACCCATACCCTTCAGGAATGTTGTAAGTTCACTGGGCAAGGAATTGTACAGCAGTCAGTGATGATGAGACATGTGGTTCAACTCCATCTGGTAACCCAAGAATGAGAGAGGTTGTCCTAAGGAATTTTTTTCCTGTCCCTGGTGGCCTATCTAAATTTTAATCCAAATAGTTTTTTTAAACCACAGTTTCTCTTATTTGAAATATACATATTGATACGGGATTATTACTTCTTTCTCTGATTTGGCATGTAAATGCACATGTTTGTATTGCAATGCAGTGTCTTGAGTTTTGTGTGCCATAACTTGGAAGCCCATACTGCTAGGGGACATCAGCTTCATTATGGAGCCAGACCAATGTTCAGGGCTCACTTTCAGGCAAAATAAACTCCCAGCCCCTAAACCGCACTCTGAACCTAACACTAAACCAAAGCTTATTAAACTATGGTTCATGAAACCATGACTTAGTGTTTTGTGCAAAGCCTGCCTAGTGGCTTGACTATGGTTTCTTTACTGCCAACAAACCATGATCTGAAGCTGTGGTTCGTTGCTGGTTTATGACCCTTAATTTGTTGTAATTAAGGTTTGCAACTCTCACCAAGCCAAACACCCTTTCTTAACCATGGTTTGTTTGGGCTCCCCACCCCAGATGCTCAATGAGCTACAAAGGCATGAGTCGAGAGCAGCTGAAAATTGAACCAAACTTTGGAGAAAAACAAGCCATGGTTTGCTTGCTCATCTGTGAGACAACTCATGGCTTGTTTTAACAAACCGTGGTTTAGTGTTCTGTGTGAACCAGGCCTCTGTCTGGAGAACAGAGCAGCCATCAAGAATGCAGAATTGCTCCCTCCCTTTTCTAGACCTCAAGACAGGGTTGATGGTTTAGTTGGAGGCTCTTGGGCAATGACGTGGGAGCTTCTAACCGCCTGAGGTTAGATGAGATCATAGTGCTCAGCCTGGCCTTAAGGCTAATGGTTCTCTGTCGCTGTCGGGGGGTCCCTCATGGCTTATGGAAGAGGTCAGTGTTCTGGGGAGGGGTGATTGCTGCCCCTTTTTGGAGGTGGGCACATGGAGCTGAAATATAATGCTGAGATGGCCCTAGGAATTGTCTTATGTGGCAAAAGAAATCTCCTTGAGGGGTGGGGAGGGGGCTGGGATCTGTGCAGGAAGGTGTGAGCTGGTGGCGCTCTGTAAGCAATGTGGATAAAGCAGGAGACAAAGGGAAAGTAGGTCAGACAGGCTGAGCTGCAGCTCCACGTCTGTTTGTGTGCGTGTCTCGGGGAAATCCAGCCGCTCTGTGCTGCAGCATGAAGGAATTGGGTGGGAGGATTGCTGTGAAGGTTTGGAGTGGGAGGATGCTCTGAAAGCATCCCCAGACTGCTCCTGGCCGTGTTCCCTTTGTGTCAGGTACCTCTCTTGTAGGAAAGAAGAGGCTGGTGCAAAGCAACCTTATTTCAGGGGCTCCTCCATTTTACCATCTTCTAATCTCATGCCAGGAAAAACTGCATCTCCATGATGGGAGGGGGGGCGGACTGAAAATGCGCTTTTTCTAGTGGATGCAGGGGCAGACTTAACTCCACATTCTGAACTGGGAGCCAGGATCCCTAGAATCTATAGTCAGGCTCCATTTCTGTAGATGGTAGCAAACTGTTCAGCAAATTTACCCTGGCTGAGGAGTGTTTGCTTGGCCTTTTCTACTTCTCTTTATGCAGATACAGTTGTACCTTGGATCCCAAACGCCTTGCAACTCAAACGTTTCCGCAAACCCGGAAGTGAGTGTTCTGGTTGGCGAATGTTCTTTGGAAGCTGAACATCTGACGCAGGTTCCGCGGGTTCCGATTGCTCCTGCAGCCAATCGGAAGCCGCGCCTTGGTTGTTGAATGTTTTGGAAGTTGAATGGACTTCCAGAACGGATTCCGTTCGGCTTCCAAGGTACGACTGTATATGCTGTGCTTGACCCCAATGGATGATGGGATCTTGAGGGCTTAGTTTGTAAGGTTGTTGTTTCATAGAATCATAGAGGTGGCAACTGCCAACTGCAGTATTGTTGATAAGTGGCCATCCAGCCTGTTGTTCTTGATGCTAATATTTAGTTGTTTTTCTCACAGAGTGACCCAAAGAAACTTACATTGAAAACAATAACAAAAAACACAGCAATACAATTAAAAGGCAGGTCTGATACCGGTAGATTCCCGGTCAGCATGAAAAGAGGCCACAATTCCGCCCTTCAATTTAAAGACCCAAAGCCTGAGTGAAGAGAAAAGTCTAAATATAGATAAAGATGGCACCAGGCATGCCTCCCTGGGGAGAGTATTTAACAACAGGGAGCCACCACTGAAAAGGCCTTAATGAAAGAGAGTCATCTACCCCTTCCAAAGCATTCTGCTTTACTGTTGAACGGGTCATACCGTCAGGAAGTTCTTCCTGATGTTTGGTCTAAATCCAATCCTTTTTCTGTAATCTAAACCCATCAATTCAGGTGCCATCTTCTGGAACAACAGAAAACAAAGTTGCTCCATCTATGTAATAGAGAGTTATTGCATTGCCTCTTGATAGTCTGTTCTCCAGGATGTAAAATTCACTGACTCCTTCAACCATCCCCCAAAGGGCTAGGTTTCCAGGCTCTTCATCATCATTGTTGCCCTCCTTTGAAAACATTCCAGGAGTGAGGCAACCCTTTAGAAAGTGGGTGTGTGAAAAGTGTTTGGGGTTCCTTCCCAGCTCAGCAAGGGGTACCAGTCTAAGAATGCACCCAGCCCCTTCCTAGTTAATCAATCAGTACTGCTTTGCCAGTGAACACAACCTTTTGATGTTGGCAGAAAGCTGTGTTACATAGATGGAGATGCTGGAAGAGGGAGTTTAGTATGCTGATTCTGCTTTCTAAAGCCCAGCCCTGGGCTACTTCTGGAAATATCCTCTGCCAGAGTCCCCAAAACTCTGGTTTATATCATGACAAAACAAAAAAAAAACAGAATTTGGACGATGTTCAGCTTGCATAATACACAGAATTAGCATATAATTATTTGATCACTTTTAATCAGCCAAATTTATTTAATTAACTGATTAGATTGTGACTCTAATTGTCTTCAGAACCCACACAAGTGGTAACAGCATGGGGTATTATTTCTATTGTGCAGCTGGAGTAGAGAGAAAATGATGGGGTTCATGGGATACAGGTGAATGATTAGGGTGGGTTCAGGGTCATTCTCTCTCTCTCATTTACCTGTTTACCTCTAGATCCTTTACCAGACATTGAATCCACCTTTCTAAGCTTTATCTTTCCTTTGTGGCCATGACTGCTAGAAACTGTCTAATCTGAGGCAGTTACGCCTAGTTGGGTGTTCTCATCTGCAGCTATATTTGACATGTTTCTGTCGGCAGTAGATGGGTTTTTCAGCCTGAAACCTGTTTGGACATGGAGCATTTCCTTGGTTCTGTGAATTTTCTGTTCCCAATAACCCTTTTTGTCGTCATGTTTGGTGCTGTTACATACCTGTAGCTTCAAAAAACCTGATTATGCAATTTAGAGAGTGTACAACTATCTACGACGTGGTAGTCTTCCTGCTTTGGATACATGGTGTGTGTTGGAGCACCAGGTAGTTTCTCTTAGACAGACACAAGACTACCTTCCAGGTTGGATCTGATCTTTTGTACATTATAGAACACAAGGTATGCAGTGGCCATGTCATGGCTGCTGGTGTCTGCGTACAGGTCATCAGTTGGTTTGCAGTCAGAATGATATTGGGAGCCCTTACGGTAGTTCAGTGCTGGTGGATGTGTGGCTCTCTAAATGTCTATTCCAGCTCCAGCTAGTGGTCGGGGAAGATGGGAGTTGCAGTCCAACAGCATCTGGAGGGTCACCGGTCCCCTCTCCCCCATGTTTCAGTCACTGTCTCAGCACATGGCAGGTGCTTTTACCATGAATGGCTCACCTGTGGCTAGGAACTTTAGAGTCTCTGAGTCTTGAATGATTCCACTTCACCTCTCATGATTGACATTATTGGCTGAAATCCAGAAGGGCCCGTGCTTCCTCAGATTCTTCTCAGAATTTCATTCTTGGAAGGTTCCCCACAACTCCTAAATTGCTCTTTTAAACTCCCAAAAATAAGTTTGGGGGTTGTGGCATGGGAACCTTTTTGAAGGGGAGAAGCTGCCAGTACATGCAACTGCCAGTCTTGAAAGTCTCTAGTTGTGTGTGTGTATTTTTGAAACTTGCAGAGCACCTTCTGAGTTGGAAACTGAGGAGAAAATGTGTGCATGCAAACAGATGGGACATACGCTTATCTCTAGACTTTGGCCCTACGGTATTTTAGATGCTTACCCTCAGGGGGCAGGATTCACCTAATGAACCCCATCAGTGGAAGCTCTGCACAAGGCCCTCAAATCGGCTTGAACAACATGGAGGGAGGGAGATGGTTTCATCTGGCAAGTGGAAATCCTTGCATAGGCAGAGCATTTGTCATGGTGCGGCATTGAATTTCACATCTGTATGACTCCTCAAAAGCCTTGTGAATGAGATGTGGAGAGAGTGGGGCCGGCCTTCCTTTTTCATGAGTTTACTTATTCCCTGCTCTTGCTTTAAAAGGCTGGATGTCCAAATGTGGCCCAAAGCTGTTTGTGACTTGCAAGGATTGGGCACAGGTTGGCCCCCCAAATAAGCATCATGGTGACAGACCTAAAGCTGAGCAGCCATGATCTTTAGCAGAGGTGACCGGTTGCTACTGTATTCTCCAATCTGGATTTAGGGCTCCAGTGGTAACACAGACTTCTCAAATATTTCCACAGGCTAGCAGTTGGCTATTTCTCATCTAGAGTCTCATGGCTTGAGCCTAAAAGAGGAGGCTGTGTTTCTGCCCTCCAGGGAATGTTTGCTCCTTAGGAATCTGACTTGTTGAAAGGTGTTGTCTTCCCCTTTCCTGGTGATTCAACAAATAGGCCCGTCAAAGAAATGAGAGCTGGCAGACTTGAAGGGGACTCCTGTTTCCCAACATAGCCTCTTTGACTCCTAAAGAGTGTTCAGCAGCTCAGACCTTCAGGCAACATGCTCTCTTGTCAATGCTCTTTCTCTGCCTCTGCTTACTTACAGTGAAGGAGTTTCTTGCCAAAGCCAAAGAAGAGTTCCTCAAGAAATGGGAGAGCCCGTTGCAGGTATGATACCTCTCTTCTCGTCTTGATATTTTGCCTTCCTTCCTCATCTAGCCATAGCAGCCTGGGTCTTGTTGCTTCTAAGCTCTTAGGCCTGATTTGAAAGTGACACTGACCTGGTTTGCATGCAACCACCCGCCAGAGTTAGACAACTTATGGCTTCACAGGAATGTGCATATGTGTTGGTGCACACGGCTTAGATTGTTCCCGTGTACCCTGCCTCCTTTTGATGTGCTGGAAAGAAAACAGACCAGGGTGACAAGAATACACGTGTACAGTTTCACACAATACATGTGTATAGTTTCAGCTCAGAATATGTGTGTACAGTTTCCCACAATTGGTGTTGCATTTAAGTAAGGGATGCACTGCCTAACTGAATGCTATGGTGTGCTGCTGCTGCATGCATTGAAACAACTGCCTTAATATTAAATCCATTACATCTGTATCCCACCTTTCCTCAAGCTGGTGTACATAGTTCTCCCCCATTTTATCCTCACAGCAGTCCTGTGAGGTAGGTTAGGCTGAGAAACTGCAACTGGGCCTTTGAGCTTCATGACTGAGTGGGGATATGAACCCTGGTGTCCTGGGTCCAGGTCTGACCAGAGTGTTTCTGGCTCTCCTGTGCTGGCTATGTGGAAGCCCATTTGGGTATGCATTCACTTGTTACCAGTTGTAACTTTTTAAAACAAGGCTTTGGAAGGATCTTGCCAAACCTTTGTTATCGCTGGTTACACCAAAGGCAAAAGTCTTGATGCTGCTGGTGGACATCCTAAATTATTCTGCTGAAGAAATGGGCTCTGAGACTGGTGTTTCAGTCCCCAGGTTATTCTGGAATTGCCCCTTTTCTAGGAATAATTTTTGCAGGGGTACAATACAGGAGGAGAGTGAGGTGTCCAAGATGGAAACACAGGAAGAGAATCAGCTTTGGATTAGTTTACCTTTTGCAGTTCTAAGACACCTTTGAAGATGTGTCTGACAATAAGGTTTGCCAGTGCCCGGGTTGCTTGCATGACAAGGAACAAATAGTCAAGATCTTTCCAAATTACTAAGCAAGCCTCGGAAGCCCTTCACCTATCACATATACTCCTTGGTGTTAGCAGACCATATTACAGATAGGGGAATGCAATCTCCCTCTTGTTGAATAAGGTATTTTCTTCCGAGCAATATCTGATGAATACCTCACTGCTCAACTAACAGGTCCGATGCTTTAGCTTTTCAGCAAATAACTCCCAGAAGGTGACTGCCAAAATAACTGCTTCATGGCAATAAAATGACTGTGTAAATTGGCCCGGAAATTTGGATGCTCTCGCTGTTTTGGCTTGTTCCATTTGCTGCCCCCTCCATAAAGGTGTCATTACATCTGGTTGTATTTTGCAATAAGTGTGATATTTGGGGATATTACTGTTTTTTTGTCAGGCTCTCAGGCTTAACCTGTTGCTGCTAGTTTCTAGGTTATGACAGATAGTGTAGCGAGTGTTGGGTGTCTGTACAGTCCTTTTTGTGGATTGAGTTTGATTTTCTTGCTGTTCAGTATGCAGGAGGATTGTATGTCTTTCTCTCTAAAAACTCGTCTTTTGCGCCCTCTTGTGGTAAAAAGCTATCTGTGTCTCGCTGCAAATTTCAGGGAGAAGAGTTGACACACCACAGGGATGCCCCTCTTCAATAACAGTTGCTGCTTTAATATGGCATGGGAAGACATGGTACTGCCTGAAGGGCTATCTTTAAAATGAAACTAGTAAGCTGGCATTTTGAACCCTCATGGCCACTTAAGGGTCCTCAAAATCTGATGGCTAGAGCCTGGTATCCTTGACAGATTGTCTTCCTCTGCTTTTTATATTATATTATTATTAATATTTTCAAAATCCTTTTTCAGAATACGTCCAGCCTGGAACACTTCGACCGGCTCAAGACCCTGGGTACAGGCTCTTTTGGGCGAGTGATGCTCGTGAAGCACAAGGATACCGGGAATTACTTTGCCATGAAGATCCTTGACAAGCAGAAAGTGAGTTTGAGCCTGTCATTGAGTTCTGAGAGTTTGTGCCTGAGGTTGGCAAGAGGGAGGCCCAACTGACTCTGGTTGACTTCCTTTCTGTCTTGCAGGTTGTTAAGCTGAAGCAGATCGAGCACACCCTCAATGAAAAGCGCATTCTCCAGGCTGTGAACTTCCCATTCCTTGTCAGGCTAGAGTATTCTTTTAAGGTAAACGGTGTCTGTGCACTCTCTCTCCCCACCCCGTGCCTAAATATTCATTCTCTGGCTTTCTGGTCCTCTGGACACCTGCTCTGCTGGATCAGATCAAAGGCACACAGTGGCCAACCAGATACTTAAGGGAAGCTAACCACTTCTTTCCGCCTCTGTATGGGCTTGTGGCTAGCTGAGCATCCACCATTGCAGGCAAGCCCAACTGGCTGGATACTTTCTGTGCTGGTACAGTAGAGGTGCAGTATGCTTCCCGTTTGGGAGCAGCCTGGGTGGGTGGATCTCCTGGGCTAGAGCACACATTGTTATGATAGGCCCTCAAAACTCTTCCTTATGATAGGCCTTCAATATTTTGTTTTGTCCTACCTCTTTCTGGCGTTTGTGCAGCTTTGGGCAAGTAAACAAGTGGGCACTACAGTACAGTATAAGCATACAGAATGTTTAAGAAAGCCAACAGTATTTTATAATTTTGTGTTTGAGTCACCCAGAGAACAATCTTACTGGGTTGCCTTATATGAATACAGTAAGTAAGGCTGCAATCCTAACACCACTTACCTAGGAGTAAGCCCCATTGAATTCAGTAGGATTTACTTTTAAGTCAGTGTGAAAGTGCTATAGGGAACATGTAAGTCTGGACTATGTGACAAGGCAACTGTGCCTTGTCTATTAATGCAGCTCTAAATCAAGGTTTTGCAGGCTTCCGTTCACCTCAGCTACATGGAAAGGATATAAAAAGCCATTGAGTCCTACCTATACCCACAAAGGGCAGAACCATTTTTTTAAAAAATTGCTTTGAAGGAAATAGGCATGTTTATATACCCTTTGTGGCTGTAACCTAAAACCATGGACAGAGTGTCTGTTTGAAAGCTCAACCAGAAGAGGAGGCCTCTGCTGCTGTCTCATAGGTTCCTTCCCATTTTCCCTCTGCTATAGCAATCCTTGACAATGCCGTGTCAAAAGCTTACCTCTCAATCAGAATAAAGCCTGAACAAATACATTCATGCTACCTTGCAGAGATTGTTTCAGTTGTAGACTTTGGGGATTAAAAAAAAATCTTAATTCTAAATACTATTTTCTCTGCAGTAAGTCCCATTGATGTTAGTGGGACTTGCTTCCAAGTTAGTTGCCATTAGACTGTGTGTATAATCCATTCCCTTGGCAGTGAGAGTAATTCTATAAGTCTACAAGAAGATCCTTGCTGGATCTGCCCAACAGTCCATACTAGCCAACCAGGTGCCTATGGGGAGCCACAAACAGGACCTGAGCGCAACACTCTTTTGTTTATGAACTGGTGTTGAGAGGCCTGCTTCCCCATAGTGGAGTTTCTATAGTTATCATGACTAGCAGTCATTATTAGTCTTATGACCAGGTACTAGAGGTTTGAGTTCACCTTAGTAGGTGCTACTTTTGAAGTTGTTGCCTTTTTTTTTTAAAGGTCATGGCAGGAAGAGACCCTGAACAGAACATAGCACTAAAACTAAAACACTCTGCTATAGAAACAGTTTTGCACCAAGCAAAACTATATGATCGTTGTGCAAATGAATGGGGACTAGAGGACAAAGAACTTGTATACATTCAGATTTTAAAGAACTTGCATTTATTCAGTGGGAAGCAAGGCAATAGTGGTAGAGAGCGATGGACTAGGGAACAAACGTGAAGATTGGAATTGGGGGCAGTTAGGAAAGTGTAGCCATGCCAAAGAAACGAAGTACTGATCTGAAATGCTGGGACCTGTTCATTCACCACCACCTAGTCTACAGGCACTGTATCAATATTTTGGTTTTTTTATCTGCAAGATACTTCATTTTTTTAAAAAAGGAAATTGGCAGGAACTTGAATTCTGTGGTGTATATACAGTAGTCCTTTCTCCAGCCCAACAGCAAACCCAGTTTCTGTTCTAGAGTGCTCTATGGATGTGTGAGTACCATAGCTGCCAAGTTATCCCTTTTTTTAAGGGAAATTCCCTTATGCTGAATAGGCTTCCTCGTGAGAAAAGGGAAAACTTGGCAGCTATGGTGAGTACACTGGTGCAAGTGTCACTGCAGAAATGCAATATAGAAGTAAATAAATTGGGGAACTGTGGCCCTGAACATACAAGGTTGGGGTGGGTGCAAAGCAGTGTTGGCCAGGACCCTGAGTTGTTTCTGCCCTTGATTACAGGATAACTCAAATCTGTACATGGTGATGGAATACGTCCCAGGTGGTGAGATGTTCTCCCACCTACGACGGATTGGCAGGTTCAGGTGAGTGTGCTCCACTGTCATTGTAAGATTGGGATGATGCTCTCAATTGTAGGAACAGAAGAGCTGAGAGTTGGGCTTCCTGGGTTAGAACAGGAGGAAAGAACCAGGTTTCTCTTGTTCTGAACTTTAAAGTTGAGTGGAGGATATCTTCCCCTTCCAGCAAGCCCTAACTTCTGGGGTAGAGAATATGCAGTTTAGAAAAAGTCTAATGATAGGACAGAAGCTGCATTTGCTTTGACATTAATTCCCATCCTCCTGGATGTGAAGCTGGTGACTTGCAAGGAGCAGATCATTCCTATCAGAGTGTAGTGACAATGACACTGAGTTCCTGATGATTCTCATTAACACTAAGGGGCAAGGGTGGCCTGGCTTGACAGGCCCGTATGAGTGGAGTGCTTTTCATCAGAGGATTGTTAGCGGAGACTTCAGTATAGAAGCTACCACCATAGAACATGCTTCTATCGTGCTTTGTGTCCATTTACTGTATGGAAAGCGGGATGCTTGTTAACATGCTCTCATTTAACTGTGTAGTTATGTGCGCTTCAGATAAACTGCCATCTTGTAGAATAGTCTAGAACTGGCATAGCACTGAGACTGAGTGACGGACCAGGAAGCCCCCAGTTTGAATGGTGCCTCTGCCAAGAACTCAGCCACATGGCATTACGCAGAGTTCTGTCTCACAGCCTCAGTGCCACCACCTGCAACACGAAGAGTAATTAGTAACAACCTACCTTGCAGGATTGTTGTAATGATTACACCTACATAAGAAGATGGTCAGAATAGAGGAAGAGATTCTGCATGCATTGTGCCAGAGGTGGGGCAGGGAGAGCATGAGTGAAATGTGTGAGATAACTTCCAGCTGAAGACTCAAGGTCCTGTTGAATGGGGAACAGGGGAGAGATCTGGTCTTACGGTATTGGTTTGTGGCAGGGGTGGAAATCTGAGCCCTTTTGCTGAGAGTACAGCTCCCATCGTCCCTGACTGAGCTGGCTGGGACTGATAGGAGTTGGAGCCCAACCCAACAGTGCCTGTAGGGCCACAGGTCCTCCATCCCCGGTTTATGGGGATCAGTGAAGGTGAAGACTCAGCTGGCATACATTGGAGATGGCTCGTGAAAAAGCTCTTCCCCCCTTTTGTTGCAGTGAACCTCATGCCCGGTTTTATGCCGCTCAGATAGTGCTGACTTTTGAGTACCTGCACTCACTAGATCTCATCTATCGAGACTTGAAGCCTGAGAACCTCCTCATTGACCAGCAGGGCTACATTGAGGTAATGCTGCTCCCGTCCGTTCTGTGAGATTCAGCCGCACAGCATTTTGAGCATTCCTATCCTTGTCAGTATGTCTAGGAATACTGTTTCGTTCCCCAAATATCTGAAACAATTAGCTTTTTAAGAAAGGAGTAAATTTTGACAAGCATAAGTAACTTATTAGGAAATTCTGGAGTTGACATAAAATCTAAAGGCGCAACTCTTTCTATCATTTGTGCTTTGATTATCAGGAAGTCCATCCCCCCCCCCCAAGTGGTGCCTCCTTAACCAAATGTGCTCCAAACCACCAGATGCACTTTTCCTATTTGGGTGGCAAGTGAGGAGCATGTTTGAAAACATTCATTACGAGCAGTCGCTGTTTAGAAAGAGATACTTCCCTTTGGAAACAAAATCTTCTCTCTCATAGATTCCACCCGAAACATCACCTCTCCATGTGCTGGGATTTGTGCAAGCCTCCATCACTTCCTTTGTGCTGCTGACCCTGCTGGTGTGGAGAACTCAGCTTTGTTAATTTTCTCTTACCTCCAGGTGACAGATTTTGGCTTTGCCAAACGAGTGAAAGGCCGAACATGGACCCTTTGTGGGACTCCAGAATACCTGGCTCCTGAAATCATTCTGAGCAAGGTGAGACACCTGTACCCAGGAACAGTGTTTTGGGCCTTGTTCAGCCCAGAAAGAAGACTGTGTCCATCTCAATATATTGCAGACCCTCTTCTTGTACACTGCAATTAAGTGCCGGTCATCCTTGGTGTCTGTGATCTGAGCCTTCTTTCCTGTTTCAGGGTTATAACAAAGCTGTGGACTGGTGGGCCCTGGGTGTCCTCATCTACGAAATGGCAGCCGGCTACCCCCCATTTTTTGCAGACCAGCCCATTCAGATATATGAGAAGATTGTCTCTGGGAAGGTAATATTTCAGCGTAGAGGCTTGCATGCTGGGTACAGGATATTACAGATATATATTACAAGATGTAGACCATCTTGTCCATGGAGAAAATGCAGTACTTCCCTAGAAGGCATGTTAGAAATTTCCAAATATCTCACACTATACAGTGCATACATTTATAATGTTCAGTGAAGCGTGGACCTGCTGGTGTTTACCTGCCAAATAAATGTTGGAGTAGGTGGAATTCAGCAGACTGTGAACGGAAACCCCCTCTGTATTTTCTTGGCAAATTTTCCAGCTATTTTTTGGTGCTGCTTGCAGCTTTCACCACAGGAACAAATGTCTGGAAATCTAGATGGCTGCAGTTATATTCACAGTCTGACCTTATTTTGAGGAAAAGGGCAGATCTGTTGGCTTCATTTGAATATTGAGTCTCAAATTTCGTATACTTTAAATAAACTTAAGGCTTTTCTCAGCAACACCTAAGATCTTCTATTGAGTCAACTAATTGTTGACGAAGAAACATGCATTGTGGATAACAGTTATTCTGTGGCACTGACCGCAGTTTACTTTAGATTTGAAATTTGTTCAGGTGTGTTATGGATCTCCGCAATGTCCTTCAGCAAAGGATTTGTCCTTGTTAAGATTGCTGTGATACTATTATTATTATTATTATTATTATTATTATTATTATTATTACTATTATCATTATTATTAGCACTTAGTATCACAGTTGGGCATAAGGCATTACTATTAACTACAGTAGGACCTCGATTTACGAGCTATTCGACATCCAACGTTTTCAAGTTACGAGCGGAAAAAGTGGCCGCATGCTTACGATTTTTCTGCAGTTTCCTCGACTTACGAGTTTTTAGATGCGGTTTCCTCGACTTACGAATTTTTCCGTTTCCAATGCATTCCTATGGGAAACCACGTTTCCTATGGGAAACTCGACTTACAAAGTTTTCGACCTACAAGTGTGCATTCGGAATGGATTAAATTCACAAGTCGAGGTCCCACTGTAGTTGAATTAATATTAATAGTTGAATTAATATAAAAGCTACCAGAACTTTGTTTGTGATAGGTTCTTGCATCAGGACAGCTCAGCTAAGGTTGCATATAAAAACATAGTCAAAATGTTAGGTGCTCGATCAGGTTTGGTTCTCTGCAAAAGAAATTTATAATACTTGTGCACCTCTGTGAGGTGGGCTTTTACTTAGATAAGTCATCCAAGTAATAATGGCTGAGGGTTAAACACGGTTGGTCATGATGACAGTCTAGCACAGATCTCAGCAGAATGAATAGCAAGTAACCATTAATCAAGATTAGGTGCTCTGCTTAAAAGAGAAACGGAATCTGGGTAGAAGTAGCTCCTTTCACAACACTAAGAGAAGAGGCTAAGCCAGACTCTGTGGTACTTATATTTGATCTTGGTGATGCTTGTATAAAATTCCAGTCTTAGATTTAAACTAGTACACTAAATGTACTTAAATATAGGGCATGTCTACACTACAGATTTGAGCCAGATTTTTTCAAACTGATTAATCTGTTTCCACCATTCTGCCAAGGAAACCTAAGAGCACTGCTTGGGTATCCTCATTGCTTCATAGAATCACATTACCTAATGCCTTAAGCCCCTTTAAAAACTGGTGTAAAAATGTGCATAACCTAGCGCCACATCCCCACGAATCTCTGCCTGATAACATTCTACCTTTTTATCTATTTAATATCTTTCTGTGGTAGAACAAAATGTAGGTTGCAGTAAGTACATATACGTGAACTGCGCTGAGATCTTTGGATAAAGGGTGGTATTGTTGTTGTTGTTTAGTCGTTTAGTCGTGTCCGACTCTTCGTGACCCCATGGACCATAGCACGCCAGGCACTCCTGTCTTGCACTGCCTCCCGCAGTTTGGTCAAACTCATGTTCGTAGCTTCGAGAACACTGTCCAACCATCTTGTCCTCTGTCGTCCCCTTCTCCTTGTGCCCTCCATCTTTCCCAGCATCAAGGTCTTTTCCAAGGATTCTTCTCTTCTCATGAGGTGGCCAAAGTATTGGAGCCTCAGCTTCACGATCTGTCCTTCCAGGGAGCACTCAGGGCTGATTTCCTTAAGAATGGAGAGGTTTGATCTTCTAGCAGTCCATGGGACTCTCAAGAGTCTCCTCCAGCACCATAATTCAAAAGCATCAATTCTTCGGCGATCAGCCTTCTTTATGGTCCAGCTCTCACTTCCATATATCACTACTGGGAAAACCATAGCTTTAACTATACGGACCTTTGTCGGCAAGGTGATGTCTCTGCTTTTTAAGATGCTGTCTAGGTTTGTCATTGCTTTTCTCCCAAGAAGCAGGCGTCTTTTAATTTCGTGACTGCTGTCACCATCTGCAGTGATCAAGGAGCCCAAGAAAGTAAAATCTCTCACTGCCTCCATTTCTTCCCCTTCTATTTGCCAGGAGGTGATGGGACCAGTGGCCATGATCTTGGTTTTTTTGATGTTGAGCTTCAGACCATATTTTGCGCTCTCCTCTTTCACCCTCATTAAAAGGTTCTTTAATTCCACCTCACTTTCTGCCATCAAGGTTGTGTCATCTGCATATCTGAGGTTGTTGATATTTCTTCCGGCAATCTTAATTCCGGCTTGGGATGGTATACAAAGGGTGGTATACAAATTTAATAAACAAATAAAATAAATAAATAAATATAGCCACTTTGCCAGTGCTTTTTTCTTAGGGCGTTTGCTCCTAGGGCTTCTGATTTAAGATCTTCAAACCCACTAGCCACCCTGAATTTCATTTAGGTGAGACACATTGTCAAGAAGCAAGCGCAAAGAGCACCTGTATTATTTTTAAGGGTCTTCTTGCTGCCGACTTCTTTTGCCAAACTGCTTCTTAAATTGTTTTCAGTTTTTAAAAAGTAGTTCAGGGGACATTGCCTCAGTTGTACATTTGTGTGTGCATGTGAACTTCTCTCTTTCAGCAGTTCCTGTGCCAAGCCAGTCAGAGCATTTTTTAAAAAATTCAGAAGTTATAAATCAGTTTAAAGAGAGAGAGGCAAGCGTTCCAAGTGTGCCAGTAAAAGCCCTCGTTCTGTCCCTCTTGTGTTTAGAGTGTTTCCAGAAGGATATGCACCTCTCTGTCTCTATGACAGCTAGAAGTTCTTGTTAGAATAATTTCTAGGATTTGTGGGAATGTGCAATGTTAACATTTAAGGACATAAGAAGAGCTAGATTCTGCTCTCACAGATTCTGCTGTGATTCTGTGAGATCCTGCTAGATTCTGTTCTCACAGTGGCCAACCAGATTCCTATGGGAAGTCCTCAAGCAGGGCATGGGTGCAACTTCCCAAGGCCCCAGTTTTGTGATAGATGTTGCAATTGCAGACATATGGTGAATTAGTGCTTTGGCTACAGAGCATAATGAATCTCACTTCCTGCCCTGTCAGATTTCTCCTGGAAGGCAGAGAGATTAACCTGTTCTTGGCTTCTGCCTCATTGCACCCAGGTTCGCTTTCCGTCTCACTTCAGCTCAGACCTGAAGGACCTGTTGCGTAACTTACTTCAGGTAGACCTCACCAAACGCTTTGGCAACCTCAAAAATGGAGTCAATGACATCAAGAACCACAAGTGGTTTGCTACTACTGATTGGATTGCCATCTACCAACGGAAGGTAAGGAGAAGTAGCAGGGTGCAGTCAGAAGAAGGGGGCGGGTTTGTGGTGTCAGCCCACAGCCTTATTTCCAAAGCAGAGGTTTCTACTATCACACTGCCAGAGAAGTAATGCCAGATCACTGTGGGTGTGTAGTGCTGGTACACAAAGCCATCCAAACACGTGTATCACCTTTTTGAAGCGTATAGCTCACAGCCTCACAAACAAGAGAGCCCCCCACCCACAAAGCTTATCTCTGTGTTGAGAAAACCTGCATGTAAAGCAGCTCTTATATTTCAGTGGAACTTGCAGGCCCAGTATTAATGATATGGGATCTCAGGACATATTGTGATTATTAGTTATCTGTGAAAAGATCCCAGGATCTAGTTAAATCCACTGTTGCAGCTGTGTTGGAAATTGTCATGTCTTCTTTTAGACCTTCCCTTTGTGAATTTGACTGAAAGCTTCAACCCCACAGCTGCTAATGGCATCTGGATGCTAAAAACCTCCTCTGGTCACATGTTGCTTTCCATGGTATAGGCCTGCGGCCTTCCAGATGTTGTCAGACTCCAGTTCCAACCTTACTGGTCAGGAGTTTGAATCCAGCACAGTCTGGAGGGCCACTCCTGGTATAGGCTCTGCTAATGGCCCATATGTAAGTCATTGCCCATAGAACATGATGAGAGGGCAGGGCTGAGAAACCCCTTTGTATGAAAAAGCTGAAGGGAGGCAGGATAGGATGATGTCATCGACCGTGTTCACTGTTAGTTCTGCTGCCTACCTAATGTGCAAATATTCTGGAGATGAAGGTTTTAAGTTTCAGTTCCCCCTAAACTGGGGGAAAATAGCAGGCCCAATTAAATACATCTCTGCCTTGAGAGGAGGAAGCTGAGCAGCAAGGCAGGGGCCAGTAGGTACAGCTTCCATTTTGGCTGGGCCTGACGTGCATATTTGTTCAGTCTGTGCCTGCCTATTTGCCTGTAACATGCAGGTGTGGGGAGAGCCATGTTTTATGTCAGGGTGGGCATACAAGGAAGGGGATCAAGGGCTACTCCGTCCACCGTCTTCCTTTTTGTTTTATTATAATTATTATTTATTGAATTTATATACTGCCCTATACCCAGAGGTCTCATGGTGGTTCACAAAGCAAAATCAAAATATAAAACCACAAGACACATTATCAAAAAACAACAACAACCCAATAAACACACTCCGACAAAAAAAACACCCCACTTTTAAAAAGGGCATAGGATGTCAGTCAAATCAACCAAAGGCAAAAAGGAACATTTTTGCCTCATGCCTAAAGGTGCATAATGCTGCTTTGAGACTATTTCCTCCCAAACCAGTTTCAGTATTAGAAGTAGAGTGGGCTAAAGGGAAGGGAGATTAAAGTAACCCAAGTGTGGCAAGGTAAAGGAGGGGTAAGCTTTGTTTCCCTCTCCTGCCAACTCATTTTTGATACTCAGAAAGTAGATCTCAGCCCCACCTGGAAGATAAGCAGTCAAGGACCTGATTAAAAAACACAGGCATGTCTGGCTTGGCCTTTCGTGGGCTCAAGCTATGAGTGAGGAAGATCTCATGTTGCTCTCCTTGCCTGTGGAATAGGCTCAGCTGTATCCAAGGGCCACATTCCCTTTTGGGCAGCCTTCGAGGGACCACATGTTGATGGTGGGTGAAGCCAGAGGCCAAAGTGAGCAAAGCAGTGGATGTGAATTTTATTGTGTAATAGGCTCCTTTCTACAGATGCTTGCACACACACACACACACGTGCACACACACACCCTCTGCCTTCCATCCAGGCAAGCAAGAGGTATTACCAGAGCCCAAGGATCTATTCCAGTCAGGTAAGGGTGGCCAGTCAGGTGTGTGGTCTGGGGAGGGTCCCACAGGTCAGAGAGGAGTACATTTGCCCCTCAACCCTGAGGTTCCCCTATATGACATGCTAGCTCTCTCTCTCTCTCTCTTTCCTGCCCACCTATTTTTGTTTCTGGTTAAATTGAGAAGGAGCTTAAACCAATAACCCCACAGGAAGCCCAATTTCACAGCGAATGGTATCATTTCTTTCTCCTAAACCCATGCAGACATGACCTCTAATAACTCCTCGCTTTGTCCCCTCCCATCCACAGGTGGAAGCTCCCTTTATACCAAAGTGCAAAGGCCCCGGCGACACAAGTAACTTTGACGACTACGAGGAGGAGGAGATCCGGGTGTCCATCAGTGAGAAGTGCGCCAAGGAGTTTGCAGAATTTTAGGGCCAGTCCCCCTTGCTTTGTGTGCCCAGGAAACGGAAGGGCTGGATTTGATCAGCCCCAAGGGCCAGAGTTCCTTGCCTATATGTTAATTTGGGGAGGTGGGAGAGTGTTGAGGTTCACCTGAATCAGTTTGGGCAGAAGAGAGAAAAGGGGAGTTCATTTTGAAGCTGTGGAAAAGGCAGCAGTTGGAGTGCCATCCATCCACCTCCCACTGAAAACTGTAAGGTGGCTCCCAGCCATTCTCAGGCAGGTTTTAAACAAATTCCCTTCCTCCTCATATTGACTCCAACCCCCCTCCCCACCACCACCACACACAAACCCTAATTGGACAGTCCCTGGTTTATTGGTGGCTTTATTTTATTTTATTAATTTTTTTTAGGGGAAAGGGGATATATTTGCCATTCATCACCCCCTATGAAAGGTCTGGTTCATGGGGCACTGCAAGAATTTCTGGGGGGGGGTGCGGGTTAGGGCAAGAAATAACCACATCCACACAGCACTTTGGTGTTTAGACCAGCACTGAACAGGTTAATGGCCCCACCCTCTCAACTTCCCCTATGGGACAACTCCTGTCCTTTTATCAGTCCCCCCCCCTTTCCAGGCCCCTTTTATTATCTTTAAATAAAAAGTTTAAAGAAATAGTTGACTGGCTTTATAAAAAAGGGTTTTAAAAGTCTAGGCAGGGCACAGTGCTTTTTTATACGCTCTGTCTCCCGCACCGTTAAATTAAATTCAGCAGGAATTTTAACTCTGTAAAAACAACTGAGTTTTAGCATGAAGAATTTGTGTGTGTTTTTTGGATAGAAAAACACTTTATTTCCAATCTTTGTCTCCCTATTTTGGGGGAAAGAAGGGGGCAATAGTTTTCACACCTGTAGGAGGGAGCAGTGACTGGTTGCCAGCTGGCGAAGGCATACTGAGAGAAGGAACCTTGTCTCAATTTGTCTTTCTTAAATGTGCACACACCCCTTCTCTCTCTCTCTCTCTCTCTCTCTCTCCCCTCCCCAGTCTCCCCATCATCACCACCACCCTCCAATCCAAATGTCCCAACATGAGTTGTTTCCCCACTTCAGGCAACTCTTGGAGCATCTGCCTGAACGGAAGAGAAACAAGCAGGATCTAGTCCACCCTGTGAAACATCAGATAGACTCTAGCTAGTTGCCATGGTTCAAAGGGGCTTCTCTCATTTGGTGAGCCATCAGGGTGGGAGAAAGTCCACATAGATAGAGCTTGAACGTCGCAGGCAAAATGCATTGGCTGCTAGGATCCTTACCCTTCCAAACTCAAACCTCCAACATCTGTTTTTGTAATACAAGGATCTTTCCAGTCTGTTGGTAGAAACTCCATTGCACCAGTCCTTAAGGGCTCCATTGACCTGCTATATTTTTTCTTAATGTTAAGATGGTAAGGAGGGAGTGGAAAATGTAAATCCCGGTATAAACAGAGGTGGGTAGGGGCTTAGAAACAAAAGTGTTGGGAAGGCCCATTCCATTTTGACCTGCAGTTCTGATAGGGAATGAGAGGTGGCATCTGTTTTATTAGAGTCTTTTCTCATGGATGCGGAGGGAGCTGTGACTCAAAGATGAGGAGGGGGAGCCCATTTCTCTCCATTAAATTTGTTCCGACTCTTTCCTCCCCCTTCCTTTCCAATGCAATGCCTCTTTGTGTTCTGTCTTCACCTACCCCACTCCAAACACACTCTATATTCACCAGTTTAGTTTTCTTTTGTTTTCTTTCTGTGGCTGGGGAGCAAAGCAGTCTTCTTTAGATTGATAGATGACATATAACACTTACAGAAGCACTGTCAGGAGCAGGCAAGCTTTGCTCGCCCCTCCAACTCCTCATCATCCTCTTCCCACCAATAGCTCATTGGCCTCTTCTATGTTGGGTTGGGGAGACAGCGGGAGTTAAAATACCCACCAGCTCCCTGCCTCAGAAAAAAACACTTCTATGTAATCCAACAAAACTTGTTTCACTGAGAAAAAAACAAACCCTACTTCCTCTTTAACAGTGTGCTTTGTTGTAAACATATTTGAAACTATTACCAATAAAGTTTTGTTTAAAAAAACCCTGAACTTTTATTTCTGAAGCGTGACTTAAGACAGGGTGGTGCGGAGAAGAGGAAAAAGTGAGGGGCTGCGATGACATTGAGAAGTTTGAACGCTAATACAGGAGACAGTACTTGGGCCTTCCAAATGGCAGGCGCTAAATGATGACACTGGATGGGAAGCTACGGAATATATCTTCTTTGAGAGCAGTATGTGTGCTCACATTTGCCACTGACACAATGAGATTCTTTACCGACGGTTTAATTGACATGCCTGAAGGTAAGTAGATTGAGGGTATTGTCTGTCCTGATCAACTTTAAGGAGGTCAGCTAACAAAATGGATTAGCTAGTTTTAACTTACTAGCCAATCAATAATGCAATAGCAATATAAGTGATATTTTGAGTCTATTTAATTTTTAGTTTGTGGGAATTCTGCTAGCATCTTAAAGATGGAAAGTTAAGATTATCAAATAGCTGTGAAAATGGGATCATGTGTCTGTTACCTCAAGTTTACATCAGCATTCCACAATTGCTAGATTCACTGAACCTGTGTGTGTGTGTAAAATTTGCCGTAGAACGTTGATATTTATAGAAAGCTCCTACCCTGCTGATTACAAAAGAACACACTATTGGTTTGTATATGAAATAAATGTCACATGTCGAGTTACGTAATGAACTATAGTGTTGTACAAAGTCTCCTAGTGCAAAATCCATTCATTCAAGGCCATTGAAAGTTGGGCAGACAAAATAGAAAGCACTTTAATGGTACACAGATGTTCCTGTTCTTGTAAGAGATCAACCATTATCAACACAGTCTATGAGAAAACTAATTGTATTAATCACCAGAGGTACAACTATATTGCAAGGTCTCTGGACATTTGTGTTTTGCTTTTGGGGTCTCTGCTTATGCTCATAGTTGAAGGACTTTTTCAACAAGATATATGGCAACTGTAGTTGGCTATGATGTCACTCTTTTCCTTAATCTAAATTTTGCTTTTTCTATGTACCGTACATATTTTCAGGCTTGGCTTGAAAAAGTGACAGTCTACCAATAACTTGTGGCACATTGCAAACTAACTTATTTGTGTTACATTAGCTAGCTAGGATGCTAGAGCAGTTTTTCATGCTGCTACAAGACTCCTTTGCTGCTACAAGACACTTTTCTAGTTCGACTGAAGTTGGCTTCTAAAGATATGCCTGCTCAAGTGAAGTGATAGAATGAGGTGCACTGGAAAACTAGGGTGAACTGTTCTTTAAGTGAATGGGTCATTCTGAGAATAACAAGCATTAGGGACTGAACAGCAAAGGGATGCAACTTGATTTGAAGCATGCTAGCTGCTTTCCCAGTTCATATAGAGGTAAGACTTCTTGGAGATGAAAAAAGCTATGAGATCCTTTTTGGTTCCTTTTTAAAAATTTCTTAGCTAAACCCAGAGACACTGTAGTTTGTTCACTCCACCTTCCCCCAATGTTGACGACAGTTTGAAAGAGGAATTCCACTTTCACCTCCAGTTAATAGCTGTGGTATTACTTTCAAAAACTGCAAAATCTTTTTGACGGGAGATGGCAGTGGGACAAAAATGTGTGTGTGGAAACTGAAGCCCCTCAAACCACTTTTCTCTCAAACGTACCTCTCTCTCTCTTAAATTGCCTTCTGATACCCTATCTGGTCCCCACTGTTTGAGCACTTTTTTCTCTTCATGATGTGGTCAGGCAAGGAGGCCACATCTGGTGATGAGCAAAGTCTTGCTCAGGAGGGTAGCACAGTGACTCCCAGTGTTCTGAAGCTAACAGGGTGCAGAAGTTGTAGGCCAGTGAGCCTGCCTACAGTTCTTGCAGCTTCTTGGAACTGTCTGACACCATGCAGCCTCTCAATAGGTCCACATACAACTCGTGGCTGCTATGCAAGAAAGTTGGTACAAAAGACACTATAACACTAGAGAATGTTGAAAACCCAGAAGCACAGTTAAATCTCTCAAACACAGGCTTGTTAACGCATCTTGCCCCTAAGACAAAGGTGAGAGCTGTTTCCTAGTCCTGCTGGATCTCTCAGCGGCTTTTCACACCATCGACCATAACATCCTTCTGGACCGTCTAGAGGGCATGGGAGCTGGGGGCACTGTCATACAGTGGTTCCGCTCCTTCCTCCTGGACTGTGTTCAGAAAGTGGTGGGGGGGGATGA
The DNA here is from genome assembly GCF_965207765.1 of Zootoca vivipara. Taxonomy (NCBI): domain Eukaryota; kingdom Metazoa; phylum Chordata; class Lepidosauria; order Squamata; family Lacertidae; genus Zootoca; species Zootoca vivipara. Next base: position 40,609,171 of record NC_142584.1, read on the forward strand.
GTGTTCAGACCCCTGGGCTCTCACTTGTGGGGTGCCTCAGGGTTCTGTCCTCTCCCCCATGCTTTTTAACATCTACATGCAGCCGCTGGGAGAGATCATCAGGGGGGTTGGGCTGGGTGTTCATCAGTATGCGGATGATACCCAGCTCTACCTCTCTTTCAATTCAGAACCAGTGAAGGCGGTGAAGGTCCTATGTGAGTGCCTGGAGGCGGTTGGAGGATGGATGGCGGCTAACAGATTGAGATTGAATCCTGACAAGACAGAAGTACTGTTTGTGGGAGACAGGAGGCGGGCAGGTGTGGAGGATTCCCTGATCCTGAATGGGGTAACTGTGCCCCTGAAGGACCAGGTGCACAGCCTGGGAGTCATTTTGGACTCACAGCTGTCCATGGAAGCGCAGGTCAATTCTGTGTCCAGGACAGCTGTTTATCAGCTCCATCTGGTACGCAGGCTGAGACCCTACCTGCCCAGGACTGTCTCGCCAGAGTGGTACATGCTCTAGTTATTTCTCGCTTGGACTACTGCAATGCGCTCTATGTGGGGCTACCTTTGAAGGTGACCCGGAAACTAATCCAGAATGCGGCAGCTAGACTGGTGACTGGGAGCAGCCGCCGAGACCACATAACACCGGTCCTGAAAGACCTACATTGGCTCCCAGTATGTTTCCAAGCACAATTCAAAGTGTTGGTGCTGACCTTTAAAGCCCTAAACGGCCTCGGTCCAGTATACCTGAAGGAGCGTCTCCTCCCCCATCGTTCTGCCCGGACACTGAGGTCCAGCGCCGAGGGCCTTCCAGCGGTTCCCTCGCTACAAGAAGCCAAGTTACAGGGAACCAGGCAGAGGGCCTTCTCAGTAGTGGCACCCACCCTGTGGAATGCCCTCCCACCAGAGGTCAAAGAAAACAACAATTACCAGACCTTTGGAAGGCATCTCAAGGTAGCCCTGTTTAGGGAAGCTTTTAATGTTTGATGGATTTCTGTATTTTAATATTTTGTTGGAAGCCGCCCAGAGTGGCTGGGGGAACCCGGCCAGATGGGCGGGGTTGTTGTTGTTTAGTCGTTTAGTCGTGTCCGACTCTTCGTGACCCCATGGACCATAGCACGCCAGGCACTCCTGTCTTCCACTGCCTCCCGTAGTTTGGTCAAACTCATGTTCGTAGCTTCGAGAACACTGTCCAACCATCTTGTCCTCTGTCGTCCCCTTCTCCTAGTGCCCTCAATCTTTCCCAACATCAGGGTCTTTTCCAAGGATTCTTCTCTTCTCATGAGGTGGCCAAAGTATTGGAGCCTCAGCTTCACGATCTGTCCTTCCAGGGAGCACTCAGGGCTGATTTCCTTAAGAATGGATAGGTTTGATCTTCTAGCAGTCCATGGGACTCTCAAGAGTCTCCTCCAGCACCATAATTCAAAAGCATCAATTCTTCGGCGATCAGCCTTCTTTATGGTCCAGCTCTCACTTCCATACATCACTACTGGGAAAACCATAGCTTTAACTATACGGACCTTTGTCGGCAAGGTGATGTCTCTGCTTTTTAAGATGCTGTCTAGGTTTGTCATTGCTTTTCTCCCAAGAAGCAGGCGTCTTTTAATTTCGTGACTGCTGTCACCATCTGCAGTGATCAAGGAGCCCAAGAAAGTAAAATCTCTCACTGCCTCCATTTCTTCCCCTTCTATTTGCCAGGAGGTGATGGGACCAGTGGCCATGATCTTGGTTTTTTTGATGTTGAGCTTCAGACCATATTTTGCGCTCTCCTCTTTCACCCTCATTAAAAGGTTCTTTAATTCCTCCTCACTTTCTGCCATCAAGGTTGTGTCATCTGCATATCTGAGGTTGTTGATATTTCTTCCGGCAATCTTAATTCCTGCTTGGGGCGGGGTATAAATAAATTATTATTATTATTATTATTATTATTATTATTATTATTATTATTAAAGGAATCATACCCCAATTTCAATGTATCAACTGTTTAGGCATCTTCAAGTTGGATTAATCTGTGTGTGTGTGTTTGTGTGTGTCTAGTCTTCAGGCCATTTGACTTGCATAATATCCTTTTTACATAGGATTTAGATGACTGATGTGTATAGATGTTTGAAAGTTGTATACTCAAGAGGAATGCTACATTTGATGCCTGGAAACCTTGCATTTGCTTGCCAGCAAATACTGGAATTCTTGAACCTTGGTGTTTTAAGGAAAACCACAAATGAGAGATGTTAAGAGTAACAAAAATGCTACTGCAATTTTTCAAGGCGGTTGCTCTTGAAATCTCTCTGGAGGGCACAAATGCTTCGGTTTGGAAAAGATAATTCATTTGACATACTGGGAGTTTTAAAGTAAAACAAGTGGACTGGTAGTTTCAAAACATACTGAAAGCTACAGTGCTTTATTCACACCTCTGGAAGGGAGGAGGGCTTGAAAAAGAGATGGCATGAAGGCAGTTCATTCCTGACCACTTCCTCTCACTGACTCAGCTTGTGAACATGGGCATATTGCTTCCCTTTCCAGTGCCTCTTTCCCATCAGTAATGGGGGTGGATCAAAGCCACTGCTTCCCACAGTCTACATCACTGCTAAATTGTGTTACCTGTGCCATAACTGGAAAAACTATGATTTGAGGTGGACTGGAAATTCTCACAGGATTAGCATTGGGGAAAGAATTGAGTTAAATGGGTGCAGCCTAAGAAGACACAAAACCCTGTTATTCTGCCCTAATTGCAGTATGTGGGAACTGGGAATATAACTCATGAAAGCTACCCACTTGATCTTAGCATATCCTTATCAGCTGTCTGCCCTCAATTTATAGAAGTAGTCTATAGCGCAATGTTAAAACTAATGGTAACTTAGCATGGCTGCTCAATTTATACTATCCATTTTGCTTTTTGGGCCATAGAAAGTTACCTGATTCTGAATCAGATCATTGGTCTATCCAGCTTAGTACTGTCTGCACTGGCTGGCAGTGGCTCTCCAGGATTTTTGATGAAAGGTTTTTCCCCCAGTCCTACCTTGAGCCACCAAAGATTGCATCTGGGACCTACATACAAAGCAGATGCTTTTGTTCTCCCCCAAAATCAACAAGGAAGGGATTCTGTTCTGTAGGATCCCTTATTCACTTTCCCCTTCTTGCTCCTGCCCCAGGCATAAAGTAGATCACTACTGTATTTCTCTTATGATGGGCAGTGTACTGCAGGAACTCATCTGCTATATAGTTCAGTAGGTTGCTGCACTCTGCATAGACATTCAACGCATCTCTCACCGAGAACCGAGCCTGCTCCTATTTACGTAGCTTCTATATTCTAATTCTTGGTCATGCTATTGCAATGTATTGTTGGAAATATATATAGAAGTTGGAGCTGCAACAATATGATGCAGTGCTGAGTGCTGCTATTAAAGATTCCAACCACTCCCTCCCTCAAACCAGTTAGTCAGTCTCTGACTCCTGAGCATGCTGTTCTCATTGGTCTGCTTTGAGATTTCCTTCCACTAGGTTTTTTATTTTATTTTTTGGTATTGCTACAAATCCTGGGGTTCCCCTATGCCTGGTAGTAGCTCCCCTTTTGCGCAAGGGCCTACAGCTTGAAAAGTGGAGCAGCATCTGCGTACACATTTTGCAGCACTGCCCTTCCTCTGCAAGCTAGCACTACCCAAGGGGTGGTGGCAGCTTAGCCGCAGAGTGACTGTGATGTAGATTGGTCTAGCTTGGTCAGGGCTTGAGTAATTAACAGGTAGAGAATTAACACTGACTTCAACCAGACATAGCTTAAGTTGGTGGTGCTGATCATAGAATCACAGAGTTGGAAGAGACCACAAGGGCCATCCAGTCCAACCCCCTGCCAAGCAGGAAACGCCATCAAAGCATTCCTGACAGATGGCTGTCAAGCCTCCGCTTAAAGACCTCCAAAGAAGGAGACTCCACCACACTCCTTGGCAGCAAATTCCACTGTCGAACAGCTCTTACTGTCAGGAAGTTCTTCCTAATGTTTAGGTGGAATCTTCTTTCTTGTAACTTGAATCCATTGCTCTGTGTCCGCTTCTCTGGAGCAGCAGAAAACAACCTTTCACCCTCTTCTATATGACATCATTTTATATATTTGAACATGGCTATCATATCACCCCTTAACCTTCTCTTCTCCAGGCTAAACATACCCAGCTCCCTAAACCGTTCCTCATAAGGCATTGTTTCCAGGCCTTTGACCATTTTGGTTGCCCTCCTCTGGCCACGTTCCAGCCTGTCAGTATCCTTCTTAAACTGTGGTGTCCAGAACTGGACACAGTATTCCAGGTGAGGTTTGACTAGAGCGGAATACAGTGGTATTATTACTTCCCTTGATCTTGACCAGGCATCCCCAAACTGTGGCCCTCCAGATGTTTTGGCCTACAACTCCCATTATCCCTAGCTAACGGGACCAGTGGTCGGGGAAGATGGGAATTGTAGTCCAAAACATCTGGAGGGCCGAAGTTTGGGGATGCCTAATCTAGATGTTATACTCCTATTAATGCAGCCCAGAATTGCATTGGCTTTTTTAGCTGCTGCATTTTAGCTGTTGACTCATGTCAAGTTTGTGGTCTACCAAGACTCCTAGATCCTTTTCACATGTACTGCTCTCAAGCCAGGTGTCACCCATCCTGTATTTGTGCCTTACATTTTTTTTTTTTTTGCCCAAGTGTAGTACTTTACATTTCTCCCTGTTAAAATTCATCTTGTTTGCTTTGGCCCAGTTGTCTAATCTGTTAAGGTCATTTTGAAGTGTGATCCTGTCCTCTGGGGTATTAGCCACCCCTCCCAATTTGGTGTCATCTGCAAACTTGCTCAGGATGCCCTCAAGCCCATCATCCAAGTCATTGATAAAGATGTTGAATAAGACTGGGCCCTGCTGACTTTTACGTGAACGATAACTACCACACTGTATTTACTATGGATATGCTTTAGTGCAGCTCGTCTTCACAAATAAATGAAGAGATATCTGTGTGGTGTGCTAGCCTTTGGCATCTTGTGAAAATTTCACAGCCCATCAGTACAGAGAAAATATACTCAAGGCCTCAGTCACTCTACTGCAGATTTCCTGTCTCCTCTCTTTGAAATTCAATAGTCAATATATTCCTAGCATTGCTTAGATTCTGACTTCTGGGGTTGCGGGGCGGGGGGGGCGGGGCAGGAATCCAACTGTTACAATTAATTGCTTAACCATATTAGAAACAGGTACAAGCTTCCCCTTTCTGATCCTACTTATCCTCTTAAACTATGTTTTAGCAGCTTATGTTTTGTTATGTCATCACATCATAAACTCTGGGGTCCTGGCCAAAAAGAAGAGTACAGTAATCAAAATGCAACATATTGTGAAATCTAAGGGCCTCCTTTCTAACATTTCTAGATGTATGAGAACAAGAGTCGGAGGAGGGTACCCAAGACTGTGAGAGTTTACAGCAGGACATCCTAGTGTGACCAGAGGCCAACTGGTTGTGACAACTGCAAGAGTTCAGTTTAGTCTGACCTCTGTGTATTTACTTGGATGCAACTCTCACTATGCTCAGTGGAGCTTGCTTCTCTGAGCACAGAACTGAAACCTTAATGGTGTAGCCTAGGGCTGCAAAAGCAAATGTCATAGGAAGTGAAGGAGTGGTGGCTGGGAGGGACATTTTCCCTCTCTTTACAGCCGCCTTTAAAAAACACACAAAGAAAAACATAGAGGTTCTGATCTCCTTCCATATTTGAGCGCTCACATTTATCTGCTGTAGGCAGGAAAGGCAAGTGTACAGGGGCAGGCAGGACAAATCTTCAGCGATCAGGATTAAGCAAGGGCGTGGACGCTGACCGCCGTAGTTTTGAGTGAATAAACGGGGGCCTAGGAGGAGGTCAAATTCGTAAATTGAGCAAATGAAGAAGGGCGTTTGAGAGGAAAGCTAAGCGTTGCAGGCTGAGGGGGAAACTTCTATTCCACTTTCCGCTGAAATCCGCCGCTGAAACTCGTGCTGCTATAAATGGAACAGCCAGCGAGTTTTTTTTTTTTTTTGTTTTTTAAAGAATTATGTACTCGCCGGATTCCTGCTGTTGACTTCTGCCTGAGGCGGCCAGAGAGCGCCCTTTCCAGCCGGCGCGGCCGCTAAGGGGACGCTGCGAATTCTCCTGCTCCACCTTAAGCCGCCAAGTGTAGGGAGGCTACGGGAGGCAACAGCGCCTCCTTAAGCGGCTGCGGGTCCCGCTCGGGCGGTGGTGGAGGCGGCGGCGCGTGCGGCTGGGGGAAGGGGAGGGAGGAGCTCGCGCTGCCCGGACCAGCCCGCGCGCCGCCGCTTCCAGCAGCAGCAGCGCCTGCCGGGCGGAGGGTCTAGTTGGCGCCGCGCGGGCAAGAGCTGAGGCCAAGGCAGAGCGGCGCACGGGGGCAGCGAAGCCCCGGGGGAGGCGGCAACACCATGGCCGGGCCCCCGCCGCCGCCCCCGGGCCAGGAGGCGCCGCGCTACCAGGAGTGGATCTTGGACACCATCGACTCGCTGCGCTCGCGCAAGGCGCGCCCGGACCTGGAGCGCATCTGCCGCATGGTGCGCCGGCGGCACGGCCCGGAGCCGGAGCGCACCCGCGCCGAGCTGGAAAAGCTCATCCAGCAGCGCGCCGTGCTCCGCGTCAGCTACAAGGGAAGCATCTCGTACCGCAACGCTGCGCGGGTCCAGCCGCCTCGGCGAGGCGGAACGCCCGCCGCCAGCCCCGCGGCCCCGCAGCGGCCGGCCCGCACTTCCCCGCCCAGCGCTCCCGCCGCCGCCACCGCGACGCCCCGGTCCTCCCAGCGTGCAGCGCCTCGCGCGGAGCCAGCCGCGCCGCCGCCACCACCACCGCCGCAGCCGCCTCCTCCTCGTCGGACCGGCCGGGAGCGACCGCCGCCGCCGCCGCCTGCCCCCGCCCCGGAGGAGCCCTCCCCCGTCAGCCTGCGAGAGATTGTGCGCTACTTGGGCGGCGACGGCGCCGCGCCGGGGGGCGGCCGAGTGACTCGAGGCCGAGCGCAGGGGCTGCTCCAAGAGGAGCGGCTGGAGAGGACCCGCTTGGGTGGCGGCGGGGGCGGCGGCAGCGGCAACAGCGTCGCCTTGCCCAGGGCGGAGAGAGGCGCGCAGGCCCGGGCGCCCAGCGCCAGGGCTTACAGGAACAAGGTGAGGGGCTGCCGCGGCGCGCGCGGGGGGATGGGGTGGGGTGGGAGGAGGGGGCGGGGCGGGGCGGCGGGGGCGCACGGGCTGAGAGGAACAGGTGAGCTCAGCTTCCCCAGGACGGAAACGGACCTAGCGGAGGAGTGCGCGCGCAGGGGGTGCCCGAACACTGGGCGCGGGGGGGGGGGGCGGGAGCGGAGGGGCGGGCGCCGGAGAGGAGCCGCTTTCGGGGAGGGCAGACGGCGCCCAGCCCCCCAAATGTTGTCAGCGGGCGCTCGCGCAGGTGTGCGTGTGTCTGGGAGGAAGAGTTATGGGCAGCGCCCAATCAAATCGCTTTGGCACGAGAGGGGGCGCCACGATTGGTGCCTGGGCTTCGACGGGGCGACATTCTCCCGTGCAGTTCCGAAGTATTGTGGGAAGGTGAGCGGAAAGGCCGCCGCTGGATGGCACAACTCCGCCTGGTCCGCGGGGAACTTGCGGGGCCGAGTTGGGGAGCGGGTAAGAACCACCCCCGGGCATGCGGAGGGGCTCCGCTCACCTGCGTGTGTGGCCCTCCGGAGACATTTGTGCGGCGTTGAGGATGCACGTTGGGCCCTGGACAGTGGCCCCTTCTCTGACCTCCCCCCCCCCGCCAAACTCAGGCCGTGCCAGGCTCCGTATAAACACAGAACAAAGAGTCAGTTTGTGCTTGACCTAAAGGGTTCTGTAACCTCCAATAAGGTCGAGAGGTGGTGGGAGTAGTAAGGCAGCGAATGCAAACGGGGAGCGGAGGGGGGAGCACAAAAGGAGAAATCATGTGGTGTTGGCCAGGAGGGTGACCAGCTCTGGAATGTAACCCAATCCAGTAAGGATCAGAGCAATTATCAAGGGTAGAATACAATTACAGTCCAGTAAAAAGAAGCCCCTTTTGGTTCTCTCTTTTTTTTGGCAAGTTTTCTGTTTCAAGGATGGCTAGGCAGATCCGCCCAACAAAGCCAAGTGGAGGGATGGTGTGGCTAAAATTTGATTCCATCTCTTCTTGGATTAGAATGCAGGTCCTGCTCGTGCTTCAAAGAGCCTCTGAGCATTTTGCGGTAGTATTTTGGAGGCCTTCACCTTTACAGAGACTAGCAGCACCACTGGTTCTAAGTACAGTACTGTAACTCATTTTGAACAAATAGGGGGAACTGAAGCAGGATTACAAGAAAGGGCTCTGAGTAAAATTACATAGTAACCTGGAAGTAGTTTGGGTTAGTTGTCAAAGTGTGCAAACCTGTGTATGTCTAGACAGAAGTAACAGCCACAGAGGTATGTGGTACTTAACTCCCAGGAAAGTTGGCATAGGATTTAGCAAAAGGCCAGAATCCCATACACCCTTAGCCTGACAGTAAGCACCATTAACAACAATTATGTGTAGGCCATACTGTAAAGTCAATAAAAGTGAAACAAGGAACTTGAGGCACCAACATTGAGTAAGCCTGGAGAGTTAGACACAGGGGTGATTAGTCTAGGGTGCTGTGGAAGCAGGGCCTGGATTTCTAAATATATGTATTCTTTTTATGTTTGCAGAAGGCAGGTGAGGTCAAAGGTGAAGAAGAAGAAGAAGAAGAGGAGGAAGAAGAGGATGAAGCCTCCACCATGTCTGAAGGTTCAGAGGTGGCACAAGATTATGAGGCCAGCAACTACAGCAGACCTGGGATAGGCCAGGTGAACGGGGACTGTAAGGACAGCAAGCATGGTGGGAAAGAGATCCCACCCAGCAGTGCCCTCACCAGAGACCTGCGCTCCCTCGAGGAGCAGCCCTTGAACAAAGGATCAGAGCGCCCCCACCATGAAGGAAATGAGCAATGTCATACAAAGGCCTCTTGGCCTGGAGAAAGTGCCTGTCACCATCTGGGGGGCAGCAAGAAAGATGGCAGCGCCTATCAGCAGCCAGACAGAGCAGGTATAGGGTATAGGGTGGTTGAGAGGGAGTGGCAGAGGGTGCGGGGGGGGGGAATAGTTGGCTAAGCTTGACTTTTCTTGGGAGATTCAGTCCCTAGAGCAGGCATCCCCAAACTTCGGCCCTCCAGATTCCCATCATCCCTGACCACTGGTCCTCTTAGCTAGGGATCATGGGAGTTGTAGGCCAAAACATCTGGAGGGTCACAGTTTGGGGATGCCTGCCCTAGAGGGACATAGCAAAAGATCCTAATGGAGGAACCATTGGAGATGGTGATGAGATTATTCCACAGGTTTTTCCAGTGTAAACAGACCCCTGGGGTCGTTGTGCAACTCACTATTGAGAATTATGCCTAGGAGCCCTAGGCCAGGTCAGTAGTGTTATGGGTGGATGAGGAGTGGGGGGTTGGATTGTAGGAAGGTGGCTTTGGCTCTCATGTGTTTGTGCCATGGGAATTAAAACTGGCTTCTCTCCCTCAAAAGGGCTCCAGGCACACACACACACACACACACACACACACGTACACACACTCATTCACCAGCTAGTTGGTGCTTTGTAAGAGAACTAGGCCCATTCCCATTGGTGTGTTTTTTTCTCTCCCCCCCCTCACTTTCTCCCAGTGTCACCAGCTGTTGCAGGTACTGAGCCCTCTGTGCCCTCATCCCCTGGGAGACCTGGCATCCAGGCAGATGGGAGACCCTTCAGCTGCACGTAAGTTTTGAGTGGGCACCGAAAACCCTTTTGTTTAATGACAGCTAGTTCACCTATGGCCCCCTGTAAGGAGAGAACACTTGAGTCCCTGCCATCAGTGCCACCACCTATTTAAGGGAATCTAGAAAAGGAACAGACAAGACTTATTCAGCAGTGAGTAAAGGTTGACTGCATCTAGAAGGGCTTTCATCTGGGTAAGCTTGCCCCTCATTCTACCCTGGTGCTTCTGGAAATGAGGGAGGAGCTGTAGCTGCTGCCTCACCCCAGCTGGTTCTTAAGAGAAGGAGCAGCAGCAGCACTCAGCTTTTGCACACACTGGGAAATGAAGCTGCTGTCAGAGTGAATGAAGGGCTGCTGCCCAAGGTGGGTCTTATGCCATATTGGTGCCTCTCAATGGGGGCCTTCCATTCCTGTTTCCTAGGATAGGCTTCCTGTTAGCCTGGCCTCTGTCATCCATGTTCTGGGAACCTCCAAGATAGACTGTTGGAATGCACTGTCTATAGAGCTGCCTTGGGAAACTGTTCAGAAGTTGCAGTTTGTATAGAATGCAGCTACTTGATTGCTGCCTGGGACTGGGTGTTAGGATCATGTTTTACCTGTGCCACACTGGCTTCCATTCCATTAGTGCAGGGGTGCCCAAACTTTTTTCAAAGAGGGCCAGATTTGATGAAGTGAACATGCATGAGGGCCGACCAAAGTTGTTGAGCTTTTAGGCTTTTACCCCAGGACATATACTGCCATGGGGGCCAGATTAAGTCAACCGGCAGGCTGGATTAGGCCCCCAAAATGGACTTTGGACATGCCTGTATTGTTCAAAGGGAACTTGAAGGGCCACCTGTCTCCGGATATGCCTCGCTGACTGAGGTGAGGTGGGTGGCAACCAGAGAAATGTGATTCCAAGTGATGGAATATCTTCTGCCCAAAGATGTTTCCCTGACAAGATGCAATTCTTCCTTTTAGCTCCAAGCAGGTGTCTTTTTTTTTAACCCAAGCTTCTGAGATGAAGTTAATGAGGATGAGGATGATAAGTTCTTGCTCTCTGTCATTTTGTGGCATTTGACTTACTTTATTATTCACATTTTGTTTTATTCTTGTAACCCCTCCCCTTCCCGCAATATATTTGAAGGGTGGTTTAAAAATACACATAAGAAATTACTGGGGTGGGATGGCCCCGTACAGAAAAAACTAGTCTCTTGCTCAAGTTGGGTTCTTTTTATGATCTACCACCCCCTGCCTATTCTGGATCCATGCATGCACCCTCTTCTGTTTAACTCCTGGTGAGAAGTCCCCTTCTCATTGCGGAGCAGGAGGCCATTGGATGTCTGGGGTCTGAATTCTCTTTTCTCTCTCTCTCCTCCTCGTAGCTCAGTGAAGGAGAAGCCTTCTGACCCAGTGGAGTGGACTGTGAGTGATGTTGTGGATTATTTCACAGAAGCTGGTTTTGCTGAGCAAGCATCTGCCTTTCAAGAACAGGTGAGACTTGGGATACCAAGTGAAAGATTTGGGGATTAATGCTCAAGCTGAACTCTTAGCGAAATAGAAGGCCCTGAATGGGACTGGCACTGAATGTTTAACAGGGTAGGGATTGGCATGTGTGCACGCTCGGTTCCTAGTTGCTTAGGGGCTCTTTGTCAAATGTAAAACACGAACCAGGGTGCATATGATTGTACATCAAAGCAGCAGTCACCATGGGGTTTTCTTGTGTGCTAAAAAACCTGCCTTGCAAATAATAGAAGTGCTCGCTAATGATTAGAGATCTGTTTCATTGCCACTCCACCCCAACCCCCCACCAGTGCTTCTGACTGGCTATTCACTTAAGGAAAAAGAAAGTTACTAGAGCTCAGCAATCCTATTTTAATGTGTGTTTATGTTCCTAGGAAGCATCCAGAGTGTTATCCCACGTACATCTTCCCTATCCCTCTCTGCCTGTTGCATCATGGGCCTCTTTCCCTTAGTATGGATTTGGCTCCTTCAGCCCTCTCTCCTCTTGTAATCAAGGCTCTCTGCCTGGCCCAATTACAGCTGTCAATGGCACCAACCAAGGCCAAAGTCAGGCTTCCCTCTCCAGGCCTCTGCACCTAGAAGCATCCCGCCTTGTCATCTGGATGCTGTCTATGGGCACCTCCGCCTTTGAGCCAGCCTTCCATAGGCCCCACGGCGACCTAAGCTCAACAGAGAGGTGTTGTCATGCTTCCTATGCGCTGTGTTCAGATAGAAAAGACTGAAAAATACTCTTGTGACTATTTCAAAATACGAAATTTTGCCTAGAATGGGCATTTCCTGGTGACTTGTGTTGGAGGCCTAATGGGTGTTAAACCAGTGGCATGAATCGTAATTGATAATGCTTAAATATGTGTTAAAAGGATGGGAAAGGACTACGGATTCAAGATAGGCAAAAAAATGTGCATAAATTCAAGGTGCAATCATATCCATTCCTCAACCTGGAAGCTCGTCTAGATTTATAGAACACTTTCCTTCTTCCCTCCAGTTCACTGAGGAGGGAGATTCCTTCTTAATATAGACCTATGCTATTGCTTTCTTAAAAGAAGTGTGTGGGGGGAAGATCTATATTCCATCTCTTACTGGGGGGAATTCCTGTGCCCTAAATGCCCTGATGTTTTGTCCCTCTGTTGCTCCCACTGCAGGAGATCGATGGGAAGTCTCTTCTGCTGATGCAGCGCACCGATGTCCTGACCGGCCTATCCATCCGCCTGGGGCCTGCTCTCAAAATCTACGAGTACCACATCAAGGTGCTGCAGCAGTGCCACTTCGAGGAGGACGAGGGCGACTCCTTCATGGGCTGAGGACGGGCGCAGCTCGCGAAGGGTGTGGAGAGCTTGGGTGGGGAGAAGTGAACAGGGACTCTGCCAACCGCTACTGTCTCAAGTCATTTCAGCCTTTCTCTGCCTCCATGAAAACAAAGAGAAGCAGCTGTGAAGGGAAGAAGGACTTTGGCCAGATTTTTGTGAAAAGGGTGGGGAGGACAGAAATGAAGATCCAGGCTTTGCGGCTTCTCTACCCTGATTGTCCAGAGATAGGAAAGACTGGGAGGGAGGGCTGCAAAACAAATCCCATCCTTCTCCCAACCTGTCTGTGTTACTTACCCCAGCATTTTACTTACCATAGTGCATTGTCTGTTCTTGGGAAAGGGTGGAAAGATGTGGTTTTTGTTCCTCTTCCCAGCCGCAGTATAATTGAGATAATTTGTGCTTCAGCACCCCCCCTTCCCCTTCACCACCACCACCACAACAGCAACCACAGTAGCACTTGATGGTCCTACCTGCTCCCCTCCCTTTGTTGCTGTTCTCAAGAAGACAAAGATGGAGCCTGCTGGAGGTGTCAAGAAGTTTTAATCAAATATCTTTTTATTCTCTTTTCTGTTTGGGTAGGCTTTTCTTCCAGTTTTCATGGTCATTGCCCAGAGTCAACTGCTTTTTATTATTTCTTTCTTCCCATTTTTTAAAAAATATAAATATTTAAACTGGAAAAAAACCAATTGGTTTAGTATTCCCAGACTTGTTAGCCTTCTGGAAAGGGGTATTGGATCACCTAAAATGAACATGTGTCTAAAGGACAAAAGTGTGTGTAAAAAGAGGTGGAAGTCCTGAGTTCTGCTCTCTTTTTCTCTCCTTTTTTTATTTGAGGGTGGTGGTGTCACCTAGTGGTGTTGCTGATCGGTTTATGGGATGTATTCTGACTAGTCCAGGGATGGGAGCAGAACTCTGGAGTTCTGGCTCAATTTTCAATGCTATAATCAACTGGGGTAAAAAGTGTGATAACATTTGCACCATCACCAGGAGGTCTAAAATGAAACACTTAGGGTTTAGGGAAGGTCTCTTTGTGGCGGCAGAGCGACGGCAGAGGCAGATGACTCGTTGTCTGTGTATATTCACAACCAGGTAGCTTAGCTGGTGCTCCTATAGCAGATAAAATAAGTGGAGCAAACACTTTGGGGACTGAAAAGGGCGAGGAAAAGAAATGGTCCTTAGCCCTGTTCTTAGTTACGAAAAATGGGGTGGTGGTTTTTGTTGCCTTAAGAAAGGATTTCCTCTTGTTAAAGCAGGCCAAGCCCGCAAAGGTAGACTGTAACAGCAAGAGGAGGTGGTAAAAAAGACTACAGTGAAATTGGCTCTTTGTGCACACCAAATGGAGAGGATCTAGCTATGGCACACAACACAAAATCTGAGCTTTCTTGGTGATTTTTCAGGGCACACCTCTTGAGTACCCCAGTTGCTTAGTAAGTATCTGTTTCACAAAACAGTTTGAAACTTGCTTCACTGTCACGGCTTTCTGTAAAGAACTGTAGGGATGAAAACTTTTTGGTGAGGCTGCTGAGAACTCTTTTGTAGTATCTTAGACCCTTTTACAGAACAACAGTTCCTAGAATTTGTTGTTTTAGAACCGTGGCAGATGAGGTTTGAAACTGGTTTAAATTTGGAATGTAGACAGGCCCTTAGTACAGTTTCAGGATCAGTGGGTAGACAGTAACTACCCTGTTTAGTTGTGACTCAGAAACAGAGAAGCGTACGTAGCTCAAGACACAACCCAACATGCATGCCTAGAGGAATGTACAGCTAGACAGGAGCACACTGAATTTATGTTCTCGATATTTTATTTGGAACCATGAGGGCTAGAAACCTATTGTTTGAACTTTGAAAGCAGAGGTTCTCAATGTCGTAGCACAAAAGTGCCTCAGGGGCTTACATACCGGCTGCATGTTGCCCCCTATTGCACTAGACCCTACTATTTTGTCCAGAGCTGGGAATAAAAAAAAAGAAAGATGATTTTTGGGTTCTAATATGTATTCTGTTTATTGGCCACCAATAAGAGCTGCCATAGGCGGTGAAATTCTTTAGGAACCAATTTAGATGACTCAACAGTGGGAGTGATTTTTCCAACTTTTCGTGCTGTCCTTTTGGGAACAGAGTAGGGCTACAGAATTGGGCTGCTCGTTTACTTCATTGTTATTGACACTGGCAAGGGTGGAAAGAGGAGAGGACATTAATAATCCACAGTGGAAAGGTGTAGATTAGAGTGGACAAAGCCAAGCAAGGCTGTTCCAGTGCAGTTTTTTGAAAATTCCTCTATGAGGCTTCGATGGGACAAGGTTGTGTTGCCTGTCAGTGCAGAGGGTAGTTCAAATAAGAGACAAGATGGAAAGTGGCTTCAGGATACTACATTCCTAGATATACTATAGTACAGTTTAAGGGCTGGTAATACATGACCATGTGCTGATGAAAACACAAATAGGGTGTTGGCTGGTTGTGTGGTTTTTAAAAACAAACAAACAGATTTGCGCTTTGGGATCTAGGCTTGAGCTGGATGGCAATGGGCCCAGGTCGTAACATGCAGGTTTTGGAAATTTGTGCAGGGGAAATAGCCTTGGCTAAGGCTGTGCTGAGGTGTGAACCGGGAATGTCTTCACTAATTCAACATCTACAAAATCCAAAGGCGAAGTTTCCTTAGTAAAGGTGGACACAACATATTGCACAGTCTTTTATGTTGATCTAGGCTAATCTAGCGACCGGAAGTTAAACACTTAAAGGGCTAGGATTTATTTTGGACCATTCTAATGAGGAGAAATAGTATTTTAATACTACAGCTGGTCAAATACCCGGTAAGTGCTCCATCACTTTGGGTCAGACTCAGTTCCAACAAAGTTTCATCTCAACCTTTATTTGAAATCTAGTTTGGATGTGAAGCTGAAACCGAAGGTTTGGGATGGACTGGGCTGCGGAATCACGTGCACCCACTTCAATGCGAGACTTCACACCTGGCTCCCTCTACCTCAGAGCTTTCCAAACTTTTCATGTTGGCAACACACTTTTTAGACATGCATCATTTCGTGACACAGTAATTCAGTTTTGCTAGCAAACCAGAGGTTAAACTAACCCCTTTCCAGCACTGGGAAGAGAGCGGGGAGCATTTGCACGACACACTGACACATTAGGTGTCGCTACACAGAGTTTGGAAAGCTCTGCTCTACCTGAATTGAACACATAACAGTTACTTAACCTAGTCAGAGACTGAATCACAGACATTTCCCTAAACTTGCTTAAAATCCTAATTTCAATCATGGTGCAGGGGTGGTCTAGCACCCAATGTTGCTGCAGAAGCAATATGTCACAGGTGGCGAAAAGCGAATGGGGGTACAGGGAGTGGGAGATATTCTAGGGCAGGCATCCCCAAACTGCGGCCCTCCAGATGTTTTGGCCTACAACTCCCATGATCCCTAGCTAACAGGACCAGTGGTCGGGGAAGATGGGAATTGTAGTCCAAAACATCTGGAGGGGCAAAGTTTGGGGGTGCCTGTTCTAGGGCCATTTCACCAACTTGGCCTCTGGCAAAGTGGTCATTCCTCCAAATGCTGATCGGTGATGCCTTGGGTATATGGTTGAAATATCAAGGAAATGCTTGATATTTCATGGGCTTCTCCTTGGAAATGGTGATGCAATCCAAGCCCACATACCCACCTGAAAGAGAAGTGGACAGAGGATAATTAAGAAAATAATGCTTCTAACAGATTTTTGCAACTTTCCATGATTTCCCTCTGAATAAGTGATTGCGACTAGTATTTGCCGATGAACATGGGATGGAACTGTAACTTTGGGACTACAAGTGGCTGAGCTATAAGAATGTATGCCTCTGGATGTCCTGTGTTGTTTCCAAATGTGCTGCCTTGACTTAAAATGGATGGAGGACCTGTGGCCCCCCCAGAAGTTGGCTTTCCAGCCAGCATGGTCATGAATGATGGAAGCCGTAATGCAGCACCAGCATCTTAGGCTATACAGATGCTCTTACACTCTGAGGATCCTTAGGCTGCAGTTCTATACCTGCTTACCTTGGGATAAGCTCAGTCGAAGTGAGTAGAACCTACAGCTGAGTACAGGATTGTTAGCTACTTTCAGCACTATGTGGCATTTAAATTGAGATTAGCCCAAAAGCAGCTGGGTTGTCAACGATGAACATCACTACAGAACAGAAATTCATTCAGGACTGACATACTAGAGGTATCAATGTTTGTGGTGCTCACAGCCAGAAGTTGATCTTTTAAAACAATTACATGATGCTCCTGTTTAGCTGTACGAGTATTTAACCTCATGGCTGATGCTGGGAACTGATGCATTGTCCTGCAGCGTACACACACAAAAAGGCAACCAAAGCCATTAAGCATCTGAAATACTTTGAGGAAAGGCCAAATACTTGATGCTTTATAATTAAATGGAGGAGGGGAGGTATGAATTGTGTGTGTTGTGGCAA
Organism: Zootoca vivipara; assembly: GCF_965207765.1. Classification (NCBI taxonomy): domain Eukaryota; kingdom Metazoa; phylum Chordata; class Lepidosauria; order Squamata; family Lacertidae; genus Zootoca; species Zootoca vivipara. The sequence continues at coordinate 40,626,184 of NC_142584.1, forward strand.
GAGTCCATCTCTTCCCTATGTACAGGCCATGCTTCCACCCTTACCAAACAGACCAAGGACAGATTTTTTTTATTAAAGAACTATGTCAGATAGCTGGTGGAAGGCTGTCGTATGATATGATGGCCACTGGCTCCAGTGCAGAGTCTTAGCACTAGCTGTTTGCCATTATAAACTAAATGGACACACCTGATTCAGAGGCAGGCTACCTCTGAGAGCCAGCTGGCAGTCTAGCCACTCTCAAAAACAGGATGCTGAAGTGGATGAACTCTTGGTCTGAGGCTGCGGAAGTCTTTATGTTCCTCATTCTGACTTCAATGTACCTCTGGGAGTAGATAATAAATTAGGATTGATTCCCCCCCCCCAAGATTTACAATGAAAGCAACAGCTCTGGCTGATAACTGTAAGGGAAGATTCTGCTTCAGTAAAAAATGCAGTGGAACCTCGGTTTATGAACACCTCGGTTTACGAATTTTCGGTTTACGATTTGGAACAGATTAATTCACTTTCCATTACTTTCAATGGGAAAGTTCGCTTCAGTTTATGAACAGACTTCCGGAACCAATTGTGTTCATAAACTGAGGTACCACTGTAGTAAAGAACTTTCAATTCCCATTGTGCTGATCCTTCATTGCTTTCAACTTGGTAGCAACTGTAGGGCGTTCCAGATTAAGTCAATGTCGAGTTCACAATTATTATTCCGTTCTTCCTGAGAAGTGGTTGCGTACTGCGCTTTGTGCTGGACTTCAGTAACATAACTGCATATTGAGAAGGGGAATGGGGTGAGGGAGGCTTTTCGTTTAAAGGACAATAACTCCTGGCTCCCATAAGAGGGTTTATTTGCTCAATCCACTATGCGTGCATCTGTTTATAAGATGCTGAACTGGACTTTTGGCATGGCAAGCAACCATAACAGACTCCTTGCCCAGGCAAAGCCTGTGTGTTTCTTGGAACAACAAAATTTGTGTGGGTCTTGGGAATGGCAAAAAATAAAATAGAACTAAGCCTGGGGGAAATCCTGCTATGACCTATTTTTTTTAGTGTAAGGTATAGAAGGTAAACGGCGTTTCCATGTGCTGCTCTGGTTTGCCAGAAGTGGCTTTGTCATGCTGGCCACATGACCTGGAAGCTGTACGCCGGCTCCCTCAGCCAATAATGCGAGATGAGCGCGCAACCCCAGTCGGTCACGACTGGACCTAATGGTCAGGGGTCCCTTTACCTTTTACCTTTACCTTATAGGGAGGGACCCAGGTGGCGCTGTGGTTAAACCACTGAGCCTAGGGCTTGCTGATCAGAAGGTTGGCGGTTCGAATCCCTGTGACGGGGTGAGCTCCCGTTGCTTGGTCCCAGCTCCTGCCAACCTAGCAGTTCGAAAGCACGTCAAAATGCAAGTAGATAAATAGGAACCGCTACAGCGGGAAGGTAAACGGCGTTTCCATGTGCTTCTCTGGTTTGCCAGAAGCGGCTTTGTCATGCTGGCCACATGACCTGGAAGCTATACGCCGGCTCCCTCGGCCAATAATGCGAGATGAGCGCGCAACCCCAGAGTCGGTCACGACTGGACCTAATGGTCAGGGGTCCCTTTACCTTTTACCTTTACCTTATAGGGGGCCCAGCTGCACAAATACAAATTATGGAAAGTAGGCTATGATAGACACTTTACAAATAGAGCTGCATACTTGGTATAGCATTTTTTAATTTTTTATAGTATTGGTTTGGATGTAGGTAGGTTGGAGAGAATCTGCACAGGAACTGAAGGGAAAAATATATGCTATGATGACACTTTTAAGACCGCTTAGTGTGCCATTCCAACAGGTCACTCAGAGCATACCCATTGGAATTAATGACTGTGACTAAGATTGGTTGATAAATTTCAATGGACGGGATTTACTTAACCAGCCCTTCAGCAGAAGCACCACGCAAGCTTCCCCTGCACACCATGCCACACCCAAAAATGGTTATTTTGGCAAGGTGTGTGTGCGCCCATCAGGAGGATGGGAGGAGAGGGAGATGATTCTATCCGAACAGCTGGAAGAGTGATGTTGACTTCAACCAAATATTTCCCGAGTAAAACTTCAAGTTATAAAGCCCGAGGTGCCACTTAAGTCATTGGGACTTAAAAGGGTAAACACACATCCCTTTACGTCATTTTACTACAGCAAATCATTCTGTGAACTACAACAGGAACAGTATAGTACTCTCTCTGCAGGATTTGCTTTATAAATCTCCTTTTGCTGTTGTGGTAAAAGCAAACAAGTAAGCAGCCACATGTCTTGCCCGTCCCAGGCCTGGACTGCTGCATTCTTTACCTTCCCAGTTATTGAGGTGCTGCTTCTCCAACACTCAACTTAGAAAAGTTAAGAGATGGCACAGCAAGTAGCAGGCTCTTATATAAAAGTCTCTCCTTTCAGTATGCAAACTGCAGCTGCACATGTCAACCAAGCTTTAAGGTACAGAGGCTAGAGGTGAAGGTGTTGGCCACTGTGTGCAGACTGCATCTTTTAAAGCCCATCTATATCCGTTTGATGACATAATAGACACAGCAGAACTATGCCAGCAGCTTCTACTTTGTAGTTTTACTTGAGCACACAGAAGAACCGGCCAACCATCATTAAAGGTAAAGGGACCCCTGACCATTAGGTCCAGTCGTGACCAACTTTGGGGTTGCGGTGCTCATTTCACGTTATTGGCCGAGGGAGCCAGCGTACAGCTTCCAGGTCATGTGGCCAGCATGACAAAGCCGCTTCTGGCGAACCAGAGCAGCACACAGAAACGCCGTTTACCTTCCCGCCGGAGTGGTACCTATTTATCTACTTGCACTGTGACATGCTTTCGAACTGCTCGGTTGGCAGGAGCAGGGACCGAGCAACGGGAGCTCACCCCGTCGCGGAGATTCAAACTGACGACCTTCTGATCAGCAAGCCCTAGGCTATGTGGTTTAACCCACAGCGCCACTCGCGTCCCATCATTACCAACAACCAATTTTGTTGTGGTTACAATAGTAGAGCGGTCCATTAACAGAAGGAAGATGCCACCTGTCCCATGCTTCATAAGAGTAGGCGAAGAGTAGAGCTAGCAGTTCAAATGGTTAAATCTCTTCTCCAGGCCTGAACTGGTACCTAATTAATTTTGAAGCAGGTTACACCCATCATGCAGCACCCCAAACTACTGTCCAGTATATGGAAGTCGTTTAACTGTACACAGCAAATGTAGAATTTGGAGCTGGATACAGGATTCAGGCCCAACATGGAACTATGCATTGCAGCATGTCATCTAAGGAACCAGCCTAGGAGCCAATATTATGGTGAAGCTGCTAGGGAAAGAGTTTTAGGGAAGATGAAGAAAGCAAGTCACCACAAGCGCAAAATTGTATTAGAACTGAAACCTATTTTGAGGAAATATATATATACTACACCCTTATCATATAAGCTGCCCCCCCCCAAAAAAACACAGAGCCACAACAGTGGAAACTCAAGTTCATCTTTATTTTAAGAAACTAAGAAAAATCTATCATAATTTATCACCAACAATATGCTACATTACAAAAGCAGTCACACACATGCAAACTTCGGGGGGGGGGGGGGGCACACACCCTGTTACAGTTAATAAGGCTCCATTTCCAATGATATTATTACAAAAAGCTACAGTTCCATCAAGTTGTAAGAGATACTCCCCAAATCCTGCATTCAAGGCACATATAGCTGCATGGACAAGGGTTACCAAGAGGAAAACCATTTCTGAATGCATTGAACAGAAGGACCATATTGTCAAGCACATGATAGGTTTCAGAGTTGGGCTACTTCCGCCATAGCAATACGTAATGCATGAGCACTTTCAGGCCCACAAGCAAGGCAGGGCTAACCAACATGGGCGCCTTGTCCCTACCTAGAAAACAAGCTTCTCCATCTCATGTAACATTTTCCTAGCAGCACTAATCTCTCAAGGTAATTGACTCGAGAATCCTAAATTCTGCCATCTCCATTGTAGCAGGCAGAAATGGAGGATAGTAATGCGCCAAAGGCATTTCTACCTCTGCACTGCTCAGGAGTTTCTCTAGCAAGTGGTCCTGTGCTACGTGCCAAAGTATGCGGAGGTGAAGGATTTTCATTTTATTTTTTTAAATCCCTGTGATGGGACATGATGTCCCACAACTGGCATGTGGGGTACAGGCAGTAATTTTGCCCCACTTAATACCAGCAAATGCTAGGAGGCCTTTACCAGAACAAAAGATGCAGCATTACATCGCCATTAAAACCTGTTACAGCAGAGTCCATTGCATTTGTCCATCATCAAAGAAAGGAAGTCCCTGGGAATGGCACAGCTATCCCTGCAAAGCACCATAGGAAACCTGCAGGCTGCTACTGTTGTGCCAATATTGGGACAGGGTAGCACAGGTGTTAAGAGGTACCTGCTGCATCTCTGCATTGGCACTGCAAACTTGTCCACTTCTCTATACTGAACTTTGGGTTCAAGCTCCCAGGAAGAAGACACCCTGGACCATACAATTCCCAAGCAGAATAATTCCCAAACAGATTCTCATTATTCTTTCCCCTGGACAGGGTACAGATGTCTACATAAAAAAAAACCAACAAAGTTGATGGGCACTTAGATGGCAAACCACACACAAGCACAAGCCCCCTCACCAAACAGATACACTTTGAAACTTGGGGCATGACCCACTCCTGAGAAGTACAGAAATGCCCAAAGTCAGGAGTTCCTCCTCACTTGTAGATGCTCCCCCCCCCTTATGTCGGTGGAGGACCATTTGTAGCCATTAATTGCCAATAAATCCATGTGGAACTCCAAGGCCACATCAGTAGCTGTATCAGACTGTTGGTTATCTATGGCTGGGGGCAGCCCCCAGCCAAGTAGAGAAAGTATTGCTATGTCAACCAAAAGCAGAAGGGTGTGTTCCCCCCCACCCGCCAGCACTTACCAGGCGAAGTTGCACAGGACTGTCTCAAACAAGTGTAGAAGCTGCCCCATATCACTGAAGACCCAAACAAAATGTAGAGTGGGTCCAGTGAGCTAAAAGCAGCTCAAAAGCAAATTTGCACTTTCTGTCAAGTGGCAAAAACAGTGGCTAAGCTACGGTAAAAGCCAACAGAGCAATCATCTCATAGTGTTTCTCATTAGCTGCCCAAGAGATCAGGAGAAGGGGAGGGGGAACACCCCCGCAGTCAGCTAACACTAGATTCTGAAGCCCCTACAGGAGCGGCTGGATCGTACCTAAGGGGAAGGGTGTTGGGGGACAACAAGTCAAAATTCCCCCCAAGGGAAACTTTCCATTTCCAAGGAAACAAATTCAGTGGAAGGTCTCCACCTCCACCACAGTCCAGTCCCCGTGTGGGGATGACATGTCCTCTGGGGAGAAGCTCGTCACAGAAGTGATGCTGGCCCGCGATTCATCCAGAGGAGAGATCAGTTCGGTCCACTTGCCAATCTCTGCTTCGCTGCTCAGTGCTCCCTTCCCACCAGCTGCCCCGGAAGGGGCCTCCGCTGAGAAGAGCAGCGTCCGGCTGATCAGCTGCTGCACCATTGTGGCCTGGATGCTTCCTAGGTGAAGAGCCTGGTCTCGGGACGCAGCGCGCAAATGGCGGCTCCCGTCCTCTTCGTCCGGGCCAGGAGTCTCAGCGCCACTTTCCACTTCATAGATAGTGGAGAGGATCTCTGACGGACATGGTCCCCAGGGGAAGGGCAGGCCAGCCCCATTGTCACCTACAAACAGGGCAAGGAGCTTGGGTTGGAAAGAGTGGCCCTCAGCGTGGGGTGGTGACGAACAAAGAGAGGAAGTAACAGACAACAACAACACAACAGGAGAGCAGGGGAAGAGAGCCTAAGTTTACTTCTTTCTTTAAAAGAAAACCTGAGATGCTTCTCAGCCTGGCAAGAGCTGCCTTCAAAGGCTGCTGTTATCTATTGACAACCCTCCACCACCGCAATGCCTGGGCTGTGCAGAACCCCTTTTTTCAGATCGCATACTTTTGTCTCCCGCTAGTATTGTCCCATCCAGATATGGGGCCAGCTTAATGGACGTACAACAGCTGTAAGAATTGCCTGGGGACCTGGCTAGGGTTGCCTTTTGGATTCCCAAGCAACTCCCCATTCACTCATGGTCCCTTTCAGACAGCCACTCCCAAGTTTCTCAAGATGATAGATTGGGCAGGTTGGCAATTAATTCTTAAGAACTTCATTGGCTTTATAAAACTTAAGCTAGTTCTTAAATCAGTGTTATTTCTTCTCAACACCATCTATATTTTCTGGAGTCCTGGTTGACCATTTTACTTAAGCCGACCAGCAGCAGAACAAAGAGGTATCCATCAAGGAAGTTGTAGTTAAGTTGCCAGTCAGCTCTGCAATTCTTTTGACAAAACAGAACACCCAATCATTCTCACTGTATCTTTCGGCATGTGGCCTTGCTAGTCCAGTAGGATTTCAACATATTTTGCTCCCCCTAGCATGGCAATTAGTTTGAACACTCCATTTCACTACACCTATTGCTTCTAAAGAGGTCAACCTATGCTCTTCCTACCACCCTACAGAAGGTCTCAAGTTTAAGGTATCATATTCCAAGATTACAACTGTATCAAAGCTGGTTTGCCTAGATCAGCTGCCTTAGCCAACTTCATAGGACTGTAGTGTTGTTGTTGTTTTGGGGGGGGGGGTGTCTCATGGACCATAGAATCCCCTTGATGCTGGAAATCCTGAGCTAACATCTCCAGCAGAGGGCTGCCTAGCTTATGCTCAAAGACTTCCATCCCCCTAGATAATTGGGTTTGCTGCCTAACTGGTCCTTGCAATCAACAGGTTTCTCCTGCAACTTAAGCCTTAGGTCTAGGTCCAGGCCTCTGGAGCAGCAGAGTGGGTTTTGCCCTCTTCCATGGTATTCAGTCCCATTTCTAGAAAGCTCTCCTCTCTGCTAGCTGCATTAGAAGAGGCCTGTTCGAATTTCAATTTCTCTTATATTTGGTAAGGTGAGACTCACTTTAGGGGAGCTGCCTACAAGACTAGTCTGAAGATTTCCATAAGTATAACTCCTCCCCACCAAATGCTTTGCAGAGCCTTTCTTTTGGCAGGGCTTCATCTAGTTCATGAGAGAGAAGCAAATAGTGATGGGATCCCATCAAGAAAAATAACCTTCAAGAAGCAGGGATGCTCCAGAGCCACTAGAAGCAACCACTAGGTTCAAGGGTTGCTGAACAAGACTAGGAATGTGTATAGACCTTGATGGATTGAAACTCTACCCAGCTCTGCAAAATATTCCCATGATTCACTGGTGCCAATATGCCAGTCAGATTTGCCCCAGTTCATATGCAAAACCAACCAAGGTATCTGGGCTACTTGAGCAACACAGCACACAAGAGGCAGCTCTCAATGACAGGGCTCCACATTGCGTCCCTAACACCTGAGCAACTTTGAAAAATACGTGGACTGTCCTTGGCGAGATCTCGGAAGCAAAGCCACTTACAGCTGCACTAAGTTAGGGCTCTCCACTCTCTCCAAGCCCCCACCCCCCACCTCAAAATGGTAGGGAACAGATCTCCTGGAAAAACAAGACAGGCCAGATCAGATAGACAAAGTGATGCTTTATTCAACATATCAAGACTAAGAAGTTTACCCTTCTCATAAAACACGCTAAAATACACACAGTTTCCCGCGAAGAAGAGGGGTTGTCGAGATTGGGGGGGGGGAGGAGGTATCAAACACAAAGAGACAAAAAAAGTATGCTTGTTTGGCTAGAAACACAGATGGAACAGGTGCACATGGAAGGAGAGGGGCCGTCTCCCTTCCCTACAGGGTACTATTGCACATTGAGATACCACAGGTTGGCACTTTTGACACAGACAAGGCAGGTTTCCTCTATACGTTACCTGCAGCCAAGCTATAAGTGGCAGTGAAAGGCTGGGATGACTCTTCACCCTGCCCTCCAGTCGTCTTCTGGGGAGCAGGCGAGGCCTGCAAGGAATGCTGCTCCCAATCCACGGGGGCCTTGCTGCCGGTCTCTTTGGGGAGCTGGTCCTTGCTGCCCTCTTCGCTCTCGAGGGAAGAGAGGCCAGGGCTCTTCCCACAGCTGTCGGTGGAGTGGAGGTGGAAGGCGCCAAAGACGTCGCAAGAGGCGGCAGAGTTGGTGGAGGCCGGGGTCTCGGTGCCCGCGTCTCCAGAGCCCGGCTCGTCAGACTCCTCCACGGAGTGGGGCAAGGGCGGCTTGCCTGGGAAAGAAGTCGACAGGCACACTGCCGTTTTGGAGAAGCCCGGGTCCTTCAGGAGATCAGTGTCCAGCTCGGCTTCCTCCTCGGAGGACACGGTGGGCTCAGTGGGCGGGTCGCCAAGGACCTCGTCAGCAGGCAGGGTCTCTGCCTCGTCATCTCCCTTCTCCATGTGGATGCCCAAGTCCAGTTCGCCAGGCAGGTCCTCCAGGGGGCTCAGGAGCTGGTGGCAGGTCTGCTCCAGTTTCTCCTCCGACTTGGACTCTATCCCGGAGCTGCTGTCATAGTCCAGCAGTTCCTCGGGAGTGCTGGTCTCGCTGCTGCTCTTGCCTGCCAAATCGGGTCCGCTTAAAGTGCTGGACTTTGAAGAGGAGCCTCCCCTCTCTGGGGACTGGGTCGTGGTCAGCACTGTGCTACTCAGCAGCAAGTCTGGGAGCTCGGGGAGCTGGGCGGGAGGCTCCTGCAGCAGCTCAAGGCTCTTCAAGGGCAAGGTCTGGGGTTTGTGCACCAACACCTGAGCCACACCGCTCGGAGAGAGCTCCCCTGAGAGATGGGGCCGAAAGCCTGGAGCTTCCCCCGCAGGAGCCTCCTCTTGGTTCACGTTATCCACACACATTTCTGGGAGCATTGGATCATCATCACCACCACCATTATCCACAGGGCCTCCAATTGCGGGGTGTCCACCCAAACAACTGAACGGGTCGCCGTGGGCTACAGAAGGTTCTCCAGCAAATTCTGTGGGAAGCAAGCTTTCAGGGGTCTGGGGAGAGAGTGGGGCCTGGTCCTGAACAAACTCACCGATTACAGAAGATTCTGCTGCATGTGGAGGCTCCAGGAGTTCATCGTCAGTATAAATGGCAGCTGTGTGTGGCCTCTCAGCCTGTGGAGAAGTGACCACTTCCTGTGTTGCCTCGCTACGTTCAGCTGCAAGCTCTAGCGGGCTCCTCCTCAGTCTCTCTGTCTCTGCCTCCAGTGGGGCCCCGTCCACCTGCCACTCCACCTCTGGGCTACAAGGCAGGCTTAGGACCTCGTCCATCACTTCATGTTCAGCTGCCCAAGGCTCTGCCATAGTTTCCAGGGGAGGACCTGCCTGGCTGGATGAGGAGGGCTGCTCTGCTGTGAGGACAGACACCTCCGGTTCCTCTGCTGTCTGTGCCAGAGGTTTGGCAGTTTGGGGCTCTTCAAGCAACCCAATATCTGGAACCAAAGACCCGGGAGAATGGAATCCTTCCACACAGCTAGGCATGGGGACATCTTCCCCAGTGGACACCTGGGTGCCGGGTGATGAGAGGTGGCTTATGCCTTCACAAGGCTCTTCCACGTCAAGCAGTAAGTGCGGCTGCTCAACAGCCACTGGAACATCAAGGCGCGGAAAGACTTGCTCCTCCAAGTACTCAGAGTCTGTGCCTGCCTGCCTAGGCTGGGAAGATTCCAGCGTTGAAGTTTGGGAAGCAAGCCCCGAATCAACAGGAGGGGATGGTTCGTAAGTGCAAGCTGCCTGCAAGCCCAGTATTTCGTCACCAGGGAGGTTCAGGACCTCAGAGGCGGCCAAATCATGTATCTCATCGTCATGAAGAGACAAGATGTTCACATCTTGCGGAGGCAGAGAGACCAGAGGTGCCTCGAGGACTGCTGGATGCGTCTCGGTGGGAGAGGAAGAGACCGTCACATCTTGTGGGCTAGACGAAGCCAGAGGAGCTGCAAGGACTGCTGGGTGCATCTCAGTAGGAGCGGAAGAGTCCTTCCCATCATCTGGACTAGGCAAAGCCAAAGGTGTGACAAGGATCACTGGGTGCATCTCGGTGGGAGAGGAAGCGACCGTCACATCTTGTGGATCAAGCGAGGACAGGGGTGCCTCAAAAACGGCTGGAGTTAGCACTTTCATGCTGGGATATCCAGCCCAGTCTTCCCCTTCCAAGCCCCCTGGCTCCAACTGCTCAGTCGCCACTGCTTCCACCCAGCAGGTCTCAGACACTGCCTCTTGGGAGTCTAGCAAGGAAACAGTCTCTACCTCTGTTGCAGGTTCTAATTGTTCTATGGGCCCTGCCTCCTCTATGGAGATGCTTTCTGCTTCACCGGTGCCCACCATGGCATGCCCTTCCTTGGCCTTCTGGACCTTCTTTTGAGAGGGGGCCTGCTCTTGGCTCGGAAGGGCATCTTTCTTGGGGACCTTCTTGCCTGGACTGCCCCCTGCAGGAGAAGCCTTGGAAGCAGAGGCAGCAGCTCTTTGTGGCGTGGGCGGATGCGAAGTCCCACCAGCCGCCTTGGCAGGAGTTCTGGGCTTAGTGGACTCTGAGAACTTCTTCGACGAAAGCTTGGTATTCGCAGGGGTGGCCGCATTCCTTTGCCCGAGGTTTTGCTCGGACTGAGATTTGGAGTTTGGGAGTTTGGGGTGCCTGGAGGGGGCAGGCGGCATCTTCACAGCAGGGTTTGATCTTGAAGGCTTCGCCTTAGAGGTCGGGACAGCTCTGGAAGCATCTGGAATGAGAAATCATATTTTAAGTCCATTGCAGCGATTGGCAAAGCCGAGCCTCTCGCAACATCCGTCAATGCATGCTGGAAGATTTAAGCAGCCAAAGGTCTGGTTCTCATGGCAGCTGCAATTCTGCTCCAAAGCCATAAACATTTACCCATTTTATACCTGCCAACTGGTTTCATACGAAATAACATAAAAGCCACAGTACTATCACTAGGAATGCTTCGCTATGCATCACACCCTACCCCAAAGGGATCTCCAACTGCTGCATCCCTTGCCTTATGGAGCCAGAATTTGGGTCACTTCAAACCCCCTTTGAAATAAGGCACCATGAGCTTTAGTTTAATGCAGATATGCAATGCAGGATCCCCCAACCTGGTACCCATCTGATGTTGAACTGCAACTCCCACCATGCTGGATCACTGGTCGTGCTGCCTAGTGCCAATGGAAGTTGAAGTGCAACAACCTCTGGAGGGCACCAGGTTGAGGAAGGCTGGTGGAATGTATAGTCCCCCAACTAAGGTGGCAGCTCTCACTCTCAGAAAGCCCCTAAAATCTCACTTCTGCTATGAACTCACTAGGTGGGCTTCGGCAATCAGCTTTCAGCCAGAGGCCTGCAACATGGAAATGCCAACCTATCTTCAGAGGATTGAAGTTAGATAATGTTATGTGGGTTTCTTTTTTTAATCCTTTTTATTAATTTTCCAATAAAAACAGCCAATTAACATATCCATAATCATAATCCAATTAAAAACAATAAACTAAAATAGAAAACCAAATTACAGTCCAAATTCTTAATTATTAATTATTCTGGGCTCCCCATAGTCTGGACCTCTTGAAGTATATCTCCAATATCTTCGTTCCTGCCTTCTTGTTGTTTTCATATTTCTACATTTCCGATCTTAATGCTTTAAAGTTCTCCATCCCTGGCTATGCGATTCTCAGTCATGTCAGAAATCATATATCCTTTCAGCCATCGAATACAGCTTTATTTGTAAATATGTATTTTTCCAACTGTATTTGCCAGCACAGCTTTTCCTGACTTCATTTCCAATCTTCCAATCCGGGCTGTTGTCCAAGTCTATCGTTTAGAGCAGTGATGGCGAACCTATGACACGCGTGTCAGACATGACACGCAGAGCCCTCACTGCTGGCACGCGCCCCATCAACCCATTCACGCTGTTGTTGTTGTCCCCCCCATTTGTTCTCCCTCTCTTCCTCACACTACAGCTTGTCTCCGCTGTTAAAACCCGGATCCTTTTTTGTCGTTGTTGCTGGTAGCCAGAGATTGCTGTTTTTTCTGGCACTTTGGCAGACGATGATTGGGTGTAACAGCATTCATTTTTTAACCCATTCTGTGCTGGGTTTTTTGGCGCTTTGGCAGACTATGTTGGTGCTGTGTGTTAGTTCCAGCAAAGGTATTATTCGTCATTTATTTCTGTTCTCTTCCCCCCCCCCAAAAAAAGCGCAGCAGCTTTGGGGCATCCCTCCCCAAAAGCAAAGCAACTTTTGCACCCCCCAAAAAACCTCCCAAACTTTGGTCAGCAGCTCCCCCATAAAGCTCAACAACTCTGGGCACTTTGTGATAAGGGGTTTTTGGTTTGGTTTGGTTAAATATTTAGTTTTTGGTTTATTAAATAGTTATATATTACAATTATACATTTTTGTTATTTAAACTATAAATATCATGAAATTGTGTTTTTTTTCTCGAAGTGACACACCACCTGAATTATGCTCAGTTTTTTGGTGAATTTTGACACACCAAGCTCAAAAGGTTGCCCAGCACTGGTTTAGAGTTTAATGACGCAACAACTCCCATGTTGTTAAATTATTCCAATCCGGGCTGTTGTCCAAGCCTGCCATTTGATGTTACGCATACTGTTTGCAATATTGCAATGTAAATGAACTGTATTCCAAATATATGTCATTTGGCAATCGATCAGCTTTCGGAGACCACACAATCCTCCCTTCTTGGCCCTAGAAGGGGGGCTGCTAGACATCCATTTAGCCTTCTCTCTCGCTCATAATGAAGAAATTCTGCGAACAGATGCACTGTATGTTATCCCAAATTATTGTCTCAAGTCACTACAAAGTCAGCCAGCAAGCATCTCCCACTTTCCTCAAAAAAGGGAGGAACTCTCTTTTTTCTGTGCTGTGTCATATTAACAAGCGCCATCTTGTTTCTTCTTTTATCTTTATCAAGTCTTTCAAGTCTAACCAAAGCTGCACAATTGAATACTTAATTATAAATAAAAGTCCATCTGTACTTTTTTTAAAAAAATATAGGTTTTTTAATGAGGCTTGGCATAGAAAAACAACTGTAGGTATTGAGAAAAGAAAAAGAACGTACCGATCACCTCCATAATCCAAATACCATGAGAATCTCTTTTAAGTCCGAGCATAAACACCAGGGACTGTGCCATTCTGTAGGTTTTTTTTTTCAGTCTTCTTCGGTCCAGACTATGTCTGTTTATTGTCCAAATCTAATTATTTTATCAAACATATTTACGGCTATGAGAGTGGCTTTGGAGAGTGCCAGCAGTGTCGTGCTCTGGGACCCAGTGTCCTGCCGCTTGCACCTCGATGCAAGCTGACAATCTCAGACAATCTGCGGGTCTACGAGACAGTCCTACCCCACCCTGGGGAGTCTGCCACGGCTAATTACCCCCATATCAGCCCTGAATTACTGGCATGGCTGAGGTCTGATCATATGGGAGCCAGCCTTTTCTCACCGCTGGAAACAGGAAGCCTATGTTATGCAGGTTTCTTGACACATAGAAGTGTTATATAAATGTCTGGATTTCCAGAGGGGCAGCTGTGTTAGTCTGATGCAGCAAAAGTGATGACGCCTTAAAGGCATTTCACAGGTCTTGTCCCATGCCTAGAAAGCACGGGTCTGAGCAGTTTCTGCCTTGCCCCACTCCTTTCCCAGGGAAAACCCACTCTTTAGCTTGGAATAGGAACAAATAGCAATCTGAAGAAAACCTGATTGCTGTTTGCACTGACTGAGTGCTAGAGGGGTTTTCCCCGGGTAAACAAAGCAGGACAAGGGGAAGTGTGGAAAAGCCCATAGACTTGAGCCCACTTCACACGATGCATATATGCTGTGTACTCTTGTGGAGATTTGCTCATTTCCTTGTGTCCCCCCCTTGCAACTATACATATCCAAGATTCCACAGCAAGTGGAACTTTCCCCTTTCTGCATTATGCTGTGGAAGGCTCAGCCTTCCCATGAGCCACAAAGGACATAAGTATCTTCACATATACCTCTTTGTGTAGCCGGATTGCTCTTCTGCTGCGCTTCTACAGCTTGACCAGCAGCTGGCGCTGCCTGCTTAGGTTTCCCTACACCTTTGCTGTTGGCTGCGGTGCTATTGGCTGGTGGCCTGTTTAGGGCTGATGCAGTTGAATTCTTGGTCCCTGGCAACCAAGTTCTGAAACAGAAAGCAACAAGATTATGCAGGGGAGAAAGACTGTAGCTCAAGCTTTCAGAACACAGAGGCCATTGGTGCCAGCATGCTGGTGCACTGGCACAAATGCTAGTACTTCCAAGTCTTTGGCAATTAGCTGTGACCAGAGTGGCAAGGTTATCCCTGACAAATACCAGCCGTCAAGAGAAAATACTTGCAGTCAAGAGAAGAGAAGTGTTCTGGTGAGAAAGCTATAAAAACTATAGATTTAAAAAATCAGATCACTTCTTCCCTTCTAGCCACTCCTTGGGCCTGAAGCAGCTTCAGATCCTCAAAACAAGTGGGGGGGGGGAAAGAGGGAACATAAAATTAGTTGTGCTTCCCATTCCTCCACTTGTTTACAACATGCAAATCAGAGCCCTGAGGAAATGCAGAACCTTCCTGGAGAATACTCCCACCCACCCCCGACTGCTAACCTATCTCCGGGCTTTGCCTCCAGTCATTTCCAAGATTAAAAGAGGAAATGCCTAAAAGCAAATTAAAAGTAGGTAAATTTACCTCTAACAACTGATATTTCTCTCCCCACTGCTTTCTTTTTGGTACACCCAACAGACTGCCCCAAAGGAAGTCAATGGGGCAAAATTCTGCCTGTAGATTTGCCTTAAGAGGACCTCTCATTTCTGAAGAGGTGGCAGAGTGAAGATGATTAAACAGATTCCTTTTTTGTAAAGTGTGGCACATCACCAAAACTGGCATTTACTCTAGGCAGGGCAGCCTCTGCAGCACTTGGCCAGCACAGTTCAAAATACTGCTTCAGTAACCATCGCTTTTAGCAGAGAAGTGCCTGCTCCAATGTGCAGTGGGGGAAGCGCCGTACACAAGGCGATTGTGGGCCACATTTTCCTTAATCAGAATGGAAACTACACTTCAGTTGAGTTGGTTCAGGTACTGCACTGTTGCCAAGTGCACCCTATCAGTCTATTCAGAGACTGCAGAGGTAGGACTCACAGCAGATCCATAAAAACAGTACATGTGGTCATCTATGGGATGCATCATTAAGTGGGAGGTGTACGTTTTTTGTCGTTGCTATGGTGGTGTTCAAGAAGCTGGCAGCGCCCCCCCCCCGCCCAATCACTCATCACATTACAGACCCACATCCTTGTGTCCTCTGCACCTCTGTTCTCTTACTTCCTTCTATCGGAAGCAGGGCTGCATCTACTCACTAGGACACGAGTCCTTTGGGCCCTTCAATGTTGCTGAACTACAACTCCCATCAGGCCCAGCGAGCATGGTCAACGGTCAGGGATGATGGGAGTTGTAGTTCAGCAACGTCCAGAGGGCCAAAAGTTCCCCACACCTGCACTAGGATGACAAAGAGCCACTGTGGTGCCAGTGGACAGTGCTGGACTCGGGTCAGTCACCCTCTTAGCCTGGCCTGCCTCCTAGGACTAATCCTGGGACAAAAGTACATGCCCTGTTCAGGGAGGCTTTTAATGTTTAATAGATTGTTGTGTTTTATTTTTCTGTTGGAAGCCGCCCAGAGTGGCTGGGGAAAGCCAGCCAGATGGGTGGGGTATAAATAAATTATTTATTATTATTATTATTATTATTATTATTATTCTAGGTACCATCCCCAGCATCTCCAGGCAGGGCTGGGAAAGATCCCTCCCTGCAACTCTGAACTGCTGCTGCCAGTCAGTGTTGGCTATGCTGAACTGAATGGACCAGCGGTCTGACTCACAGCTCCCTGTGCTCCTCCGTTCCATACCTGGGGGGCTTTGTCTGTTCAGGTCTCTTGACTTTCGTGGAAGTTGCCTTCGGTGCTACAGGAAGAGCAAAGAAGATACTTGCCTTAAGTAAACAGCTGATTAAAGCACAGAACAAACTGTCAGAAGACCCTGGCTGGATAAGCATGACAGAGCTATCAAGTCGCCAGCAGAACAGGGAAGGCTCCTGGAACCTCATTTCTCTACCAGATTTGAGTACATGGTGAGTGATTATCACAGCCAGGCCTGTGCACATATTTGCAAGGTATACAAGCGGAAACCTAGAGAAAGGCCTAGACAAATTACTAAGGGGTTTTAGGCGGGGAGAAAGGACCCTTCAGTTAGCCGCATAGTTCAATGTTGTTTCCAAAAATTGGCCCGCATGGCACAATTTGAGGAGGGAGAGTATATGGGAAGCTACTATGGAGTTAAGCTGTGTTTGAGAGAACCTGGCCCAGATCACAGCCTTCTCTAGACATGCATGGATAGGAACAAACCTCAAAGACTCCACCCAGTGTCTTAAGGGACTTAGCACAGCTTTAATAACCCCTACTGAAGAATTAAGCTGGCAAGGCATACCTGAAGCTGTCACCTGCGTTTCCACTTTTGTGGGTTTCTGCTGCACCTCCTTCTCCTGACTGATCCTTTCTGAAGTCTTTGACCCGCTGGGTCTGTCTCCCACGACCTTTTTCACTGCCCCCTTAGTAGACAAGTTGGTGGCAGTACTGGCCTTGGCCACTGGCTGCTTCGTCTGCAACACGGGGGGCTTCCTAGCTGCTCCATTGCTGAGCATTCTGGGGGCACTGCAAGGAACTGTAGGAGGACGACTTGTAGGGGCTCCTGGCTGCTTCCTGCCAGGGGCCTGCACTGGAGCCCGAGGGCTCCTGTTGGGCGTTTGCTTTGCTGCAGGTGGACAGGCAGCCCGGGGTCCTTTATTGGCCGTTGCCACGCCATTCAGCCGTGGAGCTGGGTCTCCACCAGCAGCGCCACTGTCATCCATCTTTGCACCGACTGACACTGGGCAGGCTGTCCGTATCTCTCTGAACCGCTAGGCCAGGTGCGACCTGAAAAAGAGGATCACCAACACTTTGTGTGGAACCCCACCCCAATGAAGCTCTGTGGGGAATGTGTGTAGTATTGCAGATGACTCTCACATCCTGTTGGTTCAGCAAGCTGAACCTAGCTGCTTTGGATGCAAAAAGCCAGCACTGACTATATACACAAAAGCATTCATATGTAGCCATCTAGTCACATGAAACTCTCTGCAGCTTGTTGCTAAAAGCTTTCAGAGAGGTGGATTCTATGTTGGTGGACTGCAAAGAAAAGCATGAAAATCCACGCAGTACGAAACTAATCTTCTAGGGATGCCAAAGTCAAAGTGGCAGCTGCCTTATGTTGGAGTCTTACTGGGAAGTCAAATCAGTAAAGCAACTGTTGTGTTGCTAGGATCCACCTTAAGAGTCAGAAGGCCAATGTTGTGTTGTTCATTAGATTGGCCCTATTTCTGCCACTGTGCAGTCCCCTTTGTGGAGCAAAGTGACAAATCAGGAACACTGCTGCCCAGAGAGCAGGTTCCATCACTCCCAGCAAAACAAAACAAAACACAGCGTTCCATCAAAACCACAGAGCACTCAAGGTTGGGGGATGTGGTGAGAAAGAAACACCAAATCCACCAGCAGAAGGAGAACCTGATACTCCTCACCATGCTCTGTTCCCTATGCCTTCCCAACTGACTTATCGGTGCCTCTAAACTGAGGAAAGACTCAAAACTCTACAGGGAAAGTTGAAGCACCGTATTTTTCTGTGTGTAAGACTAGGGTTTTTTTAAACCAAAAAAATAGGTTTAAAATTGGGGCTCTTAAAATAGGTTAAAAATGGGTACTGCTGAGGGGTGTTTTCATAATTTGGAATCCCTCAAAATAGGGGGCATCTTATACATGGAGTCGTCTTATAGACAGAAAAATACGGTACCTCTGAGACAAGGTGAACAGCAAAACAGAAGATGCAAATTTGTTTCAGCCAAATGCCTCACTCTTACACACACTTGGAGCCTATTTAAAATGCAAGGTTTATCCACATTGATTATCCAGGACTGGCATGTAGCATACAAAAGAGCTGACGGCCTTAGGCAACCGCCATGCACTGAATCTTGGGTTGATTTGACCAGAACAGCCTCTGCCAACAAATCAGCCCCTGCCAGTACAGCACGCTGGCTGAAGCCGAAAGCAACTGGAGGGAACCAGGTTGGGAGAGCTCCCCTTATGAGAACCTTGGGTGCACCTGATGCAGTTTGCACAGCAGATTGGGGACCAACTATTCTCCAAGCCTTGTTGCCAGTGGCAATTTTGCACCTGAGCAGAAGTGTCATGAACTGTAGCTGCAGAGGCTACAATACTGTACATAATAGCACTCCTCTCCAGGGGAGAGGGCAGAAGACAAGGGGAGGGCTGCCAAGCCACATGGTCCAAAGTTGACACTACCAATGCTCTACAGTGGTACCTCTACTTACGAATTTAATGCGTTCCAAATGCACATTTGTAAGTTGGAAAAATTTGTAAGTCGAATCCCATAGGAATGCATTGGGAGAAAAAGTTTGTAAGTAGAAAAAAAATCCTATCTAAAAATTAGTAAGTAGAAAAAATCCTATCTAAACCGCATCCAAGATGGCGGACGGAGCTCCATTCGTACGGTAAGTAGAGGTACCACTGTATTTCCCTGTGCAGGAAGTGAAAGACTAACTGGCCCTTGGCAGCCTCTGCACAGTCTTCCCAGGCAATAAGTGTCACAGAATACTTTGCCCGCTGCCCGTGAGCCGACTTAAATAGATAGATCTCAAGTCACCCACTGATTTAGAGAGGCTCTTCCACCTATATCCTAGGGCACCCAATGGTCCACCAGCAGATCACATTACCTTCTGCCCACTCTAGAGAAGCCATATGCAGAAAGCTTCAGTGACTGCTGACAGCTATTAGATCACGAAGGCAGTTCCCAGGGTCATTTCTATTCTGCTCTTAGAGCACAAGGGAATGAGGGGGCTAGGGGTAGAGTCTTCACCCATATTTGCTTATTCAGCTGGGTTTTTTTAAGCCCTAACTGAACATTCAGGATATTTAGCCACTCCTACGCTGACAAGAATGGTTAACTTTTAACCCACTGTTTGATGTGGGAGAGACAGATGCAGAAACAGCACCATATTTGCAAAAAGCACATTTGTTCAATGCAACAAGAATGAACTTTATGGGACCAACCCCTTGCAATAGTACTATCTTTTACACTTACTTGACACAACACCTCTTCATGTAAAGAACCTTCCCAGTCAATTTCAGCTATTGCCACAGTTATTACCAAATCTTATTTTCCATATTGTTTTGTTAATGAATACGACATTTTAAAACCCAGTAGAACTAAGTGTTGTTCGTGCTACAGTTGAGCTCTTTGAAATCTCTCTTACACACACCCTGTCCAAAATTGTATTTACACTCTTCCCCCACACTTCTACTGCCCAACTTGAGTACCTTTCAATTGTCTCAAACATCTTGTTCAGTTGTTTATAACCCACCACAACATCCTGGCATGTTTATAATTCTGCATCACCCAAAGCTGCAAAGCATGTTTCAGTCCACATCTGAGCCCAAGGCAGGCCCATGGGAAAACCTGCTTCTTTTCTAGTCCTTGAATGCTGCTGCATATTCTCAAACTTTCCAGCTACATTAGACGCTCAACAATCCCTCCTCTGCTCTTTCCTTGAAGCCATAAGAAGTGCAAGGGAGCTGCAGCCATTTCAGCCATTGCTTCCTCCACCCTCATCACACCTACCCCCAAAGCGAGAAAGTTAGATCATTCCAACAGTCACCCATTCACCTTTGTTTTGTTGTTTGTTCCAATTATTGTCCCAGGAGGAAGAGCTCTGCTAGCAAGCCTATAATTCCTCTTCTGGTTTTGGAGATGGCCATTACGTCCCCCAGCTACAACCTTGCCGGTCCGCTTTAATTACTCAAAATAAGTACCAGGGAGAAAGATCTTGAAGCATCAGTGTGCAAAGACATCTGCTTAGCTACCCCAATCCATTATCTTCCCCCCAACACAATCATCCATGACTTCTGCTTCCTGTTAGGTTAGGTAGGTGATTAGATTTGCAGACATCTCTCCCATTTAAAAACTCGCCTTATTTGATGCATATTCCCCAAAACTTATTTCCATTTTATAATTGAAGAACTTTACTTCACCAGTGATTTTCCTTATCCTTCAGTGTTCATGCCTGCCCTTCCTTTGCACACTTCTGTAGCAACATCCTTTCACTAGCAAATGGTCGGTACCCCTTGCTCTAAAGGGTTTTATTCATTCATTTCAATCCCAAAAAGGCTTTGCCTTTCCTCTAGACCAGGGGTCAGCAAACTTTCAGCAGGGGGACGGTCCACTGTCCCTCAGACCTTGTGGGGAGCCGGACTATATTTTGGAAAATAAATGAAAAATGAACAAATTCCTATGCCCCACAAATAACACAGATGCATTTTAAATAAAAGCACACATTCTACGCATGTTAAAACACACTGATTCCCGGACAATCCACGGGCTGGATTTAGAAGGCAATTGGCTTGGATCTGGACCCCGGGCCTTAGTTTGCCTACCCATGCTCTAGACTAGCCCATTTCTGCATCTCTCAATCATCCATCTAAAAGCCGCTAGCTCACCTGGATTCCCCCACCCCCATTTTTTTTTTTACTTTCTATTTCCTGTGGGATTTTTCCTGGAAGGGTTGCTTCTTTCCTAGAGAGGAGCTAATCCAAGGAGAGGGGAGGCTATTGCTGTTGAGTACAAAGCCTTAATACAAACTTTTTTCCTCCATTTTAGAGACAGGCTCTTTTACATGTATATTGTGAAGGAGGGGGAGAAAGGAACCCCTTTGTCCACTGTCAACTACATGGGACCCTATGAACAGTGAGATAGTTGAAGGCATTTGCTCTTCCAATAACCAGCTAAGAGAGATTTGGTTCAGTTTGCCTTTCCTGCAAAAAGGCAGCCTCAATTTCATTTTATCTTTTAAATGGATCCACCCAGCAATACCAGGGAAAGCCTATTCACTCTCACAAAGCACAGGGTGGGGCTGTGTGTTCATACGAGATGGTAGCTCATCACCACTGCAAATCCCTCCCTTAACAAAGGAAAGGGCCTGCACATCTTAGGAATTGGTCCTTCCTGGTTTCATGCCAGACCTTTTAGGGATGGGAGCTACTTCCCCCTGTGGCCCTTGACATTATGGAGGCTTTGTGTTTTTGTTTGTTTGTTTATATATAATATAAAAATCGCTTTTTCAGTACCAACGCCTTTAATGCACTTGCAGCCTTAGCTCGCTTCAGTCAGCTTGCTGGGGAAAATTCACATCACGCCTTTTTTTAAAAAAGAAAAATTGCCCTACTTACTGCACCCAGGGAAAGTGCAACAAGAAGAATAGCCACCAACGGGTACAGCAAATGCAGTGTGCAACTCCCTTCTCCGAGGGTGACAAGTTGGTCGAAGAGGGAGAGCGGACGGGGCTAACACAGCAGATTCTGCCCCGAAGGCTTCACGCCCAGATCAGAGCCTGGGATCCAGCTCCCAGTCTTCCCTTTGGCCGGGAGGATCCATTCAAAAACTGCCCAGCCTAACAAAAAAAGCCAACACCCCGCCCCGCCCCTCCAGATCAGGGCTGTTCGCTGGGTCCGCTTTGCACCTGCCGGCGCCATGTGCACCGGAGCCCCACACGCCCCCTGCCCCCCCCCAAAAGAAGCTGATCCCCAGCACGTGGGAAACCGGGGGAAGAGAAGAGAAGCAACCCGCCCTGCCCAGCCGTGGGGGGAGAGGCGAGCCGCCCAAACCCTCTCCGCTCCGCGCGCAGTTCCCAAAGCTCCGGCCAGGGGCCGCCCGCCGCCGGAACTCCCGGCGCCCCCTCGACGGCTGTTACCTCGCTCGCGGCGCGCCGGGAAGCAGAGCCAACCGTTCCTCGGCCGCTCCAGCAAGCGAAGGAGCCTTGGGGGCTTTTGTCTCCGTGCAGGGGATCCTGCCGGCCGGACCGGGCGTCGCTGCTGCTACTGCCGGTGCTACTGCTGCCGGCGGCGGCGGCGCCTGCTCTGGGCGTGTGTGTGGCCGGAGGGCGCGAAGGAAGGCGGGAGGGGAGGAGGAGGCAGCAGCAGCGCCAGAGACGCACAAAGTAGGCATGGGGAAAGGGGTGGGGCGGGAGGTAGAGCAGAAATGCCCCTCTCAATTACCTGGCCAGCCAATGGCAGCGCCGGTTGGGGTTTGGAAGGGATGATGTCACTCTCGCGGGGAGAGGCTGGCGCTGCGCGGATCAATTGTGTCTTCGGCTGCGCCGCCGGCAGCTATTGTGGCCCCCGCCCCGCCCCCGCCCATGTGGCAGCTGGTTAATAGTAATTCAGCCGCGGGGGGGGGAGCGTTAACCCTCCGCCTGCCGGAGCGCTGATAGCGAGCCTACTACTGTTAGAAGTGGACACACGGGGCTGGTTCACACGTGCGCGGATATATCCCCCTCCTGACCTGGCGGGGTACTGAACGTGTGAACTGGTTTTACTGAAAAAGAGTTGTTCGAGCAGTGGCTGACCCGGGGTGGCAGGACCCTGCCTGGGTCAAAGGGGCCCTTAGTGGGCCCTCCTGGCAGACCAGGCTAGCCCACCTCATCCCGGCTCACTGTCTGGCAGTGGTACTGACAGGAGCACCAGCCAGGTCTGCACAGCATTACTTGCCTGCGTTGCCCTTTTGCGTTTCCGCACCATGAGGATATTCCGCAGCAATATCTGGAGGGCCGCAGTCTCCCCATCCATCATCTGTACTGTAGCCCTCTGAAACAACAATTTGTTCCAGTTCCTCAGACAGTGATCTCATCCAAAAGATTTGCCTCAGGCGTTATAAAAACTATAATATCCACAGAATGAAGAGAGACAATTGGAAAGGCTGGAGTGATCTACTACAGGACAGACCCAGAAGAAAAAGCAACTGAACACAACATTTTGTCAAAGGAACCAGCCCTAACTGTTCCTTTAAAAAAGCCCAACAATTTCCGTGATTTCCTCACAACAACTTTTGGGGTGTCCTGGTTTTTACTTTTTGAAATATGGTATGGTATCAGCTACCAACAATGCCTTCCTAGTGTCTGTATAGGACAAATAAGAAGGGACCCACAGTTAAGAATAAATAGGCACAATGCTTACATATTTTTTAAGGCAGCATAAGCTAGTGGGAAGATATTTCATTTTCTCAGGACACACTGCTGCCGACCTGAAAGTCACCAGCATTTAAAAACAGCAAAAACTTTTACGAGGACTCCAGTGTGAAATTGCTGGATTAGAATTCATGAGTAAGTTTAATCCTATGTATTCAGATCAGGAATTTCTGTCTCATGATCTCTTGTATTTCATGACCTTTTGGCCCAGTTGTTCACAATTGTTTTCTCTATAGCCATGTATATGAATACAGTATAAGTTTGATGAACTGGGCTCTAGTCCACCAAGTCTTATGCTGCAATAAATTGGAGACTCTTCAAGGTGCCACAAGTCTTTCTGGTTGTTGTTGCTTTTTTTTTTTAAAAAATCAACATGCCATCAGCCTATGTGCTTTGTGGCAGCAGAGTCCAAGCTTACACACCCTGCTATATTTTACATCCTGCTACTTCTGAGGGCTGCTTTCCAAAATCAGCTGAAAACCCAACACTTAATATAGCACTATATTATCTAACACTGTCCACCTCCATGTCCAGCATCTTTCATGTTTGCTCAGACCTGCAACTTGCCTTAGGGCCTTCTTCGCAGCGTGCATCCTGATGGTGGACAAACTAATTTGGATTGTATTTGCAGGCTGGTGCTCCTGAGTTAGATGCTGCATGGTGCGTTGCAGAAAGGCCTGATGATGAAGTGGTCTCCATCCTTCCTTAGCCGACAAGGAGTAGTGAGGATTATTATGGGAAGAGTTGACCTGGCCTTCAGAGTGAAAACTTGGTTCTGGCAGCTAATTCCAGAGGTGGGTGCTTCTTGCTTGCCTCTAATCTTCTCTGTGTTTTTTAATTTTTTGTTTACTTTACGAGTGAAAATGCTGAATCTCAATACTAGGGGAAGAGCTAGCCCAAATCATTTTGGTGCCTCAGGCAAAGGGCAAAATAGTGCCCCCTCCCCTTCCCACATACAGAATTCAACAGGACTGGAGACGAACCTGAGTTCATCAACACTCATAATGGCTGTGTGTGTTGGCTCTTTCTGCATCCGGAATCTCTCCTTCACTGTCAGCTGTGCTCATTAATCACCACCACCCTGAAGTCCCTTCATTAGTCCCCCAGAACTTAGCCTGGATCAGAGTTGTCTTATGTAATAATTGTTTAATTTTATAAAAACCAAACAAAGATTTCCATATATGCATGTATCTGCAAAATATAAAACCACCGAACCTTTTCATTTTAATACATAGATCTCTTTAAAATAAAGCCCACCATTCATTAGATGAACTGGGAGAAACAGCAGAGAAGGAGAAGAACTAGAAAGCACTTTGCACAATGAAAATAGCTCTAATATGATTATTTAAGAAAAATCACAACAATAATAATGGATAAGGAGACATTCATCACATATGGCTGCTATAACTGGTTAATTCTTTATAGGCCATATGGAGGTTCCACCACCCCACCCTAACCAGGCACCAGGGCCTGAGTCAAAGATTTCTGCATGCACCATGCAGTTGTGCATGTGCTGCTGTGCTTAAAAATACACACACCCATTCCCCCCAGTGACATGGCTAGTGCTCCTCCAGTCCTGCTGGCACTAATTTTTTTGTGGGGGGAAGAGGGACACTGGACTCAATCTATTCATCACCTTCTCTGCCTCCCCTCCAACCCCCCTCTCCAAGGATCAGTATAGATGGGAGTTGACAATGTGTTCAGCTGTACGCTCTTATGCAGGCTGGATCAGATCATTTCACTCCTACTTCAGCCATTACACTCCAGTAAGGGAGATCAATGAACAGCAACCTCTTTCCACTCACAGATTGAAGTCTTTAATAAGCCAAAGAGCTTTGAGATTGAGATGAGAGACGGTAGTAACACTCGGAATTGTTGATTACCGTTTTGAGTACTGATTTGCAACTGTCCCAAATCCCACAAGTTATTTTATGTGTTTTCAGTTTGGGAAAAGGTGGCATAGATTATATACAGTGCAGTTCAGTGAAGCAGCCGGCTGTTGCAGACTTAAGTGCTCTCTCTCTCTTGTGTTTGCTAAGTTGCATAGCATTAAGAGTTTTGGAGGAGGTAGGGTGTATGCCGGGGCCCTTCTAACCCCTGGACCCAGCAAGTGTTGAAATCTAATCAAGGATTCTAATTCCTGGAAAAGCTAGGCTAGCTTCCTGGTGAGGTGACAGACTAGGTACCGATACTGGGCTACTGATGGAACAGAAGTGGCTCAGCACCAGAGGGCAAATGGGTGGGCTCCCTCCCTCCACTGGCTGGAAGTTAGAGAGATGAGGGTCAGAGTTGAGAGTGAAGTTATGTGAGTTAGAAGATTGAAGCAAGGCAGCAGGCTGGCAAGGCAGAGGGTCAGAGTGATGGCTGATTTCTCTTGCAATCCAAGCCTGTGGCTATGGGAGAAGCAAGACCCTTTTGGGGTGTGAACCCCTCCATCGTACAACCCTCCGGGTTGTATAGAAGTGTAAATCAACTATATATCATAAATGCACCATAGCCTCCGCTGTGCCACACTCCAAGGAAACCGAACCCTGGGTAAGTGTCACGGGGAGATCAGGGTGGTGTACAACAACATAATGGAAAGACTTCTAGGCTTGAGCAGGGAGCAAACCATTGTTGGAAACAGGAAAAATGAACTCTACCCTCCTAACCCGTCCCTGTCCCGTCCCGTCCCCAGTTTCAATGGATTTGTGCTGCAGTGGATACAATGAACTATTATTATTATTAGCGCACTTTCATGACATCTTTTAGGGATCTTGTTGCTGGTTCTGGCCCCATAAGATACCTCTTTTAAAACATTTAAAAACAGAAAATCCATAATCCCAAAGGTGACACTTCTCACAGATTTTGTGTGACAGAAAGAGTAAATGAATATGCTAATTCCAGAAGACAAGAACTGGATTGTCATTGTTTGAGGAGACATAGCTAAATTACTTTACCCCTCTCCTATTTGTAAAAGCTGGTCTAAAAGCAAGAGGTTTTGATCTCTAACTCTAAAAACCACATTCCATGCATGGTTCAGGCAGCCAACCTGGCTTTTACAGAGAAGGTGGCCTCTAGATGGCAGTAAAGTCACACTGCTGTAAGATCCCCTCTCCTGCTCTATAGGCACTGTGACCCAAGGTAAGTCTCTTTCCAGGTTTTGAAGCTTGTTGTACAGTTACGAACTCCTCTCTGACACCCAGGACAGCTGGTGTCAAGTCTGGCTAGCAAATACAAGGCCAAGTGGTCTGAGACTGTGTATAGAAGCTTCTGGCGTTCCTTTGTATCCTTAAAATGAGATTTAACCAATACAGAATCTTACCATCTTTCTGTTAAAATGAGCATTAATGGCATATTTCTTATTCTACCCCCTTGCAAAATGATGACATATTGCTAACCTATTCATTTTGGGAGCTACTAGAATCCAAGTATCTTCAGGGAGTGTCGTATGCTGGTGATTTTCATCATGTTTTGTATTTATTATATCCTTGTAGGGTTATTGGAGTGGATAGCATTTAGCATTCACCTTTGGTGAATTTGGTTTGAATGTTTTCAGATCAGCATTCCTATCAAAAGCAGAGCTAGGAGAGCGCAACCGGTTTGATGGCGCCAGAGGTGGGGGGCAGGCGGATTCTGACCGCTTAAAGTTGAGACACCAAGATCCACCACTGTTCCCATTTACTGTAAATCACCTCATGTTGATTCCCTATAGCAGTGGTTTTCAACCAGTGTGCCATGGCACCCTGGGGTGCCTTGAATGATGGTCAGGGGTGCCACGGGCAACACTGGCCTCCGCCCCTCTTTCCTTCCCTCCCTCCTCTGATGCCCTCTTGTCTCTCTGCCTCCCAAAGGCTTGCACAGTTTTTTGTTGCAGCAGCCCAGCCTATAAGCTCCACAGGCAAATGATGCCTCTGCTCAGAGACCAGGGACAGCAGTAGGGGCTGCCCAGAGGACTCCTAAGGAGATGGGAGAGGAGAGGAGGCTGAGGGAACACTCTACAAGGGAGGGTGTTTGAAAAAGTGTGAGAGGCTGCCAGATCTGCAGGCAAGGGGTGACATAACTGGGCTCCTGAGCCCCACACGGGTGCTGCAGAAAGAATGTAGTTGGTCAAGGAAGCTGTGGACTCAAAAAGGTTGAAAACCTATGCCCTATAGTATTTGAAACCCCGCCTCCCACCATTCAGTCTTAGCCAAATCCATTATGTATATGTAGTCTTCTATTGCTCCATTGAAGTGTCTGGTACAAAATGGTAGAATGGCAGTGGGCTGAGACTGTTTAAAGCGACACTGAAAGCGAACTATATAAAACCTACTGCATTCCCCATATCTACTAAATTGGTTCACCTGTAAAAAGAAACCATTAAGACATTTGGCACAACTGGTTCTTAAACAATAAATATATAAATATATGTCAGCTGCTAATAATGAGGATGTGATAAATATGGTTACTAGTATCTCATGAAGAAGCCTTGTGCATGTTCACTCAGAAGTAAGATCCAATCAGTTCAGTGAGCCAAACTCTCAAGAAAATGTGCATAGGATTGTAGCCTTAAAATCATAACTGAGAGCCCAAGAATGCATTTTGAAAATAACAAGAGCCCCTCAGTTCCAACTAAGGTCAGGTTCTGCTAGTTTTGCAAATCCAATTTCCTCCTACTGTGGGAAGAAAGGAGTTCAAGGACGATGGCTGTAGAAAGCAACCAAGGTTCATAAGACCCCATCAGTTACCTGTCACACACCCCCTTGAACATTTTATATCAAGCTCCTTTGTCATGATTTTCCTACACCAAAACCTCCGAGAACACAGAAAGAGGCACAAACACCAGAATGAAATGACAGACATTTCATTCTAGCAACTTTTAAGATCCAAGAGGGAGAGTGGAATCAAAGCTCTGCTTACAAGATGCAAAGCAAGAAAGGCTTCATTATGAAGCTAAATAGCTGACACTCCAAACCAGCGTTGAAGCTATAATATTTATGCAAAAAAGGTAAATAAAATAAAATCTCCTTATTTGTAGCAAAGCCTACTTTGCTGCGCTCATAAATATGACTTAACAGTTTAATATCTGTTCCAACATTGCACCTTATTCTCTGACGATCCCTGTTGCTGCTCACCAGGAACATAGAGGGAACATGATTAATTATTACTATTTAAAAGTGCTTCAATAAATCTAGGAGGAGATGCTCTTTAAGCTTAGCCATGGTGCGACAGATTTGCTGGAGAGGAGAATCTCCCCAAATGGGGGATTGCCTTTTACAAATGACTGTTCTGGAAATCAACATGTCTTAGTCTGGAGGCAGATGCTGATTTTCAAAGGAAGAAAGTGATTTGAGAAAGGCACTATTTCCAATAGTGAGCATACATATTTCCCTTCTGCTACCATCTCATCTGGATAAACAGGGTCTGCAGGTTGTTGAAATAACAAAGAAAATCTCCTTCAACTCTCTTTGGGGTAGAGGGGTTTGTTTCTAGTCTGCAATGTGTGTGTTTACTCTGATTTTCCCCACATTTTTATTTTTTAAAAAATATTCCCCCCAATCCAAGTTTGAATAACAGTTTGGCAACATGCAGAAGGATGAGCTGGGAAACAGCACAAACTGGAGAAAGAAGCCAAATGTGCATGGATATGCCCTTCCCTTTCTGCATTGTCCTTGCCAACAGGTTTCTCTCTCCAGGAAACCATCTCACCACCAGGGTGCGCTGTGAGTAGGTGGCAAGGCAGCCCTTCGGTTCAAAGGAGGACAGACTGGGAAGCAAAGGTTTCCAACTGAGGCAGACAAGGAAGGAATTAGAAGCACAGGTGCAAACAGCAGGCAGTGAAGGGGGAGCAGGTCCCTGTCAACCTTTGTTTGGCCATTTTCTCAATAATTCACATGGTTAAAAAAGCAACATCAGCAGCAGCAGCAGACGGCATGGTAGAGTGGCAGCAATCACCTGACCTCTGGGTAGCTGAGTTGCTTCTGCTTACCTGGAAGGGGAGGGGCAAGGCATCGAGGAGGTCAGCGCAATGCAAACACATCAGGAGTTTCGGTCTGTCTCTGCCACTGCGTTTGCACCATGGTGACCTCCCCACTGCCTTGTCTCTCCACCCATAGTAGCAACTCAGTTGCCTGGAGGTCAAGTGAGCACTGCCACTCCACCATGCCTTCCTCTACTGACCATTAATTTGAACTCTGTACCGAAACTCTTCCTAATTCATTCTTTGTGGGGCTGTCTTGAGGTTGCATTGCCAGATTTCAATCTAAAAAGGACCATAGGATCTTAGGGAGGGATCCAGGGCAGATCTGACTCCCCCTCACCCCAATCCAGTCCAGCTGTGGGTTATCTGCCTTGCGTTCTCCTCTGCTCTTTCCAGTCAAAGGACCTTAAGGATATCAGAGCTTGGGGATTTGGCAACTCAAACCAGAGAATTTACAGCTATCCCTAGTGCGCAAGGGCTGTGCTTCCTCCTTCCTTCCAGCACTGTAACCAAAAGCATGGACTGTGGAGCCCTAAAGGTGGCTGTGATGGGGAAATCTCTTTGTTTGACTCTCCCATTTTGTTGCCAAAGGCCCAGTTCCAGCCTGAGCCTGGCTGGGCTGAATGGAGAGATTGAACCCAGCGACAAGAGATCCATTCCTCAAATCGCTGGATCTCCAGACTCCCAGGCACAGCACAATGTAATCAACCCATATACTGAGGAACTACGGTAGTGCACCTCCAAAATCCATGCTGCCTTTCCTAATTTTAGTCGCATTTGCATTCATGGAAGCAGGGCAAGTTTAGGACGTCCTGTTTTCTCCCGACATCAGGCAGAGGAGCCTCAAGTCCATAGGGGTGATCCAGAGTCACTGGAGATGGGTTGACTTGGTTCCCAAGGGTAGCGGGCTCCATCACTCCAGGAATTTGTGAATATCCCCATTGAGCTGGTACCGGGGCCCCATGGCAGGTTCGCTGAGGAGCGGGCAATGAGCCGGGCCGCACTGGCAAGTGTGGATCATCATGACGTTCTTGGAGAAGGAGCTCCCATCCGGGCAATGGAAGGGCACGCTCAGGGTGCGAGTGCGCAGAGGGACACAGCAGCGGCCATCCAAGCAGGACCCGCAGTAGCTGGGCTGGTAACGGCGTGGGCTCTTGCAGCCGGCGTAGCTGAACCTCACAGGCTCACGCACTTTGTGTGTCCGCAAGCACTTCTTGCCCTTCTGAAAACAGGAGAGGAAAGTATTTGCACTGCATGCAAAAGAATACAGCCCAGGAAAGCTGTATGCACACAAAGCATACAGCTGGAGAACCTAGAGTCATGAATAGAATAATTGAATTGTAGAGTTGGAAGGGAGCATGGGACAGTTGCAGGAATATGCACTGTCACGTATGGGGATCAAACCTGCAACCCTGGCATTATCAGCACCACGCTGTAACCAGCTGAGCTTTTCTTCTTTCTAATAAACAAGCACACACACCTCTTAGCCCCACAGGCACCATTCCTGTAATGTAAGCCTGGAACAGAACATCTCTCCATCTTGGGCCCTAATCCCTCCTGTTAGGCTCTCCCGTTCTCCAAAATGTGCCATTTTGAATGGTTGGGAGTGCAGGCAGACTCAGCTCTTGTGCCCCAGATGCTGGGCTGCTGTGGTTAGCAGTGCCTCCCCTATTCCCTGCTCGCCCTCTTCCCACCTTCCCAACCTCACCTTTAGTTTGGAAAAATCAGGTTTCCCGCAAGGCCTGATCTGACACAGCTGGGTTTCTTTGATCAGTTTGCACTTTGGGTTGTCGCTGGTGACGCGGGTGGAGATGCCGAAGCCACAGCTCTTGGAGCATGGCGACCAGTCCGTAGTCTGAGCCAAGCACTTGTGCTGTTGCTTTGCCACGTGGCTTTGGAAGAATGGCCTCCACGCTGGGGAAGAGAAGGGAATCCCAGTTACTGCACTGTCATTCTGAACCCAAAGGGAACGGTGAGCAATGTACTGCCAGCAGCTACACACATTGGCCAAGCATAAACTGAGATTGAAAGGGATTAAGTTCCTTAAGAGATGTGGAACACGTCTGTTCTGTTCTCTGGATGTTACTAGACTACAGTTCCAATCATCCCCAGCTACTGGCCATGCTGGCTGGGAATGATGGGAGTTGGAGTCCAGCAGCACCTGGGGAGCCACAGGTTTCCTGCATCTTCCACAAACGGAAGGCAGGCATTGATGGACAACAGCAGAAGGCAATTGTCTCCTTGTCCTGTTGATGATGAGCTTCCCAGAGGCATCTAGCTAGCCATCATGCTGAGTCAAGATGACTCAACAGGATTCATCGTAAGCCTCCATGGCAGCCACACTGTTCAAAATGGCAACTACAGAAAGAGGCAAGGCCACATGTTGGGTAGGAAAAATGGGAAATGAGTTTGTAGGGGGGAAATGGGGGAAAGAGGGTGTGGAGGGGGGATGTGGAGGCTGCTCGGGACTCTGGCAACTGAGAACCCATCAATTCCATTTAGACTAAACTGGCATCTGTAGAATAAATTCCCAGTAGGTGCAAACCCTTGTATTCTGGGAAGGGAATGCCTGCATTCCTCTTTTGCCATGAAACCACAAAACAAAATATGCAAGAGTAGTGGCATCCCGACTGACCATCACTTGGGAGCAAGAGTGATACAGGAGATTGTGTGAACAATCCCTCTCAGGCAGATTTAATGCTTTTCGGTCCCTCTCTTATGCAGCCACTGCCATGCTTAGCTGAAATAGCAACTGGGAACCAAAGCAAATGCAAGTGAAGGATCACATTCCCTGCCCCTCGGGAGCATCAGATATAGATCCTGAAAGGGCAAAGGACGACTCCCACTCTTACCCCTATTTATGTTCTGTGTCTCCACCCTGTTTAGATGCCTCTTCCACGCAACACAGTGCCAGCTTTCCATTTCCCGCCCTTGGAGCAAAACGATTATAAACTCGGCCAGCTGCATCTTATGCACTTCTTCTCGGGGCGCAACCTTTCCCTGAGTGCCTTGGTCCACAGACCGCATGAGGCTCAAGCAGTAGGAAGTGAAGACACCAAGATACTGGGAGGGAGCAGGAAATTTCAATATTCCAAGTAGAGTTAGTAGCAAAGCCACTAGATTGCTGTGAACAGATAAGGTAGCTACATCGCCACTAGCTTGTGTGAGATACGGACCTAGAAATTGATAGCGCAAGGAGGTTTCATGGGTGAGATGGTTTAAAGAGGTTTAAAGGAGCAGCTTGTCATCAAAGAGCAATGCCACAGAGTAAGCAGATGACTTTTAAGCCTTGCAATGCGGCCTGCTAATAAACATCCTGGTATGACATCCTATACAAAATTTAAAAAATCATTCCCGTAGCACCTTAGAGACCAACTAAATGCCTCTGACAGATGCAGTCTCACTAGCAATGGCTAGAAGTTTCATCTTTCTTTGCTACTCCATTTCCCATGGTGCAGATGGAACACACTGCTGCACAGCTCATAAAGCAGTTTTGTTTTTGTTTTTTTGGTCCAAAGGTGCCTATTGTTCTAAGCTGGGGGGGGGCGTGAATCCCTACAGCCATAAATCACCTCATAACTACCTATATTCAGGTCCCCAAAGCAATTGTTTAAATTGTGATGCACACCAAATTTAGCAAGAACCACAAATACAGTGCCTAAGACTATCCCCACGCAGACACTCTATTCCTATGCAAGCATTAGAGTGACTTAATACAATGGAAAACATCCAGTATAAAGAGATGCCTTCCATTTTTATTTATTTTTTAACATCATTGGGGCGCCACACCCCTCAGAAATGGGGTGCCTTCCATTCTAAGGATTTCCAAAGGAGCAGCCATGTTAGTCTGTTGTTGCAAAAGAAACCCTTCCAGGTGGATGCCAGTCTCGCCATGCATTAGCAGGAGGGCCGCATTCCCATCTGGACAACCTTCAAGCATTCACAAGTCAGGGGTGGGTGGGCCAAGAGGCAAAGGGAGCTGAGCAATCAATGCACATTTTAACTCAGACAGTACACTAGTTTCTAGACTCGCTCACACGCTCCATGCAAGCTTGAGGCATTTTCAGAGAGACATACCAGCCTGCCAAGAAGACTCAGGAAGCATGCAAATCCAGGCTAGCAAAGCAGTGGTATCGCCTGGGGATGTACTCAGTGAGGGGGTGTTAGGTCTTTAAGGTGCCACAAGCCTCTCGGTATAAATACAGGCAGAAGCTGAATAACATTCCTGCTCCTCCAGTCGCAACAGCTCTGACAGCACCCCTCAGCCCACACCTGGTAGGTTTTTCCAGTGTCCGCCTTTGCCCACGTAGATGAGCTCGTTGTCACTGGAGTCGCCATTGGTGTTGTACTCAAAGGTGACCCCTCCGTACTTCTTGGGTCCTTTGCTGCACACAAACTTCTTGCAGCACTGGCCAGGCACCTTCAACAGTTTGGGACTGGGGCAGCCCAGGGAGGCCAGGGGCAGCTCTAGCGGGCAGAGCGGCTGGCAACCCACAGCCCCGTCGATGCAAGTGCACTGGTGTTTGCAGCTGGGCTGGAAATTCTCCCCGTTCTGGTAGATGCGGCCATTGTATTCGCAGGTCCGGCCTTCTTGCTTTGCTGAGGAGGTAGAAAGGTATGTGTTATTCAGTTTCAGGAGTTGGATTAAAAATGAAAAAGTGATGCTGACTGTAAGGTCCCTGTAAGAGAGGACCCAGCTACAGGTATCTGGATCGGTTTCAAGAAGTCGTCATGGAATTGCACGGGGGCAACAGTTTCAGAGATCCTTTGAAATAAGTGCCAAAAGGCAAATGGTCCCTGACATTCATCCCAGCAACACAAAATCCTCCATTCACATAAACTGGTGTCTAGTTAGGGATTGGCATCCATGGTTACCACAGAGCAATGATGGGAGACCAGATAATTTAAAAAAAATAGCCAAGAGGTGATAGGGTGGGGGAGGACTCTGAGTTCACTTCCTGCTCCCCTCTGCTCATCTGCAACTTCAGGCCAACCTGGGAGTGAGCTACATAACAGCAAGCCTCATCCCTGGAGATGTGAAAAACAGAGCAGGACTTAACCTGCCAGCGTCGTAAGTAAGAGAAATACACTCCTCTGCAGAACTAGGTTTTTAGGGGCCACGTCAACAAGAAGAGAGTGTTTGGAGCTTTAAATAGCCATGTGAAAACAGGATGCGAAGAGCTCACATGGACCGAGATCGGGTTGCAAAGGCCTGAGCCACGCCTGGAGAGCCTCCTGCTACATGCAGTGTGCTTCCCCCTGGCCCACAGAGATGTGTCCTTCACCTTACTCCCCTGCAACTATTTAGACAATTTTTCACTTGCTGCTTGCTCTTTTCTTAGCATGCGTGCTCATGAACGAAGATCTATCTTCTCACACTTTCCAGCAAGGGGCAGTGCTCACACATACAGGGAAACAGGTGGTCCCAGACACAACCGTGACCCAAGTAAATATACAGAATTGAAGTAGTCTCGAGGAAGGAGTGGGGAAAGCATGCTTTCTCATGGGAACAGTGTTGCCCTCCAGCATCGCCTCCAGCTCAAAGAGAGAGAAGTAACATGTAGCTTGCATACATGGAGCCACAAGATGAATGCTAATACAGATCTAGGACCTTCAGTGTTTCCAAAAGCAAGTGTGCTCTTGTGTGTGAGCATCATAAACCTGCTACCTAGAAGGGAGCAAAATACCTGGTGTAGAAACTGCCAAGGAACTCCCCTCCTCCTAGTCTGCAAATCCGGTTTTCTACGCACTGGGAAAGAAAGAGTGAGTGGGTGGCCCTGAAAAAATGCTCACCACATCCATGAGAGAAGATAGAGGAAGGGAGCAACAGAGGTTCACCCTCCACCAAGTGGAGCCACAACTCAAGGGTCCCATCGTCGCCCAGCTGCCCCCAGAGATCTCTTTCACCCCTTATGTGCCTGCAAGGCCACACCAGTCTTCTCCAACCTGGCACTTCCAGATGTTCTAGACTACAGCTGGTGCTGATAGGAGCTGTGGTTCAAAATTGGAGGGCACTAGCTTGGTGAAGGCTGGATTATAAAGTCACTTCTCTCCAACTCCTGAGCTCATGCCATTTCAAAGCAAGCACACACAGAGAGAGGAAGGATAAAAACAGTCATTGGAACAAACAAGCATGAAAAAGCTGCACAAATATTTTGCTTGGGGCAACTCGCGCCTTACTTAGGTGACCGGCAACAGAAGTTGCCCCAAGCAAATTTTCCAAGAAGCACTGAAGGAAACCCTTGATCAAGAGACTGGCTTTCTCAAAATGCTTCAGGAACAAAAATATTTGCGCAACTGTCTCTCCACACACACTCCTGTCCAATGTTTTGTGCCTCTTCACACACAATTTCCATTAACCTTTCTATCGTCATGGCAATGCCACGATGGATTCCACAACTACATCCGTCACTAGAGGGAGGTTGGGTAAGATGAAAAAATTCCTTCAGTAGCACCTTAAAGACCAACTAAGTAAGAGACAACGTATTTTGCTACATCTGCAAATTACCTTCACCAGTCCTCATGATGGCTCTGCCCAACCCTTCCAGACTTTGATCCTCTTAAAAGAAAACACACCTGGGACACGGGGACCAGTCATCCCTGATATGATTGCCAAAGCAGAATATGTACATCAACAGGAAATCCTTTCCTAGTCTAGCCCCAATGTGCCTGACTAGGCTGGAGGAGAAGCCTTTGCTCCTTGCTCCTTCATTACATTAGGTGCCAGATTGTGATTAGGCGCCAGTTTAGTACATAACATGCCACTACCCAACATAGTTGGTTGCTGGTCAACACCCAGCACACTGTATATGAAATCAACTTAAAATCACAGTAATGATTTCAAAGCACTTTCTTGCATATAAAATCCAAAAAAAAGGTAACCAGCAAGCACAAAAACACTCAATTGAAATTACCATCATGACCATCAACAGGATTAAGTAGCAGGAAGCATGGTTTATTTTCTATTTATTTAAAGCATGCACTCTGGTCAATGACAGAAATAAATTGATTCATTCATTTAAAGCATTTATGAACCAGATAGAAACTTTTTAAAGATATATATATATATAGTAGTAGCAGCAGCATACTGTGTTTCTTTCACAGTGCAATGTAGGTTTACAGAACGTTTTCAAAAGTTATCACTTTACGATCACTGATAAACCATGACTCCAGCCAGCCCCACACACACAAAAAAAAACAGCTGTAGAAAGATCAAAGCCCTTGAAGGACGTCCCTCCTCAGCTCTGTCCTTTCGCTCCTCTTACCCCAACAGATGCCCCGATTCGCCGAGGGGTCGGCCCCAAAATTGCACTCCAGGCCCTTGTGGGGGTCGCAGGGCGAGAGCTGGTCGCAGTCCTCATTGAGCTGCCGGGCGCACACTTGGCAGCAGCCGCAGTCGTCCAGCACCAGGCTGATTCCGGGGGGGCAGCGAGGCTGGCCGCCAGGGGGGCATCGGCACGTGGCGGGGCAGCGGGAGGCCACCTGCAACGAGAGAGGAATCCTAGAACTGGAAGGGACCACGAGAGTCATCTAGTCCAACCCCCTGCAATGCAGGGATCCTTTTTGCCCAACAGGGGGCTTAAATCCATGACCCTGAGATTAAAAGTCTACTGCTCTACCGACTGAACTATCCCAGGGAGGTAGGAAAGGCGGAAGCTGGCCGAGAGGAGCACTCCGCGGGCAAGTTGGGAGAGCTGAAGCTACGGATCAGGGCCCGCCCTCCTCTCTTACAGCTTGCGGCGCTTGTGGGATCTTTGGGGACGCGCGGATCTTAACCTTCGCCTGGCCGCCTGCTATGTATTTATTTTAAAGGCCACACCAAAATAGTTTCCTAGATGGCGCTACATGCCACGGAGTCCCGGCATTCTCGGCCTCCCCTACCAACGTGCCCGTCCCCTCCATCCCAAATAAATCTCCGTAATAAAATCCCTGCCACCACCATCAAAGCAGCCCCGCCACAGAGGCACCGGGGCTAAAGCGGCGGCGGACTCCCGGGAGTCCACAGGGGCGGAAATTAAAAACTCACCTTAATGCTCGGTAAAGTTCTATTCCTGAGCTCTTCCACTCTGGGCAGGCTCGCCAGATTTAAGCATTAGAAAGTCTTTCACACACCGGCCCGATTCCGCACCGCTTCGAGGCACAGAACACCTCCCGGGACCCGGGGATCACCCCCATCCCCACCGCAACCGGCCGGGACGCGTGTGAATAAATGCGGCTCCGCGAGTGCAGTCACGTTGGTGAGCCCGAGATCCGCCGGGAGAGCCAGCAGAGGGGGCCGGCGGCCCAGCTAGAAACTGGAACCCAGAGTTTAGCGAGAGCTCGCTAGCATTTGATGAAACAGCCCCTCGTCCCCTCCCCAAATGATTCTCGCTGCCTGGTGCTTGGTCACCCCGTCTGTTGTCATGGTCAACAACGTTGCGCGCACATTTCACTTGCCTAAGCGGAAGAGAAAGAGGTGGCTAAGCAAGAGCTACTCACCAGGGAGATACAGAGCAGGAAAGCAGCGCTAATCAGGACAGCCTGCCTCATTGCTGTCGGATGGGAGGAGACTCCAGAAAGGCAGCAAAAATACCAAAGGAGATGAAATAAAATAAAATAAAACGACTAGAGAAACTAACTCTCGGGCGATCCGGATGAGACAGCCAGTGGATCGTAGAGCAGCTGCAAAATTGTCCCCAGGATCCTTCGGCTCTGTAAGCTCTCCGCACACTCGCACACCCCTTTTTGCGCAACTTTCAGTACCTACAAAGCAACTACGTTGTTTCTGTATTTATATTTCCCCGGGGCCCCTCCCACCTACCGGGCTGGGAGCAAATAGGAACCTCCTCGCCGGCCAATAGCAACGGTGGCGCACTTCCAAACATTCCAGGGGAGGGGCTTTGGAAAGGTGGGAGGGGCTGAATGAATAGAGTCATTCATAAAATTAGAAGGCTAGTGCATTCCGAGGCGATGCGCGCGTAGTCTCGCGCGGGCCAGGGTGTTCCGCTAAGCAGAGTAGCGCTTTTATGGAGACTGCTGAATAAGGCTCCTGCTCCCATAGGGCACATCAGTGCACAGGCATACCAGTATGAGGAGCAGCCGCGGCCACAGTCATTCCTGACATGCAAAAAAACAAATTAGAGCGAAGGAAAAAATCACGGGCGAAGGAAAATAAGCAGAAGGAAGCCAACGTTTGCTTGGCCAGCGGCAGCCTCTGATCTGACACACAGGCAGATCAAAGGCCCACGAAACCAGAGAGAGACAAATGGGTGGGGTCTTTCTGGGGGACCAGAATGTGACTAAGCGCGTGATCCATTTACTTGGAAGTAAGAGCCTTTGAAATAAACGAGACTTCGGACTGCGCACGCACAATATTCATCCTGCAATTGTAAAATCATTAAATTGTACCAAAGTGGCATCAGAGGGGGCAACAAGCACCACCAGATAAGGGCTGAGGAAGATAAAGTGTGGTGTGTGTGCATCCTCTCCTTAGCCCCTTGGAGGAGGGATGGGATATGTACCTAATCAAACATCTTTGCAATAGTGTAAGTTAAATTTCATCCTTTTATCACATTTTATAATTGGGAAACCATGTCCTGGTTTGCCTTTTTAAACAAAAGTACTGAAGATCTGCAAAAGGATTTTGAGAATGAATGATTTACCTTGAAATATTAAACTGATATTGTGATTCAATTGCATG
The DNA here is from genome assembly GCF_965207765.1 of Zootoca vivipara. Lineage (NCBI taxonomy): Eukaryota > Metazoa > Chordata > Lepidosauria > Squamata > Lacertidae > Zootoca > Zootoca vivipara. Next base: position 40,664,873 of record NC_142584.1, read on the forward strand.
GGGCTAAAGCTGCTTTCAAGTAAATTACATTCATTCTGCTGAAGCAGAGACAAAACTGATATCATTGAGCCTGGCTATATTGGCGCTAATAAGAGATTGGTGATTTCCACTTACCATGAATCAACTGTGCCTTGCAGACATTAATGGGGCCAAAGTTTGGGCAAATGAGCCATCCTTGTAAATAATATGACAGGATCCCCACCACCTCCAATGTTGAGGGCCCAGCCATCATTTTTTCATGGTAGATCTTCATACTATAGTTGCTGATAGAGTTGAAGTAAGCCTTCTCCACTTACATGGAAGGTGTTGTGAGTTCACTAGAGCAGTTTCCCAGATGGAAACAAGTAAAAGCAAGAAATTCACCCGCCCCGCCCCCTACAATCTGTTAGATTTATTGGCCACATACTGTAGCTGCCAGTCTGATAACTATTCACACAGCCCTGACTGTTATTCCGTGCACCAAATACAGGGTATTCCACCCCCACCACCCCCGCTGACCGATCTTTCCCTTACATACAGGAACTGATGTCCATTAATATCTCTGCAAAGGGCAGGCTAGAATTAGAATGACAAAAGTGGCTGTTCTGAGGACCCCAGCTGAGCCACACAGGGGCCCCAGTTGGGTGGGTCCAAGTTATACACCTTCCAGCTAGTTTTAACTTAACTGATGCAGCTGGCAGGGTAAGAATCCCTGGAAGACAGAGAGCTCCAACTGTGACAAGACTGCTAGCTTAAGATGTGGTCTGTACAATGTTCCACCTTCTATTGAGAGTCTAAGGGCATGCTCACACACGTGTGCTCATTACTTACTTTCTTATAATTTGACATTACTTTATTAATGGCACATTTATTTATTTCTTACATTTATATGCCTCCTCCTCCTCCTCCAAGGAGCTTGAGGAAGCGTACATGGTTCCCTACCCCCTTTTTATCCTCACAACAACCCTGTGGCATAGGATAGGCTGAGAGGCAATGACCACCCCAAGGTCACCCAGTGAGATTGATGGATGAGTGGGAATTCAAACCCAGGTCACCCAGGTTATCATAGTTCAACACTCTAACCATTACACCACACTGCCAATAGCAGTGTTCTTCAGGTAGCTCACAAAAATAACATAATATGTCAAATTAATAAACACAGAGCAATAAAACAGTATGTGAATTCCAGCATTTAAAAATCAGCAACTTAGAGTAAAACACCATAGAGAAAAACACAGTATCACTATAAGTTTGGAACAGATCTACAGATCTGGAAAAATATAAGTGGATTCAAATAGTCACAGTTATAAAACCCTGGGAAACTTAAAAGGTGCCAAAAAATCACAGAGAAAGTGATTGATTGGGGGGGGTCATCATCAATATGTGAGTGCTGGGTACCATTCTGAATTAAGGTGGTGGACCAAAACATGGCTTTGGGATGATGTCACCTCTTTCTTGGCATAGGTTCGGCTGCCTCTTGAGATATCATCACCCAATGTGACTTTGATGTGACGTTGCCCAATTTCTGGCATGATGGGTCCAAATTCACAAATTACCCTATTCATTTAAAAATCACAATATTTTATGGTTCCTGTAAATTATCAGGTGGCACCAGGCACTTCCCACAAGTATGGCACAAACTTCAGAAGAGAAAGGAGAGGATCAAAGATCCAGCACTACCCTGCTTGGACAGCTCCATGTCCCAGCTGCCATGTCTGATTCTTTGGGGAAAGGGTAAGTACAGAGGCTTGACAAGGTGGTCTCTGCCATGGACCAATACTACAACCATCATGTTATCTAAGGCCTGGCCAGTTTTTAACCTTATTAAATGCCCAAAATTCCCTTCTGGAGTCAACAAGCAAGCAAAGGCATGTCCAATAAGAATCAGCGTGTTAGCTTCATTTCTATGTCTGAAATCCTATTTGTCACTTTCTCCCTGCCCATCCTTCTCAGGGGACAGTGCTTTTGCAATGGCATATGGTTGGTCACTGTGGGATTGAACAGGATGCTGGACTATGTGGGCCTTTGTTCTGATCCAGCAGGATTCTTCTGATGCTAGGAAATGTGTTGTGGATACTCTCTGCCCACCTGCCTTTCATAGGGTCAGTGCTACCTGCAAGGCTGCAGGGAGCTAGTCAAACCAGAGCCTATGCAACCACTCACCTGATTGTAATCAAGGACTAACCCCCTGTTCTAAAACAGCCATTGAGGGGGGCCAGAAGCAAAAGAGAACAGGGCTTCTGCATCGTTAATAGCTGCATAGAAAAATAAATTTCTTGCAGCCCCCAGCTACACTTACTGAAATTCCCTCTCCCACACAGCTATGGAAATGTGCAGGGGAAACTGTTCTCTTTTTTCACCAGACCACCCCACAGCAGTTACCCACTCAGCTGCATAATGTTATACTTACCTATTAACTTGCATGTCCATTTTAAACCTGGGATGCTTACCTTTAAAGCCATAAATGGTTTGGGGCTCAAGTACTTCAAGCGGGATCTCCTTTTACACCAATCTGCTTGCCTGCTAGGATCCTTGGTCAATGCCCTTTTCCAATTACCACCTCCATCAAGTGATGGGGGTTGTTACAAAAAGGAGGTGGGTTTTTAGGTGGCATAATGGTGCCCCAGCCATGCAATGCCCTCTCCAAAGATGTATGTCTGCTGTCAACTTTGCTGTCTTTTAGGCCACAAGCAAATACTTCTATTAAAAATAAATAAATCACCTGGGCATTTAAAAACATTTCCTTTTTGTTATATTAAGTATTTTAAGCTCTTAACTGTGTTTATGTTTGCTGGTTGCTTTGCATGCATTTATTGTCATTTTACTTGTTGCTTTAAGGTTTGCAAACTGCTTTGAAACTGTCACAGATGGGTGTTGGCTACTCCCGAGTAAGCACTCCACACCTCCTCTGGATTTTCAGTGTTTTATTTTGCATGCTATATACAGTGGTGAGATGTCTCAGATCATGTCTGCTCTGCATGGGGCAGAAGCCCGCAATAGCCTCTGGTGGGCTCTGACCCAGCCTTTAAGACTGGTCCCCAAAATGCCCCTCCTACTGGCGCTACGGGATCCCCATTGTGTCAAACCTTTCTCCTCAGCTGCTGCTGATTCTTCCCTCTCCTTTCCACCCTCTGATGCAGCTGGCTCCACCCCTTCTTCTCTGCTTCCCAACTGCAGTTGAGGCTCCAGTATGCTGCTAGAGCCCTGGAACCTCCTTCCTGCCTTGATGCTCTTGCTGCTGCTCTCCCATCTGATGGAAGTAAGCAGAGTGAGCTGCTCTCTGCAAGCCCGCTCTCTTACAGAAACCATTGCTAAAAGGGGGCATGTGCGTGTTTTGAAGAAAAAAGTACTCATCCAAGGAAAGCCCAGGGCTGGCCTGGGTTTAGCGTGCAAGAGATGGAGCAGGCTAACCAGGTTTGACACTGGCACTGTGCTTAGGGGAGCTGCCGCCACCTTACTGCATACTGATTTTCAAGCAGGTAATGATATCTGGTTCATACAGACACTGCAGCACCTAGAAACAGCCTAAAGCCGATGCTTCCCATTCTTATGTACTGCCTGCACTTCTGATGAATATTATATACATAGGGTAGAAATCAGTCGTCGAAAATTTACATGGGTTTAAGCTAGAGCAGGAGTAGGGAACCCTTTTCAGACCGGGGGCCGCATTCCCATCAAGGCAATATTCCAGAGGCCACATACCAATGGTGGGCAGGACTAGAGGCAAATGGATGCAACTTTTACCTTTGTACAGTAGGCTAGCTACTATCTTCCATACAGGCAAACAAAAGGCATCAATAAAGTTCAGGGATACATCCCAGTCAGGCAAAAACATGCATGGAGGGTATGAAGCAGGACTGGGGAGGGAGTATGACTTGCAGAGAATGCCAAGGAACAGAGAGAGAGAGAGAGAGAGAGAGAGAGAGAGAGAGAGAGAGAGAGAGAGAGAGAGAGAGAGAGAGAGAGGCCTGGCAGACTGCATTTGTGCCTGCGGTTCCCCAACCCAGGGCTGGAGTGTCTAAAGAAGACAGGGCAAAAAGTATCCTAGAAAAGAGAGAGATAGGAAGATAACCTGACACATAATAAGTTAAAAGAAATATAAATATTTATTCTAGTTAAGATGGCTCTTAATATTCTAATTAAAATATTTAATCTAGTTAAGATGCAGAAAGGCATTACTAGATGTTCAAGAGTTACAAACAACATCCCTCTCACAGTGTCTGGTATATAGGGATAAGGTACACTGAAATATTCCACCCCCTTAAGTTAAACCTGTTAGGCGTGCCTGGAGTGTTGTGACATAAACTGTGTTTCATTATGCACAGTTCTTTTTCACTTCTCTAGGAACTGCTCTATCCTTAATAACCCTGCAGCTCATCAAGTGCATACATTTAGTTGTTGTTTTTGCTGTTTTTGCTTTCAAGCAGAGTGTTGGCTGTTGTCATGGTTCAGAATATCAGCAAATGCCGGGTGCCCTGCCTCTGCACAGTGTGCAAGTCCCAAAATATTTATGGGGGAGTCTGGGAATCTGGAGAGAGAGAGATTGGGGCAGGGCTCTGGAGAGAAATCTGCCTGCCTCTGGGAGGGCAGGTGAGGTCAGGGTTCCAATGCCAATCTGTGTTGAGTGCAAATGGGGTCTCTTTGAGAGTTCAACATTGATCAGCTACGTTTAAGCCCTCCCAGAAGAATGCCATGCCTGGTGACTGATCAGGCTGCACACTTAGAATCTGGAGAGCGGCGAGCCCCAAGTACCACTAAGTTCACGCTTAGACGTGGATGCAGAGCTTCACATTCGGAGGGGAAATGGCCTGATGCTTTCATGAAGCTTCATTGAAAAATAAACAGGTATTACTGTATAGAAAAAGGAAGCAAACCGCATTCTCCATCCTCTCTCACCATTTCATCTCTCTCTCTCTCTCTCTCTCACACACACACACACACACACACCAACCAGACTATGTGTGCAGTGAGATTCCTGGGATGCTTGCTGAACCCTCAGGCAGCTTCCTCTGTGGCAAAAGCCCCTGCTGGACAAAGGAGCCTGTGTGCAAGCAATTCCCTTTCCACCAACCCTGCTGGTCACTGGCACCTCCTCCGTGCTGTGTGTGTGTGTGCACGCACACACACACGCCTATGTGCAAACATCATCACTCCTGGGGAATGGAAGGGGCAGCAAGTCAGCACTAAGAACGCTGACCTGGGCAGCTTGAGCAGGGCGGATGAGCATCCCCAAGGATGCGAGGAAGCACAGGGAGCCGACTCCAGGGAGAAGGCCTTCCTTCAGGCTGGGACAGCTGGGGGAACTGAGAAAGCCAGGCTGGATCACAGGGGGCTGCAGCAGGGTGAACAGCAAGGTCAGTGAGGCAGAGCCCAGGCAGGGTCAGAAGCAGCATAAAATGCAGAGGGGCGGAAAGCAGGAAGACCACCAGCAGGTGGCGCCCCAGCCAATGATAGGCAGAACTCCATCCTCCTCACGGCTGTGTTCTGCAAGGGTAACACCGAGACTAAGGGGGAGGAAGGTGACAGCCAGGCCAGGGCCACTCTTTGGACTGGTTGCAAGTAAAACAGGAGGCAGGTGGCAGCTGGCTGAAGTTGCTGAGACATTGCCCTCTTTGCACTAATTGTCTCAATTGATAAAATACGATGCAGCAGCAGGGCAGGTTTCAGGAGGGGCACCATTTTCTTGCTCTCAGCCTCCCTTAGCTAGGCTGTGACATTGGATTCCAGATATTTAAATGCCCAAGGACCAGGAACTAGGTGAAAGTTTGGAGCTAGGGGCCAACAGCAAGGGGGTAGCCTCGTCTCTACACAGCAAGACTTGAAGGGAAATACCCCAGAAGGAAGATCCCTCCTATTGGGTTCAGTTTGGCTTATTCATCACTGCACATGTCCTGGTTCTGTTTTGTCCTTGAGGGCTTGGGTTCCAATAATCATTATTTTAAAAGTGCACATGGTGTTTGTGTTTGGGGGTTTCCTATGAACAGGATAAAAATGGGGCATGTTGGGAGCTTGGCCCAAGGATCCAATTACCAGCTCCTTGGCATCAGGCAGCAAGTCAGCACAGGCTGGTCACCCGATCCCTACCTGCCAAAACAGCCCTGATAAACATGCAGCCTATTAATAACAGAGTGGCACTTGGACAACGCTACAAACACTGGCAGAATTGGGCCTCTACCTTCAGAAGTCCTGTATCCCTGTCCATTGGAACTTAAATTACTACAGTGCTTACTGCCCACTCCAAAGTGGATATCTGGTTCTCGGTCTGTGACCCATGAGGCATCGCTCTCCTGCAAAGACTGGGGATCAAAGCCAGCAATCTTGACTCCAAATGTTCCTTGCACTATTCAGCTTTAGCCTAGGTCAGGTGTTGGGAACCTTTGGCCTTCCTGGTGTTGCTAAGCTACAACTCCCATAATCCCTGGCCATTGGCCATGCTCATTGGGGCTGATGGGAGTTGTAGTTTGATGGTACTTGGAGGGCCAGATTTCCCCACACTTGGCCTAGGGAATGGGAAAGGAAGGGGATCGCAATAAAGCGATCATGTTGCACATGTCACTGTGGTGGCCAGTTCAGACCGGCCCTTCCTGGTATGGAACAGGAAGTCTGGGTAAACCATGCTTGATAATTCCTCCATATGGAAGCAGCTCCACACAGAAAGGCAGTCCTGAGTGGGCTGGTTTGCCATGTGGGAGTGTTCCTGCTGCATGACCCTTCCTCTTCCTCCTCCTCCTCCTCCCAGTGCTAGACAATGATGCATTTTTAATTTTGCCCTTATTTGGATAAAATGACACACTTAAATGATGATGATGATGATGATAACGTCTTGTTTTGTCCCAGAACATATTTTTAGCGCTTAGCCCTGAATCATAATAATAAATCGCGTCCTCCCTAACAAGAGGGCAAGTGTTGCAGTGCGACCTGGCAACCAGACCCTGTGTTGTGGGTGGGAACATTGGGATGGGCACAACACCCTGTTGGAGGTCCCTCGATCTTGGGTGCAATTTGACCATTGGGATGTCAGTCAAAGCGAATGAGGGACCACTATTTAACCACTGCACGTGTCCCTGAGCTTCCTCTTTTGGGCTCAGTGCATCGGAACACCCACCCACCTCTCCCTATATTTAGGGCTTGCACTTGACCTTGCTATGCCCTCGTGTGTCATCTGTCGTTGGGACAGGGGCACGGCAGGAATTTTCCCCACTTGGCTGATTGGCTGGTGCCACTAGGGTTTCGCCTGCCACGTAGAAAATTGTCACAACTTGTAAGGTTGCAGATAGGCTCTGGTTCAGGTGGTAGGGTTGGGAGAGCACTCTGGCCATCCCTATGTGATGGGTATTCCGCTAAAGGAATCCACGGACTCACTGGTTGGTCTTCCCTGTGAGGGGTTGTGCCCTGAGTTCAGGGGACATCTGGGTGGAGGACTAGCAGGGTTCCTGCTTTCCACTGTCCCAGGTGTTCACCTGAGGCTGACCTATGGTTGGAGCCCAGGGTCAGCGCTACCTGCAAGGCTGCAGGGAGCTAGTCGAACCAGAGTCTATGCAACCACTCACCTGATTGTAATCAATAAAGTTGTGGCCTCAATTCTGCCAAAAAACAAACCAAAAATTTGAGTCTTATCTGAATTTATTTTGGGGGGGGGTTAAAAGGTCTTCACATGCAAATGAGTTCTTCTGAGTTGGAGCAGAGAGCCTTTTCCTCACTACTAAGTAAATGCAGACAGCACTAATCTGAGGCAGAGGTTATCACTCGCATGGAGCACCTTTTGTATATGCACTTGAGAACCTCTCTCTCCTTCCGAACAACATTCCTACCAGCAGAGGACAGGGATACCGGTAGCTCCTTATGCTGAATGACTCAATTGTTTTATTTGTTTTCTGGGTTGCATTAGCTCCTTCTGTGCCTTTGAAAAAGAGAATGGTGTTGATCTTCAGCTAGTCAGGCTCAGAGGATAAGTGGCAATTTTAAAAAATGCTAATTTTAGAAGAGCATGCTATAAAATAATTACTTTATTTCAGAGTTTGTAAACTGCTCTACACTCAGAGGGTACCTGAGCAGTGAACAGATAATAATATAATTTTAGAATCCAGAAGAGCCTGCCCCAACCTGTTGCCCTCTAAATATTTTCGACTACAAATCCCATCAGCCCCGGCCAGCCAGCATGGTTAATGGTCAGGGGTAATGAGAACTGTAGTCCAAAACATATGTAGGGCACCAGACTGGGGAAGGCTGCCTTACATTACAGCAGGCATGTCAAACCTGCGGCCCTCCAGATGTTTTGGCCTACAACTCCCATGATCCCTAGTTAGCAGGACCAGTGGTTGGGGAAGATGGGAATTGTAGTCCAAAACATCTGGAGGGCCGCAGGTTTGACATGCCTGCATTACAGCATTACACAGGCAATATAAACAGGTCCCTCCTCCCAAGGGGCTTCCAGTTGAAATCAGACAGTGGGGAAATAACAGGAGAGGGAGAAACAAGGGGAGGGGACCGGAGGGGAGGGGAGGGAAGAAAAGACAAGACTGTGTGAGAGGGTTAGACTACAACTGGGGGAACCACCTGGGAGATTCAGATCCCAGACCATGAAGCTTTCTTTGGGTCAGTCATTATTATTCAGTCTAACAGCCTCACAGGCCTGTGGTGAGGATAAAATGGCAACCTTGGTATGTCACTTTGAGTTTGTTGGAGGAATTGTAGGATATAAATGTAGACAGTGATGTATGGAAGTGAGAGCTGGACCATAAAGAAGGCTGATCGCCGAAGAATTGATGCTTTTGAATTATGGTGCTGGAGGAGACTCTTGAGAGTCCCGTGGACTGCAAGAAGATCAAACCTATCCATTCTTAAGGAAATCAGCCCTGAGTGCTCCCTGGAAGGACAGATCGTGAAGCTGAGGCTCCAATACTTTGGCCACCTCATGAGAAGAGAAGAATCCTTGGAAAAGACCCTGATGTTGGGAAAGATTGAGGGCACTAGGAGAAGGGGACGACAGAGGACAAGATGGTTGGACAGTGTTCTCGAAGCTACGAACATGAGTTTGACCAAACTACGGGAGGCAGTGCAAGACAGGAGTGCCTGGCGTGCTATGGTCCATGGGGTCACGAAGAGTCGGACACGACTAAACGACTAAACAACAACAAATGTAGACAGTAAGCAAATAAAAAAAGACTGCACTTGGGAATGACAATTAAGATACAGTAAACCAAATCCACAAACGAATACAAAAACTACAACCAGGAAGGAATAAAAAAGTACCCTTAGTGATGATAAGGTGCCATTAATATCGTAAAGTTATAATATATCCAGATGGAGAGACTGGTTTGGCACTAATTGAAGCGCCGTTTGACATAAGTAATAAAACACAGTCCGTTTCTTCTAAATGTTCCCACGCCACCCTTTCCTTCTCCGATGGGCTAATGAGCTGTCAGCTGAGCCAAGACTGCTAAGCCTCACAATTTCTCCTGCCATTTCACTTTCAGATCTAGCAAATTATTTCCAGTAGCTGCCATGCATAATTCTTGCTGATGCTGCAAAAGAGTCAGTCTGAGGCATTTTAGCAACAGTATCTTTTGGCCCTACTGTAGTTGAGTTATGAAAATGTGGAAGTAGGAGAACCTCCTCTTCTCTTGTATGTATTTATTGTCCTGACATCCCACACTTCCTCCAAGGAGCTCAGGGATGGCTGCATCAGAGCTGGCCCTCAAGCAGGCACAGAGTGGGATCCAGGACTCCAAACCAGCAGATCCTGCTATTGCTCAGATCCTGCTATTGCTCAGGGCAGACCTGGAAGCCCATAGTCCAGTCTTGGGGCACCTGTGGCCTTCCAGATGCTTTTGGACTTCCATAAACCCTAGCCAAGATAACCAATGAGCAGTGATGGTTGGAGTTGCCATCCACCTGGAAGGGCTGCAAAGAGATCCTGATTCTAGCCCCAACATTTCCTGATAATGGAGCCCTATGATGAGCCAGTCCAAGGGGCCTTAGCTGGAACTAGCATCTAACTGAAGACAGGAGCTCTTTTATAGGGTGGTCCTGGAGAGCCTGAGCTCTGCTTCTCTGGCAGTGGTCCCTGGATCCCCTGGGGAAATAAAAAGTATTTTTACTTTTCTTCTAGAGCCGCTGAGCATGCTGCAAAAGGCTGTGCTGGTGAGATCCTAGCCAGTCATCATCTTAATTTACCACCAGGCACCTCTGAGTATAAATTAGCATATGCAAATATGTATCATGGGCCCTGGGTCCTTTAAGTGCCTAGCAACACTCCTGCCTGCCTGATTGCATTTTAAAAGCAACCAAGCTCATGGTAGTGGAAACACACTGGAAGATATACAAGACTCTTAATGAAGTGGGATGCTTTTCGAGCCAAACTTGACCCCTGCGCCTTAAGGGTGTAGACAAGAGTGGATGCACTTCAAAGTGGAGAGATCAGCAGGGATTAGTCATATGACTTATTGCTCCCAACTTGCCCAAGAAGGAGACTTCTAAGGTGCTCTCTTGGTTTCAGTTTCCTTCAGAGCAGAAAGAGCGCTGGAGGCTTATGGTGCTCTTGCAATATTTGGTTTGTACAAGTAGAATATAAATGGAGACAAGCAGCAGGTGCTCCTAACAGGCCGATCTGCTGCCTCAGATCCCCAGAGATGCTTCCAGTCTTCAGCTCACAACTTTCTTGTACTCACTATACCTTTATAGCACATTTCCCCCCTCAAATAATCCTGGGCACTGTAGAGTTACCATTCCCAGTAAACTTTAGCAAACAGGAGTGCCCAAGGTCTGTGTCTCTTGCCTGAACCCACATCCCTGCCCCTTCTTCCTCCTCCTTTTAACTAGAGAAAGGTGGGATTTGTCACTTTCTCCAGATTCTGATGGCTGTCGCATTCCAAGCATTCCAGAGAGATTTGCATCAAGAAACCTCTCTTGATAAGCTCCCAGAAAAGAACAGGGGGCTGGCCATCCTGGGACATTCAGAAACATTCACACACTGTTGTCTATCCCAGACTCTGCTTCGGTAAAGGTAAAAGGTAAAGGTAAAGGACCCCTGACAGTTAAGTCCAGTCACGAATGACTCTGGGGTTGCGGCGCTCATCTCGCTTTACTGGCCGAGGGAGCAGACGTTTGTCTGCAGACAGTTTTTCTGGATCATGTGGCCAGCATGACTAAGCCACTTCTGGCGAAACCAGAGGAGTGCACAGAAATGCCATTTACCTTCCCAACAGAGTGGTACCTATTTATCTACTTGCACTTTGACTGAACAACGGAAGCTCACCCTGTTGCAGGGATTCGAACCGCTGACCTTCTGATCAGCAAGCCCAAGGCTCAGTGGTTTATACCACAGCGCCACCCACGTCCCTTGGTAAAGGTAAAGGTAAAGGAAAAGGACCTATGGATGGTTAAGTCTAGTCAAAGGTGACTATGGGGTGCAGTGCTAATCTTGCTTCAAGCCAAGGGACAGTACACTGTGACAAGTGCCAGAGTGCACAGAAACACAGTTTACCTTCCTATTGGTAGCGGGGCTTGGGGGGGGGGTAAAGGTAAGGCAGGGTTCCCTGACTCACTCTAGTGAACAATAGCTACATAAGGTGGGGATCATGAACCTGTGGTTTTCTGGGACAACTCCCATTGTCCCTGACCATTCACTCTAATGACTGGAGTGGATGGGAGTTGTAGTTTAGCAACATCTGAAGGGTTACATAAGGGATCTGAGGACAGACATATGAGTTTAGCAATAAATACATTTTCAGGGAGCTATTCCCCCCGCCATCTTGGTCAGATGTGGTTTACTGTATAGAAAAGGAGGATTTTTGGAGACTATTTCTGAGGGAGAGAAGTGCAAGACTGAGGCATGTTCCCTTGTGAACAGTAGCAGTCTGAGACCAAGATTGCTGCTGACCTCTCTCCAACCCTAGCTTTCTGGTGTGCTGTTGTTTCCAACAGTAATTCTTTGAACAATGATATCAAAGCAATTTTTATTTTGTTATCGCCAGAGATTAGGGCCGCAACAAGACATCGTGCCTGGCAGTGGTGCTGGATGGGGAAGTCAGATCTAGATGGTTACTGGCAAATGTCCAGCCTGGCCTTTAGGCTGCAATCCTGTAGCCACTTTCCTAGGAGTAAGTCCCATTGAACACAATGGCACTTCCTTCTGCATAGAGATGCATCCTGAGCCTGATCTCCTGTGTAGAAAACAGCAGTAAAAAGAGCCACTATCGTTTTTTCAGACGATAAAAAAATGCAACCCAGAGAGACAGTTAGTCATTCACTGGACTGCTTTAGTTGATTGAATCAGCTTTCCTTTCTCTGGACTATTTCAGTTGATTGATTGAATCAGTCAGTCAATCAATCAATCATCAATCACATGCTTTAAAAGGCCTCAAAAACAGGACAATCTTGATGAAATAGTTTTAAGATAAAGAGCATAAATACAGCAGGGGGGCTTTTAGGGGTGGGTAGGCCCTCAGGGAAGGCTGAATGCTGTGTTTTTTCTACTGCCATGGAAGTGCTGTGCTCACAGCTTTTGTTTTTGCAGCACTTTTATTTTTATTTATCTGTTATGCTGCTGTTTGTTGTACTTTCTATTTTTGGTGTTAGCTGCTTGGATTTCTTCAAAGGAAAAAAAAGGATGCCAATTTCAAGTAAGCAAGCAAGCGAACAAACAAACAAACAAACACTGTGCAAGAAGCAGACAAATCCAATGTGGACTGAGGTTACCAAAGGATTTGTGACTGTGGTTAGGCTAGGCCTGCTCAGAGCAAAGTAGGGGAGGTCAACTTCAAATGCACCCCCTCCCCATAGCTGCCAAGTTTTCACTTTTCTCGCGAGGAAGCCTATTCAGCATAAGGGAAAATCCCTGTAAAAAAGGGATAACTTGGCAGCTATGCCCCTCCCCCCAGTAATGAAGGACCTTTCAGAGTGTGTATTAATCTCTTAGGGACCCAGGTGGCGCTGTGGGTTAAACCACAGAACCTAGGGCTTGCTGATCAGAAGGTCGGCGGTTCGAATCCCTGCAATGGGGTGAGCTCCCGTTGCTCGGTCCCAGCTCCTGCCCACCTAGCAGTTTGAAAGCACATCAAAGTGCAAGTAGATGAATAGGGACCGCTCCGGCGGGAAGGTAAAAGGCATTTCCGTGCACTGCTCTGGTTTGCCAGAAGCAGCTTTGTCATGCTGGCCACATGACCCGAAAGGTGTCTGCGGACAAATGCTGGCACCCTCGGCCTATAGAGCGAGATGAGCGCCACAACCCTGAGGACTGAACTCCTGTCAGAAACTGTGGTATACTGTCGTTAGTCAAAGTAGACAATACTGAACAAGATGTGCCATTGGTCTGACTAGGTACTATATATAAGACCACTTCCTATGCTCCTAATCCTGCTAATGTGGCTGGAGACATGTGACAATGGATGGCAGTGACCAGCAGGTTTTTTTCCGGAACAGGGACAGTCTGTCTGAGCTGTTAGAAATTTGGAAGCTCAGCTGCAATATCCCATAAAAGTCCATAGTGTTTCTTAACTTGTCCTGGTGCCAGTTCCTGGTGTGTAGGCCTGAGAACTTGCCCCAGGCTTAGGAATTACTACCTACAACAACACTGTTTATCAAGTTGGAGTCTGCAGGCTAAGCAGACAGTATTTGGGCAAAGGCAAGTGTGTTGGCAAGATCCGTCTGTTGTGTAACTGAAACCAACCAAGGGGAGATGAATGCAGACTCTAAGAGGCCAGTGGAGGGTCAAACAAAGGACCAAAACAAATGAGGTGCTGGAGATCCTTGACTGAGTCTCCCAGCATATCCCTTTTTCTTGCCTCAAAGTAGTTACAGAGTGTGCTGGAGGGGTTAATCCTTCCCCCATGCCATTTTCTAGATCTACGGTTAAGTGCCTCCATCCCAAAGCTGGTCTTAGCTCTGTAGCAGAGGAGCAAAAGGCATATGCAGGTGTCTCTGCTTTTCCCTCTGCAGAGCAAACAGCATTGTGGGAGGGCAATTTTGATTAGGGAAGCAAAAGGGGCAGATTTAAGCTCCTCTCTCTCACCACCACTGCTCCAATCAAATTTGGACCCACCTCTTTTTAGGTAAAAAATGAATAAATTAGGAGGCTCAGATCATGCATCTCCTGCACCTCAACACCTGTGGTCCCAAAGAGGCCTGTCACTGTAGCATGCATTCACCTGAGTTTGTAGTTAAGGATGCCCAGGTTGCCCCCTGCAAACCTTGCCTATATCCTTGGGCAAGGGTGAACGGCTGTCGTTCCTTCTCCTGACTTTCAGCCACAGCTATGGCAGTCAAGACCAGAGATCTTGAGGCATGCGACTTTGGTACCACTTGCATTTATGACCTACCCCCCCCCCCAAGTTGTCCTGCTTCCCACTTCAAGTGCTTTCACCCATCTAGGATATGTCATTGAACTCTGATCATGCCTCTTGCTTGCCTGGGTGGAGGACAAAGAAAGGCATAGGATTGTGAGTAGAAACTAGCCTGCTGTACAGAGGGAAATGTTACATTGGTGGCTCTGCCCCATTTTGCCCCTGGCCCCACCTACCGCTGGCATGTGGTCCCTGGAAGGTTGCCCAGGCAGGAATGCAGCCCTTGGGCTTAACAGGGTTCCCCACCCCTTTGTGAAATTAATTTCTGGTGATGGACAGACAGCTAGATCTTGGCAAGTGCTTGTCATTCAGAAAAATAGTACTTCCGGCAAGGGCTCAGTATTGGGCCATCGTATGCCTGCCCAATGTGATCCACCCTTTTCCATCAGAATTGTTCTTGGCATATTGGCATGTTGTTTTGATGGCTGCTGTCGCTAATGGTGTGATATGTAATGATTTCTGGGTGATGCTTATAACCTCCAGCCTTTAGTTTCCACCCCACTCCAATATGTGGAATACAAGCGCCAAACAGAGATGCCCTTGCTTTGGGCAGCCCCATAAAGGAGGTAGCCAGGAAGGAATGATGAACAAAAATGGGAATGGGTGGCTGGACGCTGCAGAATTTGTGAAGTCTTAGCCCTAGCGGGGGGGGGGGGGTAGGCACCTGGGCTCTGCTTCAGGCAGCAAAGTGCTGCAGCTACAACACACTCAATTTTTTCCTGGAGAAGGTTGGGGAATGCTGATGCAATGCATCTTGTTAATCTCCTTGTTAAATAAATGCTAATTCCATGCTGCAATATAGTGAGGCCCCAATCTTATGTACTCACTTACTAAAGAATAAACATCATCAAACACACGCATAGGGTTGCACTGCCAGGCTCCCCTCCTCCACCCACTTACTATTGAACTCAGGTGCAATCCTATGCACATTTACCTACTCAAATCCCATGGAACCGAATGAGACTTCCTTCCGAATAAACATGCATACAGGCTTGTTCTGCCAATGGGACCTCTGCTTTATACCCAGTGCCAGAATTTTGGGGGCTCTTTCACAACCAGTAATAAGGTCTGGATAACCACTGTTATCGTCTTCCACGGTGTTGTTCCACAACAAATCACTAGTTATTTATTTAACTACTACATCTCAGATTTTGATTTAAATTGTTTTTTCTGGTGTATCTCACATGTCGAAGTCATGGGTGTGAATAAATATTTCCTATGCCTTATAGTTTTCGAGTTACAGTATGTGGGGGATTAAAAATAGGGAAATCATAGAATCATAGAATCATAGAGTTGGAAGAGACCACAAGGGCCATCCAGTCCATCCCCCTGCCAAGCAGGAAACACCACCAAAGCATTCTTGACATATGCCTGTCAAGCCTCTGCTTAAAGACCTCCAAAGAAGGAGACCCCACCACACTCCTTGGTAGCAAATTCCACTGCCGAACAGCTCTTACTGTCAGGAAGTTCTTCCTAATGTTTAGGTGGAATCTTCTTTCTTGAAGTTTGAATCCATTGCTCCGTGTCCGCTTCTCTGGAGCAGCAGAAAACAATATTTCTCCCTCCTCCATATGACATCCTTTCATATATTTGAACGGAAATGTTATATACATGCTTGAATAAGGTCGCTTATGGGGCCCCTCCAGGATTAGGGGGCCGCTGAAGCTTAAATTTCATTAGTTTCATTGTAGATATGCCCCTGCTTATACCAAATCAGGTCACTGGTCTATCCAGGGTGGTGGATTTATGCCAAACTCATAGGAACTCTCAGACTTAGCAAAAATTACCCAGTGCTAAACTTCTTCCTTGGGAAAATGATCAGCATCAAACAAGAGGCAAGGTAATCCCAAAGCCAAACAGAAGGAGGAGGAAGCAGAAGCAAGCTGCCACATTTCTCAATGTTCTGGAGCTTTGGTGCCAGGCTGGCTTCCTTTCATTTACCTGCCAGTTGCTTCCGGGCTCTGGGATCCAGGCCTTCATACACAGCTGCACTGTTTAGACTCTTGCAAGGGGAAAATTGGCAACAACACAGAGCCCAGCTCCCCAGCCCACACACATATTGCTGTTAAGAAGAAATGGTCTACTCTATTCCAACCAGAGCTGCAAAACACCACAGACAACCTGAGTACGTCTGTTTAGAGGTAGATCAGGGTCGGTTGAATTTCCCCCCAGACAATGAAAGGCTTTGAGCCCATTCAGAGTCCTAACGATCAGCTTTCTTGAGAACATAATAACCGCCTTTTATAGTCTGCTTTCCTCCACTCACCAAACTGCAGAATTTAGCACAGGGTTTGTCTACAAGCTTGCCACAAACATTTTACGTAAGGGCTGGAGAGGGGATTATTTTTCCTTGCCTCCCACTTGGACATTGGCTAAAGCAGAGGAGCCTGACCCCAGAGGCAGCTGCATTTTTCAGCAGCACCAAATGATCTCTGGGTAGCCCCTGCCACAGACTGTGTCCAGAATGACTGGATGGCTCTCAATGGCTGGTGCCTTTGTATGCTGACGGACAGCACCTTGCTCCAGGGGAGGGAAATGCTGCTGGCACTGAATGAGAAGGCTTTTTGTCCAAGCAAAAAAAGACCTGCAGAGATATGAGACCGAGATCCATATCATCACAGGTGTGTAAAGGCACCTCCAGCCTGGGGGTAAGAAGCACAGGCAGACACCAAGGGCCTGGTTTTAAATGGTGCCAAGACTTAAAATGGTGTGACAATCATCACTGGGGCCATTTTGACGTGCTCTGCATGGAAGCAGCGCATGTCCCAGCTGGGAACTGAAGGCTAGATTCGTTCAATCATTTGTCCCACCAGAAAGAGAACTCTCAGCATCCAAGGTCTTCCAACACAGTTGCGGGCCAGCACTAGTTTGGTTCTGCCCTGGTTGTGGAGATTTCCAAAGAATGTATGATCTAGGTTTTTTTTTTGCAACAGCAATACCTACATGTATCTCTAGTGCAAGTCGACTCCTCCAAAGCTTCACCTCATGACAGGGAAAAAGGGATCACAGCAGAGCAAAAGCATTTTATGCATCTGCTGAGAAGCCACATTCATCACACAATCACATGGAAAGTCCTTCAACTACCGCAGAGGTGGTACAAAACTTGCATTTTGTTTGTGTGTGTGTGAACCCTGGGCTGGGGCGCATGTGCTTCTTTGGCCAAAAGGCAGAACAGAAATAAACTCTAACAATGACAACATATTTTCATCACCTCTGGGTGATTTCAGTTTAGTTCATCACTTGGTGAGGGCAGCATTGGATGATGAGTTTTGTTCATGACTCAGGCACTGCAGATCAGACAACACAGGCAGCTGCCACTGCATCTTTAGTGGAAACGGTGCTCCTGGTCACACTTTCAGGGGGCTGGTCATGAGAAGCTGAGCAACACAGGTGCTCTTACACTCCTGTGTGTCTACCCCAGCACAGCAATCCCAGATGTGTTCACTTAGAGCAGCCCAAAACATTTTGGCACCTGAGGCAAACCACAAAATGGCATGCATCCTCCCCAAAGGGAACAAGAAGTAAGTGGACATTGACAAGGATAGCTCAGCTGACTAGAGCATGGTGCTCGTAACACCAAGGTTACAGGTTTAATCCCCGTGAGGAACAGCTGCATATTCCTGCATTGCAGGGGTTGGACTAAATGACCCTCAGGGCCCCTGCCAACTCTATGACGGGAATAACAACAACAACAACAACAACAACAACTTATTATTATTTATACCCAGCCACTCTGGGCGGCTTCCAACAGAAAAATGAAATAAAATAATCTATTAAACATTAAAAGCCTCCCTAAACAGGGCTGCCTTCAGATGTCTTCTAAAAATCTGGTAGCTGTTTTTTTCTTTGACATCTGATGGGAGGGCGTTCCACAGGGCGGGCGCCACCACCGAGAAGGCCCTCTGCCTGGTTCCCTGCAACTTGGCTTTTCGCAACGAGGGAACTGCCAGAAGGCCCTCAGTACTGGACCTCTGTGTCCGGGCAGAACGATGGGGGTGGAGACGCTCCTTCAGGTATACTGGACCAAGGCCATTTAGGGCTTTAAAGGTCAGCACCAACACTTTGAATTGTGCTTGGAAACGTACTGGGAGCCAATGTAGATCTTTTAAGACCGGTGTTATGTGGTCTCGGCGGCCGCTCCCAGTCACCAGTCTAGCTGCCACATTCTGGATTAGTTGTAGTTTCCAGGTCACCTTCAAAGGTAGCCCCACATAGAGCGCATTGCAGTAGTCTAAGCAGGAGATAACTAGAGCATGCACCACTCTGGCGAGACAGTGTGCAGGCAGGTAGGGTCTCAGCCTGCGTACCAGATGGAGCTGATAGACAGCTGCCCTGGACACAGAATTGACCTGCGCCTCCATGGACAGCTGTGATTCCAGAATGACTCCCAGGCTGCGCACCTGGTCCTTCAGGGGCACAGTTACCCCATTCAGGACCAGGGAGTCCTCCACACCTGCCCGCCTCCTACCCCCCACAAATAGTACTACATCGGAATCATCAGGAACAGCCCCTCCTGTTTGCTAAAAGGCCACTGTAGATGTGCTATTGTTGGGGAGTCTGCAGTTCTATCCTCCAAGGAGTGCACCACAGCGGTTGATGCCACTGTGGCAGCAGCAGCAGCAGGCAATGCTTTTCTTGAAGGCCAGATCTGCTGCCTTTGGATCCTTCCACCTGAGGCCATCGTCTCACCATGCTTCATGGGTGGGCGAGCCCTGTATTCACTCCAAAAGAAGTCTTGCTACGTTTAATGTGATTTAATCCCAGTAAGGTTGTGAGGGGTGTGTGTGTGTTTAGGATTGAAGCCTTAACAGTGATTGGACCTTGTTGAGATGTCATCTCACTTCCTCCTGGTATAGCTCTGAACTGTAGAAGGAGTCAAGAGGCCACGAGTTAGCCAGCCCTTTTGTTGCATTTTGCCACATCCACATGAATGGTGGTCACCACTTGGGGTCATCAGAATCCACCAGGTTCCAACACCGTCACACACACACACACACACACACACACACACACACACACACACACACATCCTGAATCTGCTTCAGACGTCCAACGATCCTTGAGGGAGGTTCCAAGGCAGCGTGAGAGGAGTTGGAAATGGCAACTCTCCAGTGGGTGGTTCCCGGCCTGGGCCCGTCTCGGGCTGCTCTTCCTCGCTTCGCGTGGGCCGTCGGGGCGGATTCCTCTCGCTCGGTGCTTGGCTGGGCGGCGGCGTCCTGCGCGAGGTTCCCTCCCTTCCCAAAGCCAGTTCAAGGGAATGGGCAGGGAGGCGGGAGCGCCGGGCGCCTGGGGAGGGACGGGCACGGCACTGGAGGCGGGCGCCACTTGTATGTACCGGCCGACACCGCCGCCGGCGCCGGAGAAGCCAGCAAGGGCCGCTGCCTCCTAGCGCAGGTGGCCACAGGGAAGCCGGCTCAGGTGCTTCCGGGCGGCCGGGGCAGCCAGCGAGAACCTACAAACTCCAGGCAAGTGGCTGGGCGGTGGGGGGAACCGTCGGTGAGTCCGCGCGTCTTTACGCAGGCTGGGACGTCGGTTTTAGGGAGCAGGAGGGAGAGGCGGGAACGAGCCATAAAGGGACCGCAGCGTGTCCAATTCACTTCCTCGAAAGTGTGGCCGTGGAGGGGGACTATAGATCCGGCCAGAGCTGGCGTGTTTACCTGGAAGGAGCCCCACAGGGCTCCTCGTGGAACTTCCTAGGCGGCGCGCTTACGGCGGGCGGCCCACGCTGACTTTGCCGCTAGAGGTATTGCAAAACTCCCCCCCCCCCACCGGCGGCAAGAAAGCGGGCATGTAGCCTTTCCTCGGCCCGGCACGTTCCCAGAATGTGGATGAGTTTTCCATTCCCGCCGAGGTGATGCCCGAGTCTAGACCCCCCGACAGCAACCACGGTGCCTGGAGATGTTGTGCATGGCTACCCTGTGAGCGCGCGTTTTGCCCTCGGGTAAACTATGGGGGCAAGATTAGCAGGCGGTGGGGTCCCCTTTGTCCGATGGAGTGGGAAATTGCGGGGGGGGGGCGCTAGCGGGATCTACTCCTCGAAAATGAAGGAAGGTTGGATGGAGAGATCTCAACTTGCTCAGTTTGTAGCTTCCGAGTTTAGGAAACTCCCCCCCCCCCCCAACTCTATTTGGTCATGCTGGAAAGGCGTCCTGCGCATGCACAAGGGGGCCTTCCTTCCATAAAATTACATCACAGCCCCCAGGGATAAGCCCTGGTGCTGGAAATGGTGAGCCTGGGTGGAGGGTGGTAGCCATCGCTGAAGGCAAGGGATTGAGGGTGCGGGGGTGGGGGTGGGGTGGGCATTGAGTCCAGCTCCTGCTGGTGGGCTTCCCATGGGCATCCGGTTGGCTGTGAGAACAGGACACTGGACCAGATGTGTGATCCAGTTGTGTTGAACTAGATGAAAATTCTATGCTGCTTTAATTCTATCCACTGTTTTTGCCCCACCATACTTTCAAAGCACATGGCTTCTTGGGAACTGTAGCTTGTTAAGAGGTAAACGACAGTCTACAGGATTATTTTTGGGAAGCCATGTGCTTTAAATATGCTTTAATGCATGGTGGCGGTGTGCCGCTGTGGGTTAAACCACTGAGCCTAGGGCTTGCCGATCAGAAGGTTGGCGGTTCGAATCCCTGCGATGGGGTGAGCTCCCATTGCTCGGTCCCAGCTCCTTCCAACCTAGCAGTTGGGAACTGTAGCTTGTTAAGAGGTAAACGACAGTCTACAGGATTATTTTTGGGAAGCCATGTGCTTTAAATATGCTTTAATGCATGGTGGCGGTGTGCCGCTGTGGGTTAAACCACTGAGCCTAGGGCTTGCCGATCAGAAGGTTGGCGGTTCGAATCCCTGCGATGGGGTGAGCTCCCATTGCTCGGTCCCAGCTCCTTCCAACCTAGCAGTTTGAAAGCAAATCAAAGTGCAAGTAGATAACAGTATACAGTATAGGTACCGCTCCAGCGGGAAGGTAAACCGAGTTTCTGTGTGCTGCTCTGGTTCTCCAGAAGCGGCTTTGTCATGCTGACCACATGACCTGGAAGCTGTACGCCGGCTCCCTCGGCCAATAACACGAGATGAGCACTGTAACCCCAGAGTCGGTCACGACTGGACCTAATGGTCAGGGGTCCCTTTACCTTTCTTATGTGCTTTAAATATGCTTTAATGCATGGTGCATCTCTACCCAAATGTAACCATTGCAAATGGGCTGTGGTGGGGGACTTTTAGAACTACCAGGGCTTAAAGTAATTGCTAGAGTTTTCCAATACAGGAAAACTTTAAATACAGGAGTGCTCTGTCTGTGTGCCTCTCAAATTGCAGGGTGAGGTACCACCTACCCAGACTAAATGTTATGCTCCTTGGGTAAAAAATAGTCTTGGACTTTTGAGCCTTCTAAAGCAGGTACTCATTGTTTTGTCTCTACTTACAGGCTGGTTTTTTTTCTCCAAGGAATGGGTGGGGAAAACAGCAAGGAAACTTAGCTGATAGGAAAGATAAATAATTGCAGGGAAAAGTTGGCTACCAGATTCTGCTCCCATTTTATCTGCCTATGATCCTTTTCAGTGTTACCTGCCTATTTCTGGGAGACTTTTCAGCTTATTTGACAGAGCTTGGGAGCTGCTTATTCACACACAGTTGTATATTCAAAGGCTGCATACACATTTACACACCGCACATTTAAAGCACACACACCCCTACAAAAAAGAATAATGGGAAATGTAGCTTACACAGAGCTACATTTCCCAGCACCCTTAGCAAACTATTATACAGTTCCTAGGATTCTCTGGGTGGGTGTGCTTTAAATGTATGGCATTTATGCAGGTTGAGACAATGAAACCACAGCTTGAGATACCTCCTGTTTTGTTTCCATTTTAATGAAGATAATACGTAGACACACAGCCGCTAGAGTGCCTGTAATTTAGAAAGTATTTAGTCTGGACTGGAAGTAGGGGGATAAGGACTTGTACAGTCAGTCTGGCACAGAATCTCCCTAATTATAACACATCTTGATTTACTCTCACTCTCTGGGCACCTGCATATCCTTCCTTCCTTCCTTCCTTCCTTCCTTCCTTCCTTCCTTCCTTCCTTCCTTCCTTCCTTCCTTCCTTCCTTCCTTTTATCCACACAGGCAGGAGGCATTATCAGAGTTCAAGGACACATTCCAGCCAGGCAAAACCCCTCAAAGTGTGATTTATTTATTTATTTATTAAATTTGCATACCTCCCTTCATCAAAAGATCTCAGGGTGGTTCACATAATAAAATACAAGATAAAACAGTAAAAAATAAAAAATAAAAAAACAAACTAAAACAACCCCCTTCCCACAGATACATTTGAAAGGCTTCTTCTTCTTTGGCGATCACTCGTAGCCGAGTAAGATTGTCTTCCATAAACACGATTTTAACAATGGGTCTGGTAAGGGACCGTGGAGGCCAATTCTGGATCCACACATCCTTCCACAGTGGGGACATTGGTTTCCAGGCGGGAGTTGATCACGGTGTGGATTTGCCAAGTGTGCCTTCCTCTTAGCACGCTTCTTCCTGGCTAAAGAGTATCATTTTCTCCTGGCGCCTAAAAATATGTCATGAAGGCCCAGGCGAACCTCCCTGGGGAGAGTATTCCACAAACAGGGAGCCACTGCAGAAAAGGCCTGTTCTTATGTTGCCACCCTCCGGGCCTCATGTGGAGGAGGTGCATGAAGAAAGGCCTCAGATGATGAACGCAGTGTCCGGGATGGTTTATATGGGGAGGCGGTTCCTGTGAAGAAGGGATAGTGAGGGCCGTTATAGAGAGAGCTCAAGGGTTGCATTTGGCCTGCTGGCGTGAGGTTCCCTACCCCTGCTTTACGTCAAGGGGCTACATTCTTTTTTTTATTAAAAAAAAGTGAAATGAAATAAATAGTGGGGTGTATTTTAGTGGCGAGAGGATGAAAGGTGGCATGTGAAAGGAGCAGGAGGAGGCAGAGGGATTAGCAGGTGTGGGAAATGATTTGGAAGGCAGAATTCCTGGGTGCTCCACCCTTTTTTTGGGAAAGGATATGCCACCTGAGATTAGCATGGAAGGCAGGTAGTTTGGGAACCAAAACATATTGGGGTTTTGTTTTGTTTATTAAAAAAAACCCTTCTTTTCCTTAACTGGGCGGAGACGGAAGTAGAGGAGCTGGTAGCTAGGATGCCCTGGAGCTATTTCTGTTCCGATAGATCTTTCTATGGAAAATTACTACTCATAACATTAACTTTTATATAAGTTCCACTACTTTCAGAACATTTTACAAGTTCCATTTAAAGCTTGATTATTCAAATTGCTGGATTTGCCCTCTATTCACCCCCTCCCCCTTCTTTTTTCCCTTGGCTGCTTCCTCTGAATGGTAACCTTCAGAGATAATTACCCGGCTGGTTTGGTGCTCATAGAAACCAGAACCTTATGCAGACAGTGCCTGTTTCAGCTGTTCAGACATGTTCTTATGGAAGAAGCTAAGAAAGGGCCATAGCTGCCAAGTTATCCCTTTTTTAAGGGATTTTCCCTTATGCTGAATAGGCTTCCTCACGAGAAAAGGGAAAACTTGGCAGCTATGGAAAGGGCATGAGCCAGCTCTTGGCAACAGGAGACTAATTGATGTTGGGGAACAGCACCAATGATCTACCATGGAGGGATATTGGTTCTGGCCAAAGATTCATTTTGCCCAGCATCCTGTTCTCACATTGGCCAGCCAGATGCCCGTGGGGATCCTGCAGGCAGGACCTTCATGCAAGAGAACTTCCCTACCTGTGTTTCCCACAAAGAGGTATGCAGAGGCATGTTGCCTCCAACAGTGGAGGGAGAACCTTCACAAATCTGTCTATCCAAGTTGGTGGCCAACCCTCAATCTTGGAGCAAATTTCACAGTTTAGCTACACACTGTGTGAATAAGTAGTTTCCTTTGTTCTGAATCTTCTGACATTCAGCTTTATTGAATGTCTCTGGGTTCTAGTATATGCGAGAGGGAGGAATAACTTCTATTTTCTCAACTCCATACCTAATTCTATCTAGCACGTCCCCTGCTTACTTGACTTTTTTTCAAACTAAAAAGCCTCAGATGTTGTAAGCTGTTCTCATGTGGAAGTTGCTCCAAGCCACTTGGTCATCCTGGTTGCCCTTTCCTTGGGGTGATTAGGGGGTCTCGCCTGGTGCAATGAATAACAACACCCCTCTTGTTAATCATTGCACTTGCACGAGGAGCGTCTTAGTAAATTGCACCCAATGATCTTTTGTAACAGGTTAGTAGCTGTGAGCAACTCTTGGAAGGCTCGGATGGATAATGGAAACCAACACCTTTTTTCACTTTCAATAGTCTCTTTGTGGAAGTGCCCTTCCATCATCAAAATTGACTTTGATCTAGGGGACTCTTTTGCCAGCTGCTGCCAGGCCTGTGTCAGTTAAACCATTTGGCTGATTCTGTAGAGTCAAAGTGAGTCTACCACATTTATTTATTCATTTCCATTTATTGTTTCCTATAAAATCTCTTGATAAGTGATTTCACAGTAAAAAAAAGCAACAAGAAAAAAATGATTTCAAATCTAATACAAAAGATCTCCACTTAAAAGGCTTGTTAATAAAAGGAAGGTCGCTGCAAATACAGTACCATAGAGACAGCGCCTGCCTGATGTGTAATGGGAGGGAATTGCAAAGAGTAGGTGCCTCCATATTAAAAGCCAGACTCCTGTATCATATGGAACAGCCCATCCCTTTCAGAGTGCAATGACCAGCTGGGTATACAAGAGGTGAGAGTATCATTTAGGTATCCTGGTCTCAACCTGTATACCCAAACCAACAGTTTGAATTTAGCTTGGTAGCTAATCATCAGACAGTGGAATTCTTTCTGCAGTAGCATAACATGATGGCGATAGTCTTAGTCCCAGTGAACAGTTGAGCCCTACAGAGACTCTTGCAGCAATCCAGTCGGGGGTGGGGGTTACCAGTACATGGATGACAGTGGTCAATCCAGGGTCCCCAAACTAAGGCCTGGGGGCCGGATGCGGCCTAATCACCTTCTAAATCTGGCCCGCGGACGGTCCGGGAATCAGCATGTTTTTACATGAGTAGAATGTGTCCTTTTATTTAAAATGCATCTCGGGGTTATTTGTGGGGCATAGGAATTTGTTCTTATTTTTTTTCAAAATATAGTCCGGCCCTCCACAAGGTCTGAGGCACAGTGGACCGGCCCCCTGCTGAAAAAGTTTGCTGACCGGGTCAATCTATCCCAGTCCAATTTAACATCTCTTAAACCACATAGCTTTGGGAATCTGATTTAGATTAAGGAAATGCTCTAAAGTGAAGCGTATTTTTCACACTTTTTCTAAAGTGTTATTTTCTTTGGAACTATAACTTCATCAGTCAAATTGGATGAATCCTGCTTGATGAAGATGAGACGTAGATTGTGATAAATCAAACACCTGAGGCATATGTATCAATGTAGTGCAATGTTTCAGAACTGGAGATGGAGGTGGAAACATCAGTTGGCTGCTTTTAACTCTGTATTTGTTTTCATCATTGATGTAATTCTCTTGTTTATCCTTTGTTGTGCATCACTCTGGGCTCTGTTGGAGGAAGGGTGATTCACAACACAATTAATTGTTATTGTTATGAAAACAATAATATAGATAATCTCCGTACCGTACTAAGCACAGTATGTTTTCCCTACATGGTTCCCCCGTCCCCAGTTAACCAACACCTAAACTTCATGCTGAACTTTCATATATACGCATTTCACTGTTTGCCCATTTGTTGGGAACCTGCAATTATACTGAGAAGCCACAGCCATCTACACACAGTTAATGTGTGGTGAAACTGATGAAGCCCTTCAGGGACCACCAGATTCCATGGATTCTCAGTCTGCTGCCATGCTGCCCTCTGCTGTTCTGAATTTTGCCCATGCAGTTTCCTTTTATGTTCCTCTTCGATAGAATGACTGAGCACAGAGCAATCAAGGACCATCAGAGGCAGATCCTACATGCCTACCAAGAGAAGAGACATCAATGTTGGGGGGTCATTAGAGAAACAGAAAGGGAGATGAAAACAGATCACAGCCTCTGATCTTACTGCTAAGGAGTATCTTCCTTCTGGATTTTGGTGTCGCTGGGGCAACACTAGACTTTAGAGGCAGGATTAGCATTCCCACCTCCTTGTTTATCCTTGGCACATTCCATGCTGCTCCTCCAACATCTTTGGCCAGGTCAGTGTAGTGAGAGCACTACTATAGCAACCAGAATCTCAGAGACTGCTCTGTTCTGTGGTGCCGGAGTCTAGGTGCTGGGCAGGAATGTAGCTGTGAAGGTTGCTCTTTTAGGGTTTCTGCAGAAGGTGTCATCCAGAGGACACATATACATGTAACTCCTGACTCAGACTCTGCCATCCAATCCTAAACCAAAAGAGAGGAGACGAAGAAACTTGGCATAAGCTATAGCAAGGAGATTGCCATATCTACACCAGTCCATTCAAAGATTAGATTTTCTCCTGGTGGTGTTGGAAGCCAGATCCATCTTCACCATGAGTACTCTATTTGGGTGAGTGAGTAGGTCTTGCCCTCCTCGATGAAGAAGGCATGGCTGCACCATAGCTGCCAAGTTTTCCCTTTTCTCGCGAGGAAGCCTATTCAGCATAAGGGAAAATCCCTGTAAAAAAGGGATAACTTGGCAGCTATGGGCTGCACATTTAGATCTCTGAGAATCTTGCATAGAAGGCAGTGTAACTGGCAGCTCTTTGTTGTGTCTTGTCATCTGAATAGACAACACTGATCCCGTTATTCCAGTGTGACACTTATCAGGCATTATATTCCCAGTAGCATCATATGCCAGGCAGATGCATGTGGCCCTGAGTCTGGTCCTTCCATCCCCAAGACCAGGATCCAAACTCTGAATATGCCTCTCTTGTTCAACTCTCAATACCAGACCTTACAAAAAAACACCTGTCCTAAAAATAAAATTTTGCTTCCTCAAAGGCTTGTACTTCAAACTACTACAATAAAATCTATAAGCATCATCACTTTGGGTACTGTTAGGTTGACAGTGTTGCTATCTGTATTTTTCTATTTCCCCTGTGTATTTAAATACATTAGCAAACACAAGCGAGGAGTGGCAGTTTCCTGAATCCTTGGGTGAGTCCCCTATGCAGCAATGTTGCTGACCAGGTAGCCCTGCCTTGCCCTGCTTCAGTGCTGGGTGTGACAGCCATATAGAAACAATGGGTTTTCTTGGTCTTTGAGATGAGCTGCCTCACTGTGAGGTGTGGATCCTGGCCCATGAAAGAGGAAGTAGCATGTCAAAGCACTGGAAGGGGTCCTTATAGGCCTAGAGATGCTATTGCAGTAGATGCCAGAATCTGCCTAATTTGGCTATTAAAGTGTTTTAGGGCAGGCACCAATCTAGAAGGCAGCTCTATCTTCATGTACATGGTATTGTCTCAGTGTTGTATGTGTGTTGGACAAAGGACACCTAGGTTGTGCAAGAACAGGAAGAGATTATAGGCCCTGCCCCCATGAGCATTGCTAAAAGTGAGAGGTGACTGTTCTAATCCTTCACTGTCTAAACTGTTCTAATCCTTCACTGTCTTTTGGCAGGCAGTATGATCCCGGTGGCCGAATTCAAGCAGTTCACAGACCAGCAGCCTGCTTTCAAGGTTCTCAAGCCATGGTGGGATGTGTTGGCCGAGTACATCACCATAGCCATGCTGATGATAGGAGTTTTTGGCTGCACTTTGCAAGTGAGTGAGCCCACACAGTGCCTAGATGCTCCCATGCTGTCTTAGAATCAGTGAATTGTAGAGTTGGAAAGGACCCTTGCAATGCAAGGTGTCTCAGCTAGAGCATCCATGAAAGATGGCCATCCAATGTCTGCTTGAAAACCTCCAAGGAAGGAGAATTGGAATCCTTGGAATCTTGGGGTAATGTTCCACTGCCTGTGGAAGAAGAGCCTCTAAACGTTTGGGGGCACTCTGGGCAAGGGTGGAAAAGACCCCAGCACAGAAATGGCCAAGTTCTACAGCCGGGGGGGGGGCTGGATTCTCTGCAGCCAACCAGATTTATACAGGGGCAGATTTCCCCTTGGTCCCT
This sequence comes from Zootoca vivipara, assembly GCF_965207765.1. NCBI lineage: Eukaryota > Metazoa > Chordata > Lepidosauria > Squamata > Lacertidae > Zootoca > Zootoca vivipara. The sequence goes on from NC_142584.1 coordinate 40,693,273, forward strand.
TTGGTATTAAGACTTGTTTGTTGTTTAGTCGTTTAGTCGTGTCCGACTCTTCGTGACCCCATGGACCAGAGCACGCCAGGCACTCCTGTCTTCCACTTCCTCCCACAGTTTGGTCAGACTCATGTTCGTAGCTTCAAGAACACTGTCCAACCATCTTGTCCTCTGTCGTCCCCTTCTCCTTGTGCCCTCCATCTTTTCCAACATCAGGGTCTTTTCCAGGGAGTCTTCTCTTCTCATGAGATGGCCAAAGTATTGGAGCTGGTATTAAGACTAGATCAGTTCATTTAAATTAGGTCCATTTTGACTGCACATGAAACAGTATTAGATATTAGACTCTTATCATTTCAGACTACAGTTGGGGGGGGTGTGCTTTTTTATATATATATAAAGTAGAACAAAAACTCCTTAAAGGTGAAACCAGCACATCAGGAAGAGCTGTTCTAGACCAGCCCACTCTTTGCTATGCTAGTTTTCTACCTGCAGGGACTTTAAAAAACATATGAAGAGGTACAGTCCTTTCAGCCACTTCAGGGCTGTACTTGTTCATTCCCACCTGATACAAACTGTTGCATTCTACCACCAGCCTCTGTTTTATATCATGTTCCTCTCTTCTCTTTCCTAACCTGATGTGACAGGTGACACAGGATAAGATTATCTGCCTTCCCAACCATGTGCCTGATGGCACAACCTTCACTGGTGCATCTTGTGAAGATTTCACGAAAAAGAGAGTCAATGCCTCTGAGCCAATAGGACCCTCTGCCAACCAGCGAATGAATGGGTTGAAGAACAACCTAGACCTCCAACAGTACAGCTACATCAATCAGATGTGCTATGAGACGGCCCTCCATTGGTACGCCAAATACTTCCCATACCTCGTAGTCATCCACACCCTCATCTTCATGGCGTGCACCTCGTTCTGGTTCAAGTTTCCTGGGACTAGTTCCAAGATCGAGCATTTTATCTCCATCCTGAGCAAGTGCTTTGACTCGCCCTGGACTACTCGAGCCATCTCTGAAGTCTCTGGGGATAACCAGGAAAATGCAGTCTTAGAGAAGGGGTATCGGAGGAGGAAAAGCAGTGCTCCCAGCGAGACAGCTGAACTCAACCCCCTCGGGGGATCAGTGTCAGAAAAGAAGGTTTCAGAGTCCTCTCCGGTTAGCCTATTGGACAAAAAGGAAGGGGAGCAGGCCAAGGCTCTCTTTGAAAAGGTGAAGAAGTTCCGGCTCCACGTTGAAAAAGGAGACATCCTTTACACCATGTATATCCGCCAAACCGTTCTCAAAGTCTTCAAGTTTCTCGTCATCATTGCCTACAATGCAGCCTTGGTTCCCAATATCAGCTTCATTGTGCCTTGCACTGTCAGGATGGAGGACATGACGGGCTACGACAATTTCTGCTGCAACCACACCAAAGCCCACCTCTTCTCCAAACTGGCCATCTGCTACATCTGCTTCCTTGGCATATACGGCATGACGTGTCTCTACACGCTCTACTGGCTATTTCACCGGCCGCTGAAAGAGTACTCCTTTCAATTTGCACGCAACGAGACAGGCATCAGCGACATTCCTGATGTCAAGAACGACTTTGCTTTCATGCTCCACCTCATTGACCAGTACGATTCCCTCTACTCCAAGCGCTTTGCTGTGTTCCTTTCCGAGGTCAGCGAGTTCAGACTCAAGCAGATCAACCTCAGTCATGAGTGGACGGTAGAGAAACTGCGGCAGAAGCTGCAAACCAACGCCCAAGGCCGGCTGGAGCTCCATCTCTTCATGCTACCAGGGTTGCCTGACACCACCTTTGAGCTGAATGAGCTGCAGTCCTTGAAGCTGGAGCTCCTCAAAGATGTGACATTCCCACCCTCAGTGACTCAGCTGGACCAACTCCAGGAGCTCACACTGATCAACTCTCCCGTCAAGCTCTCTTTCACCTCTCTTATGTTCTTCCGTGAACAGCTGAAGGTAATGACTGTGAAGTTTGATGACATCAAAGATATACCACTATGGACCTACAACTTGAGAGGCTTGGAAGAGTTGCACATCTCGGGACTTTTCAGTCCAGAGATGGGCCGGGCAGGAACTCTGGAGAACCTGCGTGAGCTGAGGAATCTAAAGACCTTGACTCTGCACAGCAACATCTCAAAACTGCCACCTAGCGTGTCTGACGTTGCTGCCCATCTGCAGAAGCTCAGGATCTACAATGATGGGACTAAGCTAGTGACCCTCAACAACCTCAAGAAGCTCTTCTCTGTGCAAGAAGTGGAGCTGATAAACTGCAACCTAGAACGCATTCCCCATGCTGTCTTCAGCCTGGTGAACATGCAACAGTTGGACCTCAAGGATAACCAGCTGCAGTCCATTGCGGAGATCATCAGCTTCCAGCATTGCCGCAAGCTGGTGTGCCTCAAACTTTGGCACAACCACATTTCCAGCATTCCTGAACACTTCCGCAAGCTCAAGACCTTAGAGCAGCTTGACCTCAGCCATAACCGCATTGAGGTCCTCCCTTCCCAACTATTCCAGTGTTCTAGGCTGCACACTTTGGACCTTTCCTATAACAATATCCAGGTCATCCCCCCCGGGATGGGAGTCCTGCAGAGCCTCCAGCATTTTGCCATTTCTCACAACTCCTTAGAGGCACTGCCAAATGAAATCTTCTTCTGCAAGCAGCTCAGGGTTCTCAAAGTAGGACACAACAAACTGCATCGCCTCTCTGACCGTGTGAGTTGGCTGCCTTCACTCTCCACACTAGACTTGAGAGGAAACCCGCTTCAGACCCTTCCCTTGGAGATTGGCCAGTGCCCAGTGCTCAAACGGAGTGGCCTGCTGGTGGAGAGCAATCTTTATGAGGCGTTGCCTTTGGAAATTAGGGACAAAATGGAGGATCAGTGATGAGGAGAATGATAAAGGGGACAGGGGTGTTCTCTCATGTGTTGGCCCCATTGAGTCCAAACATGGGGGAGCTGGCTGAAGTTCTATCTTCGGCTGGAATCAAGGAGGGAATGGGAAATTTCCATCCTAATAAGGGAGGAAAGGAATTGAAAAGACACAACAAAGAGCAAAAGTAGAAAGTGACTTAAAAAAAATAAACCTGTTTTCTGAATGGATAAGACCACAGGAATTATCCATGGGGCTGGGGGGCTGGGGGGGGGGAGCACAGCTACACCTGACCAAATCATCATTATAGCTATTTTTATACATGTGTTGTGTACTGGTGTATCTTTGTGAAATGCCCTGGGGCTTTGCAGGATTGTTTTGTTCAAAACTCCTATTTCTGTTCCCTTCTCCTCACCACTGTGTTCAACTCGCAGGCCTGTTGCTTACAAAGCCCATTTTTTGAGCTTATTAGACAACTTTCTTTTCTGCAGTTTCAAATGCTTATATATCATGGGGTGGGGGATCAAGGACAGGCAGCTCTTCAGCAGGGAAATAGCCTAATTCCCTTTACTTCTTTTGTTCAAAGAAGGGCTGTGTTCCTTACCACTGGACGGCCAGAGCACAATGCCTTCACATACCACTGACTGTAAGGAATCTTCATATGTTTGTGTGTGTGTCTGTGTACATATGCATGTATACCTTAATCCCTTCTGATTTCTGTTTCCCCCCCCCCCCACATTCTAATCAGGGTAACGTTGGTTTATCAGTTCTTCTTGAGTGCTAGAGCTGAACATTCTGGCTGTTCAGATCTCTTCCCACTTCAGGCTAGGAGAGTAGAGCCCAGCACCTCAGATCCTCTTCAGAACTCACTTCCCCTCTCATTACCTTCTCACGTAATTTCAGTGAGCACCACACATGGAAGAGAGGAGGAATACTGCACTGTACCATCCTCACTACCACTCATGAAAAGCCACCTCATTTCCCCCTGGAGCCTTTAATCAGTTCTCCACATATTCCAATCCCAGCATAGGTTGAATTAGGGAAATCGCTTTCACACTCCTCCTATAAACACAGATATTCTTTCTACCCATTTTCTGTAATCAAGGCAGTTAAGTGCCTTTTGCTTAGCACATGAAGGAGATGTGGGACTCTTCCCCCCCCCCGCTGCCCCCACCACCTTTGGTTCAAGTTGGCTGAGCTGATTTCCCAGGTGGCTATGGCTTGCTTCCGTTTCATCCCTTTGGGTCTCAGCTCTCTTATGGTCTCTTGAGACATAAGCAGGCTGTTCTGGGCCTGCCATAGCCTGGCCTTCTCTTCCTGCTTTATCTGATTGCAGAGCACCTTGGGGCGTGTAAAAGCCATTGGAAAAGGGACCCTGCTTCCTCAATGGCAAACCAACCCAAAGCTGGTCTCAGATTCTTACCGGTTGGAGCAGACTGCTTCATATCCAGTTAAAGTATGTTTAGAAAAAGTTTATTAAAGATAAGAGAGAGCTGAAATGCATGGCAATAAGAAACAATAATGCACACTTTTAGAGAGCAGGTGCTCTCTCTCTCTCTCTCTCTCTCTCTCTCTCTCTCTCTCTCTCTCTCTCTCTCTCTCTCTGTGTGTGTGTGTGTGTAATGTTCCTAATTCCCACTTGTCTTTGCTCATAGAGTTGCTTTGTCATTAGAAACCTCAGAATCTGTTCCTAAATAGTTTAGTTCATATGTCTTCTGCCAGATTGAATACATAGAGGTGGTTGGATAATGATTTCACCTTCCATTTGTTGAGAACTAGTTGCTTGAGGGAACTTATGCAATAAGGGAGAGGTTACAGTAGTCCCTGGTAATTATTGTTTTGGTTAATGAAGTCCTAGATTTAAATTCAGAGCCTGCTGAACAACGAAGGCTGAAGTCCTGTGCACACATAACGGGAATAAATCCCACGAAGCTCAGTTGGACTTGCACTTGGGTCAACATTCATAAGACCAAATAGAAAGGTGGCAAGGAGACACCCTGATCTATTTGCACTCTTAGCCGGCAGTCCTTGGGACTCAGCTGCCGAGCCTCGGTTCTGGCAGCAGCAAGCTGTGCCCTACACTGGGGCAACCAGCCAGTCAGCCAATGCTTCATACCTGGGAATGGCACAATATGCCTCATTCCTCATGCCATGGTGGTTGGAGGAGGAGGATGGGTGGGAATGTGAAGCAATGGGTGGGGAGGAGAACCTGCTATGTGACTCACTGGGAGAAACCAACCAACACAGCTGCATTTTGGGAGTGCTTCTGCAGCAAGGTTGTAAAGCAGGCCTATTGTGCAGGAACATGCTTTGGTAGCCTGAATAACACTGTGGTGGGAGGCCTGGTGTTTACATGAGCATGCACCAAAAAAATTATTTGGCAGTTCACATTTTTGTATTCCTGGCAAAATGCATTTATTTAAAAGACTTAAATAACATGGGGTGGGTAGGTAGAAGAAACGCCAGCAGAATTAAAACAGATGTAAAACATTGTAAAAGGCTGGGGTCAATGTAAGAGATCTTCAGTTAATTGGGTAGGAGGCATAACTTAGTGTAAATAACATGCAAAAGGCCCCAACCTCTGTCTCCAGGTGAAGGATAACTGGTGATAGGAAAGATTCCCCTACTTGAACTGCTGCTCAGAGTAAATATTACTGAGCTAGATGGACAAAGAGCCCTACCTGGTATACGGTAGAATCCTATGTTTCCATGTAAGGTAAAGGGTGAAGGGGCCCCTGACCATCAGGTCCAGTCGTGTCCGACTCTGGGGTTGCGGCGCTCATCTCGCTCTATAGGCCGAGGGAGCCGGTGTTTGTCTGCAGACAGCTTCCGGGTCATGTGGCCAGCATTACAAAGCTGCTTCTGGCGAACCAGAGCAGCGCATGGAAACGCTGTTTACCTTCCCGCCGGAGCGGTCCCTATTTATCTACTTGCACTTTGACGTGCTTTCAAACTGCTAGGTGGGCAGGAGCTGGGACCGAGCAATGGGAGCTCACCCCGTTGCAGGGATTCGAACCGCCAACCTTCTGATCAGCAAGCCCTAGACTCTGTGGTTTAACCCACAGCGCCACCTGGGTCCCTATGTTTCCATGTACTTGGTACTAAAAGGATATAAAGTGCCAGCTGGGCTACCTGTAGAGGACATGTAAGGTGGATGACTGGCTTCCCAAATTGACCAGACGAAATCTCAGGCAGTTGAACAATTTTATTATTGGTTTGTCGGCAAAACAATATGGAGCAGTAGGGAAAAAACCATTCCTCATTCTGCCCGACCCATGGGCATACACAGAGTGCTTTTATACCTTTTTGACAGAGTGAAGTGAAGATCAGCCTTTCTGCAGTACTTCATCAACCAATCAAGAGAGAGCACCCCAAGATGCAAAGTCACCCGCCCAACTCTACTAGGTGGCGTTATGTACCTGGTACCTTCATACACGTGTCTATGTGGAATTTTACAGGCACAATTGTGGTTGTGCTCTACTTATAATTTGCAGTGGGCTACATCCTCTTGTGGTTTATGCTAGAATTTCTTAGAAGTGCTGTGTGTGGTTAGATCTTTGCATTAGATGTGCAAACATTCTGTGCCTGTGTGCAAAGTGCTGTCTAATTTACTTTCTATCAGAGGCAGAGAGATTTAGAAAATGGAGTTCCTCTTGCTTTTAGGGCCTGCATGGTCTGACCAGGATTATTCTGGCCCTGGTCATTGCCACCCTATATTCCCTCCTCTTCAATATGGAGATGAAGAACAGGTGTGTTTCTGCATCTCCATTTGATTGACCCATCGCACTACAGTGTTTCCTGGTGTTTCCTGCTTGGCAGGGGGTTGAACTGAATGGCCCTTGTGGTCTCTTCCAACTCTATGATTCTACAGAGGAGCCAGCAGCTTCCCATGCTCCAATGTTAGGCCAAAGGATGGGCAACAGAGAGCAAAGTAAGTGAGGAAGCTTCTGCTGACTTTTCCCAGGCTTGTTATTCAGCTTGTCTCAGAAGGGTTACCAGAAGGTTTATACAGACCAAGGTTCTGCATAGGGCTAAGACAATAAGAAAGAAAATTAATATTATGAGCAGAATCTCTTTTAACTATGACCAACCTGGGAGCCAAGAACTAATCTAACTCTATACACTGGGCAGACCTTCACCGTCTAGGCTAACCTTGTGGTACAGATCAGCCTGCTTCTTAATGTTTTTAACATCACTCTCAACACGTTTACTCTGGTTGTATACCGATGTTAGTTCCCTGATCCGTCCAATATCGGTCACCACGCGTTGAGCCTGATTGATGTACACACAGCAGGAGGAGTTCAGAAGGGCTACCTGGCCAGCTGCGTCTAGTCCTGAGAGTCTGGCCAAAACCTCATGCTTTTTTATTGAGAGACTTCAGAGCCCTCAGAAGATTGCTGGGCTTCAAAGAAGTATGTAGGGCAGAAGAAGGCTAACTGGAAGCTTGCTCAAATGTTAGGTTTTTGACTTCCAGGGAAATAGTGCAAGGCAGATAGATAACTTCGGGGTGGGGGCTGCCTTTTCTACTGAACAGTTAAAATACCTGACCAAGGCTGTTAAATGTTTCTTAGTGTCACCAGAACTAAAAAGGTTCCAGAAACCTCCGGCTGTGATCAGGAACTAGCAGTCATTAAAGACATAGTACATTGCTTTTCTTAAATCAAATAGCAAAATATTTTACAAACAGACCTAAATTTTGTTACCTGGCACATTCAGACCTTCATTTTGAAACTTCTTAACTTAAGGTATACAAGCTAGTATTTCTAAAACTTGTGAATAACGTGCATTACTAAGCAGTTTCTTAAAAATGCTACCACACATACACATGGGGTTGGAAACTTTCCTAAGGGGGAAAGGATAATTCATTGTTAGGATAGACACCATCAGCTAATTCATAGGGCTATACACAAACTCTGAGAGCCTGTAGATTAAGGCATTCAGTCTGCAGAACTGTCAGTGTAAAATAACCATGAAAGTTTTTTTTTTTCTGCTTCAGCTTGATGCTATAAAGCAGAGTAAAAATGCTTGCTGAATTTAAGCCTGGTTCAGCTTTTGATTAATCTATTTCCATAACTCCTAAGCATTTTCTGTTGAAGTTTTTAGCCTTCGTGTTAGACCTAACTGGGAACACATATTTGCATTATACAAACATCATTTTTGTCGAAGCACAAGTGCCACTTTCTACTACATTGCATTTCCATTTGAGGCACAACAAAAAAATCGCAATACAGACTTTTGGCAACAAAGGGTTCTTTCTCTCAGGTGGGCCATGAATCTATAATGGCCACACTAGTCTTCAGAGATACTAGGATACTATAGTTGCTGGAAATCTAAAAGCCAAGGGGCTTTAGCCACTGTTTCCAAAACTTTATGTCAGCAGGAAAATACACAGTTCTCTCTCAGCTCAGTACTGGGCTTCAATGCAAATCAGTGGGTTTCAAAAGTTCCTACACAGTTCTAAAGGCCAGGAATATATATATATATAACAATTGGAGGTTTGTCCTAGCTGAGCATTTGGCTACAGAAAGAATGGCTATTGTTCCAGTTTGCCAGAATCAGGAGAGGCTTGCATTAGATATCAGTGGGCTACCAGAAGCTTCTCCCATCATTTCCAAAGCCAGAACTGAGGGGTGCACCTGGCCAGCTCTTCCAGTTACATCCCCAACCCAGCTATAGCCCTGTATCACCTAGGGAGTTGCTGGAACCCTCCCCATATCTGTATGACCTAGGGAGTTGCTGGAACCCACCCCATGGTTCAATTTCTGAAACTGTTTTGGGTCTGTTCGCTCAAGTGAGGCAGGTACACTGCCCTTCCTTCCAAATTAAGGATACTGCTTTGGGGGCAGGTAGACTTCTACTGTGGGTCCCACTCAATTGATGCCTCCCATACAAATATACATACATACATACATATATAAGGGTCTAAGATTTACTGCGTCTCCTTGTCTCCTTGATGTTTGGTGCTGCATAAGATGGACATTCCTCAACCCGTGCGTCGAGTGACAGCGTCCGGAGTGTCACAGCAGGGGCTACTTCGGTTTCCCATGCGCTGGGCGTCTTTTGCCGGTCAGACGCTGCAAGGGGAAACTGGTGCACCGTGCGCTGGGTACCCACTCCTGATTAGGTACAGCAGGGTGTGGATCCAGGGGGTCATCTCAGGCACTTTCACCGGATGGAATGGATACCTCACCACCTAGGAATGAAGAGGGTCTCGTCTCCCTTCCTTCAAGGATTCACTCAGGGACTCGCTAGCGTCAGGCTGGAACCATCGTGTCAGGCTCCGCAAGGCTACACGCTGTTCGCTCGAGTGATTTCCTGTAGATAAAAAACAAAGGAGGGGGGGGAGAGAGAGATTGTCCTTGTAGCTGCCGCTGCTGTTTTAGAACTTCTTGCTGGTTAGTCCACCACCAAACTCTCTGAGGTAGTGCGTCCCACGTATTGGACATTGAGGTGTGTCTGGCACACAGAAGTCATCTCTGGGATGTAGCAGCAGTTAGTTGAGAAGTCATCTCTGGGATATAGCAGCAGTGCCTTACAGCAGTCTTTGCCGAATTTCACAAGGCTTGCAACAGGATTCCACGTCTGGTCCATCTTTCAGGATCTCCCCGTGGTTTCTCTTTCCTTCCACAGAACTTCATGCATGTGCAGGGTTAAGGAGGGGTCCTTTAAATCCGTATTTGCCTCCCATCCAGCTGCCAACGGCTGAGTTCTGCTAGGATACTGAAGCCTGTTTTTCAAATTATGCAAAGTCTTGTGGTTTCTAGAAGAAGAAAAAACTTACAGCTGCTTTGTAGCAACGGGCTGTTTCCGTGAGACATAAAAATTTTTAAAGTCAAAGCATTTAGAGCAGTAGTGTTTTTGTAAGCTGAAACGTGGACCTCCAAAGCATAACATCTTTTTCTCCCTACTTTCACAGCAACGGTCTTGGTCACACAATGTCACACAATAGAATGTCCGAAATGGCAACACCAGCCAGGCACAGCCACAGTCTCTAAGTGCAGGTTGCAGGAGAAAGCAAGTTGTGCAAATACAAATCATGCAGAATCGCTTGTGTAACCAAATAAGGGGGGTTACGCCACACATCTCTGCCGGAGGTTTGAGAGACTGCTTGAGATTTTTCGCAGCCTGTCTTCCAATGGTAGTGTTAGATTCAAACAGACAATGTCTTTACACACAAATCTCCATTCAGTATAACTTCCTTCTACCTTATCCTGAATTCTTTAGTTGATAAACATTCATTTCATTAAAATATGCAGTTCTACAAATTTTCCAACGTTGCTGTCACAAAAACATATGAAATGGGGTTGCAGGTAGGAGGGTAAAACCCTTTAAACGTAGTTTGCTTTTAGAAGGACTCAAATGTCTCTTTTCCCCCCATTCTTGTAAGTTTCCCCAAAAACTAAAGTCTGCACAGCTACAACAGGACTTGGGGAAAAGATTATAATTGTTCAAATAAAATCTATTGTCTCTTGCGTTGTGAACTACTTAAGTACATGATTTTTTTCTTTTCTTTTCTTTTGAAGCCAGCTGAAGCATATGAAAACATTTTCTGTGCACCGTTACTGGCATTTTGTCAGTTTCCTGTGGGGGGGGGGTAGCCTCATTTCTAGTATGGTGAATAGCATTCTAAAGGTTGCAGAGATGATTTTTCTGAACCAATCCTCCGCTGTCTGTTTGTACAGCCCTTTTAGGCATAAAATCAGTCTGATGCTTCTTTTGGTTTTTGGGGGGGGGGCTGTTTCAAGGATATTTAAAAGCAGAATACTGGGTGCCTATATTTATAACAAAGTCCAGATGCAGGTAACTCTTAAGTCACCTTGACCATGGCTCTTTGCCATGCCTGCCAAACCGACGAACTCTCTTCTGCTGGGACCCCCTTGTCCCATCTTTCTCCGAACACTCTTCCTTCCTCTTTTACATTGACCGAGACATCTCCGTCCTAGCAACTGACCTTCACCAGTGACCTTTGAACCCCTTCTGGTTCCTCACTGGTCCTTGAGCCATTATTTGTTGCTGTTTAACCACTGCCTTTCTCTTCATCTTCTTTCTCAAAATGCCTTTCTTCTCTCTGGGGGGGGGGAATACTGGTTTGCGCCACCCTTTTTCTCTGAACTTGTTGTTGGCAGGACTTGTAAATTAAATTTCTTTTATGACATTCTGAATTTATCTACCATGAATTCTAGGGAAATCACATTTTTCCCTCCTCTTGACCATACTCCTCCCATTTATGGCCCTGTAAAGTATCCCCTCATTCAACCAGAGCATGCACTGCAAACTTTGCCACACATACCATGCATTGGACACTTTACCACACTCTACCTCCCAGTTTTTCCTTGTTTCCTAAATGTCTATTTGTCAGGGGACCTCCTCCCTACTGACTACTAACATACACATTTTCCTCCTCCCTTTGCCTCTTACCCAAAGCGCATGGTTTTCCCAGTTGACCTCTAATTAACTGAGTACTACCAACACGCTGGAGATGTGATCAGGATCTCCCTTCCCCTCATTAAAGGGGGCCAATTCCCTTCAAGGTACCTTTTCCCTTTCTACTTACCCCAGCCGGCTTTTCCTGTTCTTCCCTTCCAACCTCGGTCCTTTTGCCTCTTTGTCCAGGGCACGGAAACTCAAGGGCCACCTCTGATCCTCCGGAAAAAGTCTGCCGGTGTGCACCAGACCAGAGGCGCCGTTAGGAATCTGCGCCCTGTCCAGTGGGGCAAAAGGGGACTGCCTCTGGTTCAGGGAAATGCCCTCATCCGAGTCACGCACGGCACCAGAAATGTAAGGTGGATGACTGGCTTCCCAAATTGACCAGACGAAATCTCAGGCAGTTGAACAATTTTATTATTGGTTTGTCGGCAAAACAATATGGAGCAGTAGGGAAAAAAACCATTCCTCATTCTGCCCGACCCATGGGCATACACAGAGTGCTTTTATACCTTTTTGACAGAGTGAAGTGAAGATCAGCCTTTCTGCAGTACTTCATCAACCAATCAAGAGAGAGCACCCCAAGATGCAAAGTCACCCGCCCAACTCTACTAGGTGGCGTTATGTACCTGGTACCTTCATACACGTGTCTATGTGGAATTTTACAGGCACAATTGTGGTTGTGCTCTACTTATAATTTGCGGTGGGCTACATCCTCTTGCTCTTGTGGTTTATGCTAGAATTTCTTAGAAGTGCTGTGTGTGGTTAGATCTTTGCATTAGATGTGCAAACATTCTGTGCCTGTGTGCAAAGTGCTGTCTAATTTACTTTCTATCAGAGGCAGAGAGATTTAGAAAATGGAGTTCCTCTTGCTTTTAGGGCCTGCATGGTCTGACCAGGATTATTCTGGCCCTGGTCATTGCCACCCTATAGACATTCCATAAATGCGGTGCCACCACTGAAAAGTCCCTTTCCCTGATCGCCACCAGTCTAACCTAAAGAGGTTGAAACACCTAGAGATGGGCCTTGAGCAGAGACCATGAGACTGCAATCCTAACCCCAGCACATGGGAGTAAGCCAAGCACAGTTCAAGGCCACATTCCAACCAGACATCTGAGGGTGTGGCCTCAGGAGGAGGCATGGCCTAGGTGTGGAGGGCCTGCATCTCTCCCTCCCTGCCCAGGTCTGAAGTTCCCCAGGCGAGGTTTGACTGGCGCCTTCATTATACACCTTTAGATGCCAGGCAAAAACGTTCCTCTTCAACCAGACCTTCGGCTGGTTGACATCTTATACCCCTTTAAAGTTTGTGTGTGAGAGGGGGTGAGCGGGGTTATTGGTTTGTGGGGTTTTTTGTTCTTGTTTTCCATCATGTATTTTGTGCTTTTATATTGTATTTTTAGGTTGTGAACTGCCCTGAGATCTGTGGGCAAAGGGCAGTATACAAATGTAATAAATTATCATATAAGCAGTACACCACCTTAGGTTTCAGGCAAGGAGTTTGGGAAAACACCACACCGCACCGCACCACAGAGGAGTCTGTCAGAAATAGTTGGGCTTGTCATTATGTACATCCACTGCCTTTGATATGGGCAATGACTGAAAGGTTCCAGACATGATGATGGATTAGATGTCAGACTGGATCATTTGCTCCAGTAGCTACTTATGCCAGTATTGGATACCCGACAGATTTATATTCTCTCTTCGATCAGAGGTCTTCAACGGGTGGATTGGGGACCCACTACCAGGTTGCAGCATGATCTACGGTGGGTCACAACAGCAGCACTATCACCGTATGGAATGAATGAATCAATGAATAGGTCCCCAAATATTTGTTTGGATTACATGGGGGTCCTGTGTATGAAAACACGGAAGACTGTTGTAGCTTAAACATACATGTTCTACGTCACCAGGTTCATTGGCTGTGTGTTGGAGCCTAATGCCACCTAGTGGTTAAAATTATTCAGGCACCTCAAAGAGCTATCATAAAATGCACTTTATTTGTGAAAGATATGGGTGTTCAAACTCTACTAAGACAAGTCTTTTCAGGTATAAGGCAAATAGCCGATTCTTCAAACCCCACTGAAGACTCAGCCTATGCACAACTGCGATTTGCTCTCCTATGTGATCAATTAGCTGCCGACTTCCTTTTGGAAGGGAAAGTTATACATTTTTTAAAGGGAATAGATAGATAGATAGATAGATAGATAGAGAGAGAGAGAGAGAGAGAGAGAGAGAGAGAGAGAGAGAGAGAGAGAGATAGATGCCCACTGTCCATTCCTCTTATGGGATTAAGCCTCCTTACCAGTCTTCACAGCATACAGATTTCTGGGATCACAACCAACCACATTGTTCGGCTGTGTCAGGTCTTACAAGGCTGTATGTGGGTAGAGTGGGTGATTATGTTCCTGTATTGCACAAGTGAAAAATAATGCAACTTTAAGGGGAGATTTTGCAAAACTGAATCAAGGAATACAGAACATGAAACCTTGACCGAAAAATATTGCATCTGTGCCAACTCTGACCACACATCAGAAAGGGCGGGACCCACCAGCTGATACACGCAAAAGACATGTGTCAGTCAGGTTTCAGGTCTTGTTATGGGACCTAGAGAAGCCAAGGGAGCTGAGCAAGAACAAGTGGGTGGTCCAAAACAGGGACAGTAGCGTAGGGTGCAGGCATCACACCAGAGAAGAGTCTCTCAGGCTGGGGCTAAGGCTTTATTGGGCCTAGTGGGAAGGGATTGGCCTTTGAGGGTCACCTAACTGAATGCTCAGGTAGACCAGTATTATATGTCGTTGAAGCAGAGTTCAGCCTACCAAACATGCAGTCAAAACAGAGTCCTGGTGCTGCAGAGATTAAGACAGCAGTCTGCTGGGAGTCCTGCACACACAGTGGGTGCCGTGTAACAGGCCTCTGCCTCCAGGGAGCTTGCAGTCCACAAGAGCCAGTATGCTGTGATGGCTATCATGTTGGTATTGCTGTATACCAGGATCTTCAAACTGACCTGTATCAACTTGTGTGCCCTTCCCTTTCTCGTGTGGCTAGAGTTTCCATGTGCGTCACATTCTTCAGTCAAAGTTTCAATTAGTCCTTGATTCATTCTTTATTTCACAGTTGTGTAATGCAGGAACAGATCTCTTGCTCAAGCCACCCCACCCACCCCGATGACCTTATGGCTGTTACGTATTATCAGCCTTGCCTACCTCACAGGGTTGTTATGAAGAGAAAATGAAGGCAGGAAACTATGTTTTGTCGGGTTCTCTGGTGGTTTAGTGATCTTAGCGTAGCCTCTTTCTTTCTTTCTTTCTTTCTTTCTTTCTTTCTTTCTTTCTTTCTTTCTTTCTTTCTTTCTTTTTCTTCCTCCCTCCCTCCCTCACATTTTTCCACTGTGAGTTACAGAAGACAGAATAAGAAGTATGAGTGAATCTGAGGTAGTTCGTCACAATTGGTAGCAATCCCTTTGCAAGCAAATGAATTCCGAGCAACGAGCTTCGCTTCCCTCCGCCTTTCTCCAGTCCTTTCGTCCTGCATGGAGCTGCCATGGAAACGGAATAAAGCCTCTTGCACTGGGCACAGTGGTGTGCAGGCTTAACGCACAAGCAACGCAGAGGGTTTGGGAGAGGAAGATCCTTGTGGACGGGAGAGAAAAGGGCAGAGGTTATGCATGAAGAGTTCTAGAACCGCCTACAGGTGAGGAATTGGTGCCAAATGGGATAAGGAAGTCAGAGAGGGAGAGAAGGTTGGTATGTAACCCACGACCAGTGTTATAACCACAGCCAAAAAAATGCTTGTGTCTATGCATGCTAAAATCACCCTTCTAAATGATATCTAAGGACAGCCTGCTGCAGATCTAGCAACAGTGAAATGGTTCTGTTTCTGAGCGTCTGGGAGTGCATGTGTTTTGTTAGCGGATGTTTTAGGGTGCCCCCAAACTGTTGATATTTTGTGGGAGGGATACAAACACATACTGGAACTTTAGGTTTGCACAGTTAAAGTGGATTGCAACCCTCTGTCGTCCTAGTGTCACAAATCCACTTTAAATAAACAACAATGGACTTTTTGAAGTTTACAAATTGATGGGGAAATGCATTCAAAAGTGTGGGATGAGTTATTTATTTATTTATTTATTTGTATAACGCCCTATACTTGCAGGTCTCAGGGCAGTTCAATGACACGTAAACACCCTGCACGCAAATAACGGTGAATGTAAGATAAATACTCTTTGTCATATAACTACCCCATAAACAAAGCAGAACAAACGCTCAATGAAGATCAGATTGTCCTACTATGTGCAAGCATATGAGGATGAATGCTGAATAAACAGGTTGTCTGGAGGAGCCCCGAGTACCCGAGTATTGTGGACAAACAACAACATTGTCAGCAGCAACAGCCAAAAGGGAACTCAAGCAACAGCTGCTATCAGAGACACCAGGATTAGATCCTCTCACAAACAACTTTTAGCACAAATGTGCGAATCACTTATTGGTACAGTATCTCTGCTTTTCAACTTCAAGTAACAGTAATTATTCCATCTACTCAGAGTAGGATATCATTAAGCCTAGGCCATTTCCCACTTGCCTGATCCTCTGTAGGACATGGAAGACAAAGATGGGGAAATGGAAAGTTGCCTAAACGCCACACGGTAAACCACCCTCTGTACGACCTTAAGGCATTTTTCCATCTTTCCGCTTTCCACAAAGCGAAGTCTGGTTACAGGATCTAAGGAGAAACTGTGAGCAAGGAAGTGTTGCTGCTATTCATGACTTGGAGATACGTCTTGCTTGGTGAGCATCTTGGCAGGTGGCTATATGAATTATATTCTTAGCAAATTTTAAAAATGTTTTTCAAGCCACTCCGTCTCATTACAATTATTCTTATTATTCAATTAGGTATTTATATCCTGCTCTTCCGAGCCAAACACATAATCAAGACAGCATGCAGGATAAAATACAGTGGTACCTCGGTTTATGAACACAATTGGTTCCGGAAGTCTGTTCATAAACTGAAGCGTTCATAAACTGAAGCGAACTTTCCCACTGAAAGTAATGGAAAGTGGATTAATCTGTTCCAGACGGGTCTGCGGAGTACTCAACCTGAAGCGTACTTAACCCGAAGCATGGGTGTAATTGGTTCTGGAAGTCTGTTCATAAACTGAAGCGTTCATAAACTGAATCGAACTTTCCTATTGAAAGTAGTGGAAAGTGAATTAATCCGTTCCAGATGGGTCTGCGGCGTTCGTAAACCGAAAATTCGTAAACTGAGGTGTTCATAAACCGAGGTTCCACTGTAATAGCAAAAACAAACTAAAATGCAATGTTAAAAACAATAACAAGGAAGCCACAATAGCAATAAAAAAGCAGGGTTGTTGTTGTTTTAAATAAAAAATTAAAGAGTCCATAGGTCAGGGGTGGGAAACCTGTGGCTCTCCAGATGTTGTTGCAGACTCCTCAGTGGCAAGGTTGATAGGAGCTTGAGGACTCAGCTACATTAGTAAGGAAAAAGTGTTTTATATGCGTTATAACACTGTGACACCAGATAGCACTGTGAAATTCTGTCCTTCGTCAACATGCTTTCCTACTATGTTGTTTACAACACGTTTTCCTGAAACACTTTTTTTAATGTATCTAGATCCAGCCTAAAACCAGCGACAACTGGAGGGCTACAAGTCCCTCCCTGCCCTAGATTATTATTTGGAACGGCAGTTGCCAACTCAGCATCCACAAATGCCCTGCTGCCCACATTGGTGCCCCTGGCTGGGGGAGGACAGATTATGAGCTTTCATCTTTCTTTCTTTCTTTCTTTCTTTCTTTCTTTCTTTCTTTCTTTCTTTCTTTCTTTCTTTCTTTCTTTCTTTCTTTCTTTCTTTCTTTTTAAAGTAAGTCTCTAGCCTTCCTGGAAAGTTATGAAGCAAAACATACAGGTACCCTTCTAAGTGATTTCTGCAAGATGGGCCAGCCTGGGGGCTGCTGCCTATCAATGCTTTTAATGAATGAGTGAAGCTGTGATTGATAAATGTGTTGTTTAGACACCAGGCATTTGGGATCCTAAAGAGCTACTGTTTTCCCCTGCTCTTTAGTGCACTTTTCTTGTTTCTATCTTCCCGTAGCAGTGAGGATGCATCTTCCCTAAGGTCTCTTAGTGCTTACTAGGGATTATTCCCAGGTAAGTGGGTGCAGGATGGCAGCCTAGACTTTGGTTTATGGTTGACACTCAGTAAACAGGTGGTTCTTGTGTCTTTGGCAGCTGTATGGCAGGCAGAAACTCAACAGGTCAAGGCAAGCCTTTCCTAGTATGGAAAGCTTCGCCATAACTGTACTCTATCGTTTGAGTTATGTCTGGCAACTTTGTTCATCAATGATGGTGCTATCAATAGTGCCACACAATGCCCGCTGTACAACTTCCAGGAGAGGAGCATTCAGTGTGGCAGCATCAAAATGATGGAACTCCCTCCCAATGTACATTATGCAAGCTCCTTCTGTTTTATAATTTCAAATTTAACCAAGCCTTCTTTGAAGTGTGACCAGTTCTGTATTTTAGTCATTTATTGCTGAACAATTTTAATGTTTAACTTTTTATATTGTTCCATGTAACTTTGTATTGCTCACAGTTTAGGGATGTCTGTGTGTGTGTGTGTGTGTGTGTGTGTGTGTGTGTGTGTGTGTGTTTATAAATGGAGCACTAGCTAAATGTGCTAAACAAGCAGACTTTGTTTCAGTGCATTAGCCAAGGATGTTACTCAATTCCAACTTACCATTTGCTTCTAGTGATGTTTAACCTGACAGAAGTGACCTTCCTCGGTGATGCCCACGCTCGGTTCCAGACTCTAAAGCCTTGGTGGGATGTCCTGATGGACTACTTGGTAGTAGCGATGCTGATGGTCTCTCTCCTCTCAGGTACTCTGCTGATTTCTGTTGACCATATGACCTGCTTGCCTCTGAATTACAAGCTAAATGAGACCACAGCAGCTATGCTCAAGCATGGAGCTATGGACAGTGCCACCAGTGAAGAGTTTTCTGCTGAGAACAGTGGACGCCCAATCAACCTTGACTACCAGCAGTACCTGTACATAAACCATGTCTGCTATCAGAATGCTTTGCCTTGGTTCTCCAAGTATTTTCCTTACCTAGCACTTGTCAACTCACTGCTCTTAATGGCAAGCAGCAACTTCTGGTTCAGGTACCCTAAGACGTCCTCAAAGATCGAACACTTCTTATCCATCCTCATGAAATGCTTCGAGTCACCTTGGACCATCAAGGCTGTATCTGAAATGGTCTACCAGAATTTCCTAGACCTACCCAAAACCAAGGTTACTGGAGGGTGTCAAGAACAATTTATTTCCCCTTCATCCTCTCCTATCCTTGACTGGAAGGAGAGGGAGCAGGGCCGGGCACTCTTTGAGAAGATCTGCAGATTCAGGGCACACGCTGAAGGTGCCAACTTGATTTATATGGTCTACATGGGACAAACAATCTTCAAAGTTGCCAAGATCCTATCTGTGCTGGGCTACACTTCCAACTGCATAGGAGCCATCTCCTTTGAACATGTTTGCTGGCTGGACACAGAGAACCTCACTGGCTACTCTGTTTTCCTCTGTAACCACAGCTTAGCTTTCATTCTGCAGAAGTTGATGGTTACCTACCTGCTCTTGGTATTCCTCTATGGGGTGGTGGCGGCTTACCCACTGTTGTGGCTGTTGCGGCAGCCGCTGCAGAAGTATTCCTTTAAGCAAAGGCAAGAAGACAGTCACTTTCTTGGCATCCCAGATGTCTACAATGACTTTGCTTTCCTCCTGCACATGGCTGATCAGTGCGACCAGCTATACTCCTGGCGGTTTGCCATCTTCCTCTCAGCCATGAGCAAGAGCTCTTTGCTGGATGTGGGCCTTGAAAACAAGGCAAGTATTGAAGGGCTGCAGCTGCATGTGCATTGATACTCACTGGCATCAGAGGACTAAGGCTTCGCAAGCTGCCAGACTATCTAGGGCCCTATTCTGTGAAATGGAAATCCTGAAGTTTGCAAACAGTCCCAGACTAAAGCAGCCAGAAAAATAGGTATACTAACCTTTCTCAATCCTCATTGGTCAAGATGGGCCCCAATGACCTAGGAAGGCCCATAATATTCCACATCCCATTTCCAGACATTACAACCTGGGGTTGTCTCTCTCAGGGGTCTCCACCAGTATCTCTCTAAGCAATTTTGGCAAGATGAAATATGCACTGTTCAGACCTGCCCTTGTTGGGCTGGGATTATGAATATGGATTTCATATGGATATGAAATGGAAGAAGGCGTACAGCTCAATAGTTAAGCATGGGCTTTGTATGCAAAAGATACTAGGTTCAATCGTTGGCATCTCCAGTTAGGGCTAGGAAAGGCTCCTGTCTGAAACCATGGAGAACTGCAGCTAGAAAGTACTGTAATACTGACCTAGACAGATCAATAGTTTGATCCAGTTTAAGGAGCCTCTGATATTCTGATTAATTGACGGCTGAAGATAAGGCAAATTCACGACTGGATCCTTTAACTTTTGTTTCTGTTTTAATGCAGTAGTTTTTATTAGCTGCTCTGCAATAAAAACAACAGGTACCTGCATTGCCTGTGAACTTTCCTCCCTGGGGTTAATAACAGTTCGTTCTCTCTCTCTCTCTCTCTCTCTCTCTCTCTCTCTCTCTCTCTCTCTCTCTCTCCCTCTCTCTCCCTCCCTCCCTCTCTCTCTCTCTCTCTCTCTCTCTCTCTCTCTGTGTTGGGGGGTGGGGAGGGATCAAGGAATTGGCAGCAAGAATTGGAAAACTTCAATAGAAGCCAAAGTCTCTTATGTATTTCTGCTTTAAACAACAACAATCCTATACACTTACCTGGGAATAAGTCCAATAGGGACATAGGTAAAGGTAAAGGGACCCCTGACCATTAGGTCCAGTTGTGACCGACTGGGGTTGCGGCGCTCATTTCGTGTTATTGGCCGAGGGAGCCGGCGTACAGCTTCCAGGTCATGTGGCCAGCATGACAAAGCTGCTTCTGGCGAACCAGAGCAGCACATGGAAACGCCGTTTACCTTCCCGCTGTAGTGGTACCTATTTATCTACTTGCACTTTGACGTGCTTTCGAACTGCTAGGTTGGCAGGAGCTGGGACCGAGCAACAGGAGCTCACCCTGTCACAGGGATTCGAACCGCCGACCTTCTGATCAGCAGGAAGGTAAACGGCATTTCCATGTGCTGCTCTGGTTCGCCAGAAGCGGCTTTGTCATGCTGGCCACATGACCTGGAAGCTGTATGCCGGCTCCCTCGGCCAATAACGCGAGATGAGTGCTGCAACCCCAGAGTCGGTCACGATTGGACCTAATAGTCAGGGGTCCCTTTACCTTTACCTTATAGGATATATGAAAAGTGTGTCAATGAGGCACTTGCATAAGAGGTGTTTCTTATGGCAAGAATGAAAAATCATCATAACCTATAACAGGCATCCCCAAACTGCGGCCCTCCAGATGTTTTGGCCTACAACTCCCATGACCCTAGCTAACAGGCCCAGTGGTCAGGGATTATAGGAATTGTAGTCCAAAACATCTGGAGGGCCGAAGTTTGTGGAAGCCTGACCTATAAAAAAAAAGTAGAGGCCTTGTAGCCCTGCAATCAGAAACAAGGATTTACAGTGCAATCCTATACATGTCAATTCAGAAGTTCTATTGTGGTTAATGTATCTTCCTAAAGTAAGTGGATATAGGATTGCAGCCTTCTTAACTGGTAAGCAGATTGACAAAGAGCTAGTCCATCACTTATGTCATGCCTAGAAAGCATGGGTCCAAGTAGTTTCCTGCAGATTTCTCCATGACCCACACTTTCAAGGCATGGGTCCAAGCAGTTTTCCCCTTGCCCCACTCCTTTCCAATTGAAAATCTGCTCTTTAGCAGCAGGACGAGAGGAAGTGTGGATAAGCTGGGAAAGCAAGCTCACAAAGTAACCTTAGTAGTCTCTAGTTAATGATACAGCTCTGTGGTGTCCCCAGTTCCAAAAGCAATTCAGGACAATGTCCCTTATTTTAAACACAAACAAGGAAGAATGCCAAAAACAGGATTGAGCAACATAGTGGAACTCAGAAGACAAAAAGTACTGTACTCCCATAGAAATGAAATGGCCTGTTATGGTTTGCATTTTGTTGGAAGAAACCAATGTTCCGGCTAAATGCAAAACATACTTAACTGTAGCTAAAGTCACACAGGTGATGTTATCTGAATTAGAGGTGACAGACCATGGCAGGAAAGTCAAAGGAAAACCAGGAAGTAAAATTAATGCTTCCCACCCCCTACCCGCCAGCTTTGCACTTTCCACAGAAAAAATTCTAGGAGTCTGTAAGTATTCGACATTTCCTTTTGATGCAATCTGCATTTGTATTCTTATACTGTATAGGTAAGAATCAAGTAGGTAAGGTTTGGGGAACCCATGGTCCTTCTCCACACATTTCTAGACTACGTGTCCTATCATCCTTGATCCTTAGTAATGTCAGCTGATGGTGATGGGAGTTGGAATCCATCATCTGGAGGGTCCCAGGTTCCCCACTCCTGAAGTAGAAGGCATATATTTAAAATAAAGATGTGTGTGTCTTAGGATGGAGTCATGTGTGGGCATGTATAGATACATGCAGCTTTTCTTCTTAAACCCTAACTTGATCACTATCTAAGACAGGGGTCCCCAAACTAACGCCCGGGGGGCTGGATGCGGCCCAATTGCCTTCTAAATCCGGCCTGCGGATGGTCCAGGAATCAGCATGTTTTTACATGAGTAGAATGTGTCCTTTTATTTAAAATGCATCTCTGGGTTATTTGTGGGGCCTGCCTGGTGTTTTTACATGAGCAGAATGTGTCCTTTTATTTAAAATGCATCTCTGGGTTATTTGTGGGGCATAGGAATTCGTTCTTATTTTTTTCAAAATATAGACCGGCCTCCCACAAGGTCTGAGGGACAGTGGACCGGCCCCCTGCTGAAAAAGTTTGCTGACCCCTGATCTAAGAGAACGTAATAAAGGCTTGCTTTGCTCTGTACTTTGGCTTTGGCAGCTGTTATCTCATAACATGCTTTCCCATGTACTTCTTCATGCAGCGCATAGTTAAACTATGGAACAGGAGGCAGTGATGCGCAAAATGTTGGACAACTTTTGAAGAGGTTTAGACAGATGGAGGATGCTGTCAGTCAGTGGCTACTAGCCGTGATGGCTACTAGATCTGCCTCCACAGCTGGAGACAAAATGCTTCTGAATACCAGCTGTTGGAAACCACAGGGTCCTTCTTATGTTCGCACCAGACCCTTATAAGTCTGAAGTTCACATTTTAGATGGGAAACAGATCTGCAGCAACTCTAAGGAATATAAGCTCAGCCCTTTCGACTCCCAGACCTGTACTCTGTTAGTTATACGGGATGTCCCAGCAAACATTCTATCATGGGTACTCCACAATACCAAGAAATAGCACTCCTATCAGCCCATCACCCTCACCCCGCACCCTCTGAATATACATAAGGGTCTGGTGGATTCTGTTTCAGTGTATTTGACGAAGTGTGCATGCACACGAAAGCTCATACCAAAATAAAAACTTAGTTGGCACTGAGCCTAGGGCTTGCTGATCAGAAGGTCGGCGGTTCGAATCCCTGTGACGGGGTGAGCTCCCGTTGCTCGGTCCCAGCTCCTGCCAACCTAGCAGTTCGAAAGCACGTCAAAGTGCAACTAGATAAATAGGTACCGCTACAGCGGGAAGGTAAACGGCGTTTCCATGTGCTGCTCTGGTTCGCCAGAAGTGGCTTTGTCATGCTGGCCACATGACCTGGAAGCTATACGCCGGCTCCCTCGGCCAATAATGCGAGATGAGCGCGCAACCCCAGAGTCGGTCACGACTGGACCTAACGGTCAGGGGTCCCTTTACCTTTACTTTTAAGGTGCTACTGAAGGAATTTTTTTACAATAGCCTCAGGTTCTATTGACTGAGAAACCAGGCAGCATCTTCTAACACCCCTCCGACCCGACATGACTCCCAGACATGTTTTATTTTTCTGTTGGAAGCCGCCCAGAGTGGCTGGGGAAACCCAGCCAGATGGGCGGGGTATAAATAAATAAATAAATAAATAAATAAATAAACAAATAAAAATATATTTACTGGCCAAAATATCATTGACGGGGCGGCTGTGTTGACACTGAGCTCGGGCAGCGCTTTGGTGCCATTGCGCATGCGCAAGCGAGGAAAAGCCGCGAGGCAAAACAAGCACAGCGGGCAAAAGTGGAGCCGTGCCTTTGCGGTGGGAGGAGGAGGAGGAGGAGGATGATAATATGGTGGCCTGGTTGGTCCTTTCAGCGCGTGCGCACTGCGGTGTTTGTGTATTCTGGCTGCGCGGTGGCGGCAGCGTCGGCGGCTCCGGGGGAGGGGGGGAAGATGGCGGCGTCCTCGCTGGAGCAGAAACTGTCCCGCTTGGAGGCCAAGCTGAAGCAGGAGAACAGGGAGGCCCGAAGACGCATCGACCTCAACTTGGAGATCAGTCCGGCCCGGCCTCGGCCTAGTAAGGGAGGCTTTGAGGGGGGAAACGGGGGTGGCGGCGGCGGCGGCAGGGGAGGCTCCGTGGAATGGCCCCCCCGCTTGGGTGACTGATACGGGCCCGCCTGGGCAGGAGCCCCGGGGCCAGAGGGATGGGGGCGGGGGTGGGAAAAGCCGAGCTGCTACAGAGAGGGGCCGGTAAGGAAAGGTCCTCCCGGAGAAGCGAAGGGGTCGGGAAACCCGGGGCAGGGAAACAAGGGGGCTCTTGTTTACCACGGAGCCTGGGGGAGGTGGAGGCCCAAGGCCAGGACACACCGGGACAGGGAGGAAGAAGGCCGAGGGGAAAGGTAAAGAATCCAGTGGGGAAGGGTATTGAAGGAGGGCGTGGGCGTGGGGGTGCGGGAGAGTTTGAGAAGGAAGAAACATGTAGGGAACAGAGTTGGGACCTAGTGCCCGGGCTATTATCTACGTGTGGGTTTTTATAGGAGGACTCGGGGTGGAAGGAGAAGAAATTAGTATAACAGTAGGGGGCACCGACAGGAGGTCATTGGGAATCTTAGGTTAATCGATCTTCCTGGGGGTGGAGGTGGGATACCACCTGTGTTGAGTTTATGATGTGATGGCGTTAGTGGACCGTGGTTCTTTGAGATTTTCTTTTAAAATGACAGTACTGTACTCAGAGCTCAGAGTTGCTTTAGTGGGGCCAAGAGGAGTTCCCATGTACTGTATTCTGATTAGAAAAATTGATATACAAGGAGTTATGCTGTAACTGTTATAGTGGAGGAAGTAAAAGTGACTTAGGACCCCCCAATTGCCACATTATAACTTTGTTTTTAAAGTTAGGGAAGCCTGAGCAACTGCTCACACCCTGCAGTGGAGAGGGAGGAGGGGTGGGTTAGGAATACCATGAAATACTGATATGCTCAGAAATGTCCCCAATTGTATGCATCTCTAGATCAGGTTCCTGTCATTTGCTGGACTAGTATCTTTTTGTAAACAAAGAAGTTCACAAGAGCTCTTTATTTAAGTTCTAACTTAAATACAGGAAAGTTCTATATTGTGTATATAACAGTGCTTCCAAAACTCATATGGTTTCCCTACCCCATCTTGGATTAAAATTTAATGCATCTTTCACCCTATACTCAGATGCATGTCAGTGATCCTTCTTGTGTCATAGTCTAGTGCATCATGGTTACTGTCTCTTTCTGTTTAGTTATCTTTGTTGGTGTTTCTAGGAAGACCAAGCACTTGCCAGTTGTACAATGGACTATGGCAAGGACTTACCTGTAGTCTCCATATGCTGAGGGATATAGACAGGTGTAGGCATCCAATATGGTGACTTAATTCTTTCAAGACACATTTCAGCCTCTCTCATGACACATTAGATGCTCCAGTATGCAGTTTGGGAATCAGTGATGGCAAGGTGTGAATATATTCACTTAAGAAGAGAGCTGAGAAAGGAACTTACTTATTTGCCATATTTATAGGCCTCCCTTTGATAAAGGTGTCAGGGTTGTTCACAGCCAGAAAAGCTCAGTCAGTAGAGTATGGGTCAAATAGCTATAGTCAACCTACAAACTTGAGCTACTGGTTTTGAACAGACTAAAATTTTCATGATCAAGCAACAGCCCAAGTTTTTTATGCTTACTATAGATGTTTGACTAATATTTTGAGATAAAGAGCTGAAATTTAACATGGAATTAATAATTTTTGTACCACTGAAGGATTTCCCCCTGTAATTGTATTGCTATTAGATTACTTAGCACACAGGACAAAATATTAGAAAGTGTGTTGATAACATGTATAAGTTTGTCATAAGCAACATGTTGTTGTTTAGCCATTTAGTTGTGTCCGACTCTTCGTGACCCCATGGACCAGAGCACACCAGGCACTCCTGTCTTCCACTGCCTCCTGCAGTTTGGTCAGATTCATGTTGGTAGCTTCAAGAACACTGTCCAATAGAATGTATATTGCAATGATAGTGACATTGAAAAGATTAAGAATATTTTAAAATCTGATTTCTAATCATTTGGCAGTAGATTATTCTAGCTGTATAGTCTGTCTCTGAATAAGGCACTTACCTGTGTGGCCAAAGTGAAATTGCCAGGGCGAGAGTGAAATGAACAAAAAATCTAAATCATAAATATTTTCTGACAAGCCAATAGCTTAATATGTTGATCAGAGTTTATGATAGTCATTCTATAGTTGGAGCAAATAAATTATAACAACTGAGACTTAAGCATGCACAGCTCAAAGTTTTGGTGCAGACACAGGGATCTTACCTGTGCAGGTAGGTAGACTCTACCCCATTCAGTATAGTTCCTGGGATATCTCTGTCCCTACATTTGTCTCTATAATGCATGCATTTGCCTGCTGCTGGAGCAGAATCCAGAAGTAGCTATGCCACTGAGAAAGGGAGAAGATTGCCCTTTAAAGTCAGTTAGAGGAGGAAAAGTGTGAAGCTCATCTGTTCCTCACTGCTTTTAAAGTTGAATTACCCCTGGAGCATGGGAGCTACTTCAACACTGTCGTGATCTGGAGTGCCTTGATAATGTGCACAAACAAAAATCATGTGAGTGGATGAATGCTTATTTATTTATTTTGACTGTTTATGTCCCACCTTTAAATCAAAACAGTTTTCAAGGCAACTTACAAGCAGGAGGTAACAATACAAACCCCCCCCCCCCAATTCACACATACAATCTAGCAGCTGCTGGATGGGACCAGAGCTTGCTTTTCATCAGCTCTCTGGTCTCAGGGCAACTGGCAATTGAAGTTGAGTGTTCTTTCTAGAAGCAAGGGGGAGGGAGGAAGCAAATTCCGGCAGCTGCTCATTTTCTGTCTGATGAATGGGGACAGACTGGTTTCCCTTTTGCCTTACTTCCTGTGAGGCAGGGGGTGCAGTTTTCCAATGGCCCCTGCTGTCCTGGCCAGAGACAAGAGTGGGATTCTCTTCCGTTTTCTCGTCCTATGGCAGCTCCTTGTATTACATGATCTCTGCTGAGAATGAAATAGGAATGTGGTTGTTTCTTATCCTAGTGCAGTGTTTCTCAACCTTTTTTGGGCCACGGCACACTTGTTCCGTGAAAAAAATCACGAGGCACACCACCATTAAAAAAGTTAAAAAATTTAACTCTGTGCCGCCCTATATTATAATTATGACTGTAAGAAACACTTGCCAAATATTGCTTTCCGGCGGGTCAGCGTTGCGTATTGGCGGCTGCCAGGCTCGTTTGCACTGAGCTTTGGGAAAGAGGAGGAGAAATATTGCTTTCCGGCGGGTTAGTGTTGTGTATTGGCGGCCGCCAGGCACGTGACAATGCAAATCGCCCTTCTCGTCGCCGCACGTCGCGGCACACCAGCCAGCGTCTCGCGGCACACTAGTGTGCCGCGGAACAGCGGTTGAGAAACGCTGTCCTAGTGGTGTGGGAAGTAATTATATTATCCCATGTACCCACGTGGTTCTTGTATGTACATAGTACGTACTGGGGTTTTGTGAATCCAGGATATAGACATGCAGTTCCAATATTGTAATTCTAATGTTTGAATTAGTCTTTAATATCCAATAAAGAACAAAGAGCAGATTCAGTTTTGAGCCACTTTTCAAATCGGCTCACCTGGTGCAAGATGTCCGGGGGTGGGGCGATGGTAAGAGGATGTTTTAGCACCTACAACTAGTTGTGGGTTTAATGTGAGTGTAATGCTTTCTGGTTCCACTTTCCATTGTGGTTTTGTGGCTTGGATGTAGCTTCTTTTCAATCCTGAGTCTAGAAGCTGGAAGTGGAGATTACACTGTGTATGCATAGCTGCCAAGTTTTCCCTTTTCTCACGAGGAAGCCTATTTAGCATAAGGGAATTTCCCTTAAAAAAGGGATAACTTGGCAGCTATGTGTGTATGTTACCATTGGTTAGTAGGTTATGTGTGTATGATTAGTTAGGGGAGGTTTCTGATAACCCTCCCATGTATTCAGAGACTATGTGAGGTGGATTGTGGGGCTGCATGAGCTAATCCTGGCTCTATTGCAGCATCTAGCAGCCCTCTACCCCCCCCCCACTTTACTATGTGAAAGGAGGCTTGCTGTGCATACTGAAATAATAATAATAATAATAATAATAATAATAATAATAATAATAATAATTAATAATATAGTTATTTATTTGCTACCCATCTGACTGGGTTACCAACAAAATATGTAACCACAGTAAAACATCAAGCGTGTGCATAAAGGTCCTCCACATAAGTTGGGATCTTGATGCACAGATGTTGGTATATTTGTAGAGCCCCTTCTCCTGTGTGCTAATTGCAGGTGAGTGGACCTTCCTGCTGTGTAATTGGCAAGAGGCAATTCCTGCTCATGTGGTTCTGCAACCCCCTTAACTTTGAACACATGGGGAGAGTCATTGAACTAACCCCCCACCCAATTGAATAGCCATTTCTGATCTAGGCTTTCTAAATATTTATTCAGTGCACTTCTGTTTAGGTCACATCCTGTCTTTCTGAAATCTTGTATGCTTATTTTCACACATTTGTGTGAGGGAGATAGTGTTGATGAATGCCTAATAATGTACCCCATTAACCTTAAGAATGTTTACAAAATATTGTCACAAGAGTGACAGAATCATGGTCCTTCCCTAATTAAGAAGCATTTCTTCAGTAAGAATAGATACTAGCTTCTTATATGGTATAGTGGAACTAGAACCAAGGTCTGTATCCTTCCTACCTTGTCGGATGCTCCACAGTCTAATTTACCAGATTGTAGAGGTAGAGGAGGTTTTGTACTCATTAAAAAGGACAAAACAAAAAAGGACAAGGCATACACTTGGTTTCTCTAGTGGAATGAGACAAGGGTAGTGTACGTGAGATGTTAAAAGGAGAAACAAAAATTCAAATATCGTTTATGGAGAATCCAGATGCACCTCCAGGATTTTTGTTTTACACACTAGCCTCAAACTTAAGAGTAATGTAAGTCTTTCAGTATGCTTTATGTAGAATAAAAAGGTTTTATTGAAGGTGACTTATGAATTTCAACTCTTTCTGTTTTGTTCTGGGTAGTCCACAAAAGCAACAAAAAGCTATTATGTGCTTGATGTTTTTTGCCTTACTCTCAAACTTCTGATATAAAACTTCTGAATTCTACACTGCACTTTGATCCACATTTCAGGCTATCACATCTCATTTTGCACGTGGGAATCCTTTTAGAGAATGAAATTTGAGAATGACTTATGTGGCCATGTCTTCATTATTGCAGGCTTTTTGTAAGAAGATGTTTATAGTAGTTTCTTGTAGAATATGTGTGACTTCTGGTTTGTGCTGTTGGGTTATATGCCAGATGTAAATGAACCTGATGAAAATGGAGTGTTTTAAAGTTGCCTTGCTGAAATTAACTCTTTTAAAGCAGATCTGGTTAATCCATTTTAACTTAAGAATGATGATTTAGACACCTTTTAAAATTATTACCGGTAGCATGAGGCAAGTAGGATTTTGACAAGTTGCTACATTGGTATAGACTTCTCATAATTCTTGTAACAATGCTCTTGTGTAAAACACTTTTCAGTGATAATGTGATCATAGCAACCCTATAAAGTTGTATGTACCACTTTTAAGAAAGGGGCTGTAGTTTAGAGAGATTTGCTTCCCAGTGTCTCTTAGTGAACCCATGACTAAAATGAGGGGGAAAGTAAAATGATGATTGAGACATGGCTTCTTGATTTATTTTATTTAGATGTGAGGATCAGTTCTTGTTTATTCAAGATCTTGCTTGCAAAAACAGAGTGGAAATTGGGATTTCTTATACATTTACAATTAATATTCACAGTAAATGGTGGCTTGAATTGAAGTTTTGAAGAGTATAAAAGTCCCAAGAGAATATATTTGGAAGTACAACTTGGTTTTTAATGTGAATGATGCCATCATTGGTAGGCTATAAAATTGATTCCCTCAGAATAGAATCCTTTTCATTGTGACAGAAGTCCTACTAAGTAATCCTTATAGCACAGTTTTTCAGTCATTTTGGGTCCACGGCTCCCTTGACCAACTACATTCTTTCCGCAGCACCCGTGTGGGGCTCAGGAGCCCAGTTATGTCACACCTTGCCTGCCAAGCTGGCAGCCTCTCACCCCTCCCTTGTGGAGTGTTCCCCCAGCCTCCTCTCTTTTCCCCTCTCCTTGGGAGTCCTCTGGGCACCTGCAGCTGCTGCCCCTGGTCTCTGAGCTGCCCTCCCCCCGCCACCCCAAAGAGAGGTGCCTCCTCTCACTGCCTCACAGGGGCCTGGGAAGCACCCCCTGGTCAGCTCCACACACACCATTCACCTGGGAGCTTGTAGCCAGGGCTGCCGCAACAAACTCTGCAAGCCTTTGGGAAGCAGAGATGTGAGAAGGCATCAGATGAAGGGAGGGAAGGAAAGAGGGACAGAGGCCAGTATTGCCCATGGCACCCCTGAACATCATTCAGGGCACCCCAGGGTGCCATGGCACACTGATTGAAAACCACTGCCTTATGGCTCAGTCTGCAAGAAGCAACACCAGAGAGCTTTTCATTGTATGTATTTGATTTGATATTATGAGCAGGTGTACTTTGTTTGCTGTTCTTATTGCTTATAGTATTACAGTAATGTATATCAGTTAGCCAGTTAATTAACCTCCATGTGTTCATAAAGCAAAGCAAGGAGTTCATATCCTATTTCAGATCTTGCTTCCTTTCAGGGCATGTAGTGGTGGTCCAACAGAATGAAAGAATAAATAAGGTGATGGTTCAGAGAGTGGCGGTTTTCCTTTGATAAGCTAGAGTAGGGGTGGGGAACCTAAGGCCCTACAGAGGTTGTTGGAATACAGTTCCCATCATCCCTGACAATTGGCAATGCTGTCTGGGTCTCATGGGAGTTGGAAGTCTATTACCTTCTGGATGACCCCAGGTCCTTCATCCCTGAGGTAGAGGCTGTTAGCAGAAGATACTGTTTTTATCAGTCGTTTTTTAATCTCATTAGTTTTCAAAAGCAGGAGCAATCATTTCTGCTTCTGCTTCTTGGGGATCAACTTAAAACTTTGTGATGAATTTTTTTGCCTTTTTTGTTAGAGAATGGGCATATTTTATAACAAAAAGAAATTACTTACGTGCATCAGTTGGGGTGGAAGTCTTTTAGAAAGCAATTTTCAAAGGGAAATGAAGAGAAGTTATTAGCATCTGAGCACTTGGGTAAAAACTAGAACATTTTGATACCTTAAAGTAGAAAATATTTCATGAGTTACAGGGGCATAAGGGTTTGAATAAGGGTGAGAGGTCTGTTTAACATAGATAGAAATCGAAGAGCATAAATTATGTTATTGTCTTTAGATTATCCTAGTCACCTCTTATGGTTTAAAATGCTGTTACTAAACTTGATTTTGAGAGTATAGCAACATCATGGCCTTTAAATCAAGTCTTTATACTGTGATCAGACCTGGAAACATCACAGATAAAAGGTTTCCTAAGCATCTAGGAATATGAAATATTTGAGCGGCATTGGTGCCTAAAAGAAGTGGAGTTTGGTGCACATCAGCCAGGTGCAATCTTGGAACATAGACATTTGATGCTGGCTTTGAAAAATTAGAGCTTTGCCCCTGAGTACTTTAAGTACATTTCATGTATATCTATGATTGTGAAGCACTGGGGTAGTTTGTTGATGAAGCCATGGGTTTCGCTTTCTGGAAGGAATGAAGGCTATTGACCAGAACACTGCTGTGCAAGGGAATTGTTGATTAACAGAGCAAGAACCATAGCTGTTTTTCATGTTAGAAGCACTAGGGATGTGAAACCTGTGGAATTGATTCCTTACTGTTTGACGCATCACATTTTCACCTTGTCTGTCCCCTTTGTTGGTTTCTTGCCACCTCCACTCTTTATCCTGAAATTGATTTGAATATGAGTTATTTTCATTTTGATGATTTGATTGTTTCTGTTGTGATTTATCGTGTTTTTTTCTTCCTTTTCCCAATCCAGTTATTGTGATCACTCTAAGCCCTGCTCCCGCTCCATCCCAACGTGCAGGTACCAGAACTTTTTATCATCGCAGCTTGGATTTCTTGCATCATTTATTTAATGCTTCCTTCAACTGCATAGAATTGCCACTTGTCTGCTTCTCTTCCAAGTGTGTGTCTGACCCTGCTTCCTTCCTCCACTTTGGTATTTTCCTTTACTATTGATCTAGCCTTACTTGCCAAGACTGACTAGGCAAAGCGGTATGTAAGGCCATGCATGAACACATGTTTTGATTGTCCACAGCTGCAGTAGTTGCTTAGCACCTTCCTTTCCTGATGATGTCAAAGCACTTTCTGAAGACAGGTAACCGTTAAATTTTCACGCTGATATTTTCCACCTTCTATCTGCCACCTTCCACTTTAATGTGCCAGAGCCCTCAAGTGGCAAATGGCAGAAATTCATATTGCCATACATTTCCTTAGATTTTCCTGAGTGGAAAGGCAATGTAGAAATGTAAACCTGCATACAGCAAAATTAAGTAGGCTCTGCTTTTTGTGATGTTCAATTGCCTCTGAGGTAGAACCCAGTAGCAAACTGTCAGTGTTGTTGCACACTAGTTTGCTTTAGGGCAGGAAGTCAAGACTGTCTTTTTAGTCAAGGGCAGCTCCTGTAGGGATTTTAAGATGGGAACAGAGTAGCCTTCCTTAGAGTTGAGCAGGGCTCAGATTTCTATGAAGGTCCTAGTAGTGTCTGCTTCATCCCACAATGGTGCCAGACTATGTTTCTGATATAATCTCAGGAGGGCATATATTTATATGTATTTGTTACCTTTGTATGACTGTTTCCCCCCCCCAATTTCTTTTGATTACTATTAACAGATTTTCCATGCAGATTCCTGTCTAGGTATCATTTGGTCCCAAATATGCTAAGCTTCATAGATGGACCTAAATGAACTACCTATTTCAGACAATTCTCTTGACCAGTGTTACTCACTGGGGCTTTTATTGCACATGTTTTGGAGATATGTGCAGTAAATATATAATTGCTACCTAAATAAGCTGTAATTGGATAATATAAGGTCAGATGAGAGAGAGCTTTGTTGTTTAAGAACATCCATCAAACAGTTAATAAAATTCAGTGAAGCACAGATCTAATGCTATACCCTACATCAGGCATCCCCAAACTTCGGCCCTCCAGATGTTTTGGACTACAATTCCCATCTTCACCGACCACTGGTCCTGTTAGCTAGGGATCATGGGAGTTGTAGGCCAAAACAATGGGAGGGCCGCAGTTTGGGGATGCCTGCCCTGCATGATATGGGGTGGGAGTCTACAGCAGAAATAAAGCTAGTTCATCATTTTTTAGTTAGTTGCTGCTGTTGCATGGTGCTGGAATCTTCCCTGCCTCATACAGAGAGCTGTCCTTGATCTTCTGGATGTTAAAATTATTCTCTGGAAGTTAAAAGGATGCTGTACTGTTAATATTGCTGTAGCAATGTCTCTTATTAAAATTAATGAATTAATTAGGTTCTGGGCATATTGGTGCTTATAGAATCATAGGATCAAAAATTGTAGAGTTGGAAAGGACCTGAGGGTCATCTCGTCCAACCCCTTGCAATGCAGGAGTCTCAACTAAAGCATCCATGGCAGATTGGACAAGTCCATGGTAGTACATGAAGAGGGTTGCACTGTAAATGTTTAAAGTCACAGTCTTGGCATAGCCTATCATGGCAAGTGTTTTCTTTGGTTTATGCAAATGGGCTTCTTCACCTTCTGCCCTGAGCTACTTTAGCTGTGCATTGTGAAATAGCTACTGCATTGTTTTTCTACCCTAGAGGCAGCAGTCTTTGAGTATAGAAAATACAGAGACTAGTCTGCCATTTTATCTAGTGGATGCTTGCCTTACAGTGCTTTGAAGCCTTTCAGGATGGGAATTTGTTTCATTAGATTACCTTCCAATGCTTTCCAGTCTTGCCTACCACTAGCTCTTACCTGTGCTTTTGTGCTATGCCACTTGTTCTTTGCAGCTGCCATCCAGCAGAATTTCTTACCCTTCCATTTTCAAATAGTTTTATTCTAACACTTTCTTCTGAAAGCAGCAAATTGACAGTTTGTATGATTATTAGGTTTACGGTAAGCATGTGTTACTCTTGACTTGCCAGTTCATGGCAGCCATCTGAAGTGCACATGGTACAGGCAACTCATTGTTGACCAAGGTTAACTATGCAACCAGAGCAGCTTGCAAGCAAGGTGGGTTAGTTTTACTTCAGTCTGCACACCTGATTGGGTACTGCCACAAAATCCCATCTCAGCTCCAACTTTTTGGCTTCATTTTTTTCAATTATTTATTGGAAAACTTAATTTTAGTTAATTTCTCTTACATTTGAGTGAATGGGAAGATTCCAGCTTTAACTTTGAATTGTTTTTTTCTATTGTGGCTGTATAGAAAGTTTAAAATATGACCACTGTGTCTTTTATTGCCTAGAAGTCTAATGGCAAAGAACAATCCCACAAACATTATTTTGTAAGCTGTCTATTGAATTGGCAGACGGAGAAACTTAGGTGGCACTTGCAAATATACAGGATTGGCAACTACCTGTATAAAATACATTAGCTGTGTCTCAAAAAAGCATGTTGCTACCTGAAATTCTATATGCAAGAGACCACTGGGACTTTAAAAGTAGACATGCCTAGGATTTTTCTGTAAATGATGCACTTCCATGTCTTCTTTCTGGGTAAATGTAGTCAAAGAGGAACATGGCAGCTTGCTGCTTGAATTCCAAAGGAATTCCTGGATCATATTGCTGGATAGTGAGTGAGACATTTTGCAATTTAAATGGGGCAGTGCTACTTTTCCTCTCTGGTACACTTCTCCAATGATTGATGGACTGTTTGTTTTAAAATGGATATTCAGAATCTTTATTCTTTTCATTAAGGTAGAAATGAAAAGGCATATAAGCTATATGCATTTTGGGATGCAGGCAACAATATAGGCTTGAGTTATTTCATTAAGTACTGCTGGATAACCACTTTCTAAGCCAGGGTTGGGGGATCTTGTGGGATTCTAATGAGCCCCAACCAGCAAGGCCAATGGTGAGGAATGATGGGTGTTGTAGTCCAGGAACATCTGGAGAGCCACAGGTTCAGCATCCTGTTCTGTGGGACAGCATGCTGCATTTAATAATAATAAGTTTATTATTTATACCCCACCCATCTGGCTGAGTTTCCCCAGTCATTTAATTTGGAATAGGTAGTAGAATGCTTGGTGTTAAAAATGACCAGGTTTTGGAGGATGGGGAGATTAGGAAGATAGAATGCAGCTGCTAGAATTAAAATAAAACCATTTTTGTGCTTCATTATGGAAGGAAAGATTCCAGAGCGTAAAGACACAGGCCCGCATTTCTCAGCTTGCAGTTTCTGCAACCTGAAACTGCTCTTATCCCTCTACAGTTGATTGTGTGTCATGCTCTAGTTAGCTTTTTCATTCAAATGCTGTCTTGCCCATTGCCTGCTTAGCTTGTCTTCTCAATCACAAGAGGCCTGAGTTATGAAAGGCCTATAGATAGTTGTCTTGGGGCGGGGGGGGGAGCCACAGAAGCACTTGTAGTCCAGCAGCAGAACGGCAGGTTGGAGGTAGACATTATTAAAATGGCCCTTCTAGTATATTGTTTTTAAAGTCTCATTGTGTGAAAAGAACCTTTGCCTCCCATTGTTAAGGAGGTCCTACCTACTGTCCCCATCACAACCATTGGAGAATAAACAATTTCAAATATCCCCAAATGAACTCTAGATTGCATTTTTTTTAAAGAAAATTAAGCACAGAATTCAAGATTGCTTGCTTATATTGAGACCAGCTTGGCCTTATATAGCAAAAATCACCCCATTGCAGAAATGTAACAGACCAATGATGCATCACTGTATTTGTGACTCTGGAATGCTACCATATGCTACCATGTGGAGGCTGTTTCAGTCACTAGAAGTAAAAAAAAACCTTGAGATAACATGCTTTCTTCCTTTTGTCACTTCTGTTGCCAGGCCTATTTTTCTTTGTAAAAGTTTTTTTAAAAAATACACATTCAAATAGAAAGCTAAAAGGAAGTGTTAAGTCTAGTCTTCATTTCCTGTGTGAGAGGTTGGCGTTCCTTGAACCTCACTCATAATCATATCTGTAATTTGCGTGGCACAGGATTAATTCAATATATGCCAGGAAGAAACAGGATCAAGTGATTGAATTTTATCCATTTACTTAGAACCATTGAAATTAGTCACCCTACGTTGGTCAAGTCCATTAATTTCAGTGATATAACTAACCCTTTGTCTCTAAAGTACCTTCCATAAAAAGAAAGCCTATCTCCATGGCCCATGAAGAATGTATGTTCAGAAGAATGCCAGTTTGTCTGGATAGCTGAAATACATTTGTATGTGCCTTCATTTCAGTCCTCTCTTGAGAGAAAGTGATCTTAGAAGTGACTACATGGTTTGTGAGCCTTGAACTTCCAGAGTGGTGATAATATTTGGTGTAACTTCAGATTTTGAACAAGTGCTGACTGACAAAGCATAATTAAATACAACCAAATATTTCTGGAAATATGGAGAATTCACAGTTATATTTCTAATACTTCTGAAGGTCAGATATATTTTTCCCACCTAACCCAGCAGGATTGTGGCTTTAGAAATCTGACTTCCATTAGTTTCAATTTTTCATGGAAATCTCTTTGCTAAAAATCTAGGCCTTTTTATTTATTATTGCACAGATAGACATATTTCATTGAGAATATATCAGTAATACTGACTTTGTAACTCATTCTCTAGATGCATCAGGGACTTAATTTCCTAGTTTATGACAATTTAATTTTAACCCTTTATCACATGTGTGGTTATTTCATGCATACTTAATCAAAATATTAAATCCACCACTTCCTGGTTTAAAGTAACTAGTGGCTCACAAGCAGAGACAATATGGAGCTATTTGAATTGGCTTTAGGAGAATGCCTTAAAGCTGCAATGTGGGAAGTTTAAGCAAAAGAAAACATTATTATGCCATGAAACTGAGCAGTCAGGTATATAAGCTCTATCAGCAGTCTCAGTTTAGAGGTGATTTGCAAGAATAATAATTTCCATGACTTAAAATAATAAGTTGGGAATTTGCCCTTAACACAAGAGATCTTTTTTCAAATACTGTACATCTGGTGCAAGTTTCTATCACATTTAATTTGAGCCTGGTTTCAACTCTGGTTAAACTGCTGGTTTAAAGAAAAGCCTTGTATGGGCATGCCAGCAGCTGGAACTAGATTGTCCTTTTAGCTTAGCTATCACCATTACAATAATTTAAGCTGATTTATGAAGCTTGCAAAATGTGTAAGTCTGCTCTGCCTGCACTTCTGCCTCCCTGTTCCTAGCCATTGTCGTTCAGAGTAGAGTTCATGTTGAATTCAGTCAGTGCTGGTCTGAAATGGCCATGTAGGGTTATGCCCCATAGCTGGCAGACCACATCATCTGAAGTATCTGGTGAATACTCCAATGTCAGCAGCCTAACTAGTGTTTCTCTTTTCCTCTGCTTCCATTCTGTGCGCAGTACCTGCTTATGCCCATCAACTAAACCTTCCTGCTTTGCTCTGCTTCTGTTTTGGCTTTCTTCCATGTCCTGTTCTTCCCACTACAACTGTTTTCTTCCCCTTTAATGTAACATTTCCCAGTATTGTACTGGATTGACCATTTCTGCAGCATGATTTTCTCCTTTGCTGTGGTTCTGCTTTTGGCAGACAGAGGCTGACAGGTTTGCATGATCAAGCTGTAGTGTAGCATGCAGGCTTCTTCGATTGAGAGCTTGAGCGGGGAGCGTGTTATAAGAATGGATTTCTCCTTTACAGACTCTTACTATATTTGGATGCAAGGGGGAGGTGTGCAGTAGGGTGTGATGGGGAGGATAGCAGCTAGATTTGCCATGCAGCATTTTCACAAGCATTAACGTTACTGGATTTCTGAATTGGTATATTGATATCTAGGATTAAAAGAGTTTACCCTTTATCCTGTTTGATGCAGCTTGATTGATAATCCTCTACTTTCTTCGTGGGCTTGCCCATCTTCTTCCAGGCAGAATTCTCTGCTGCTCTCCAGAGGGCCCCCATCCAATGGGACCATGCTAGTCTGGACAGTTCAGTTGAAACTTTGGTTCATATGCTCACCTTTCAAACTGCACGTGCTTAACACAATAAGATTAAGCCCTTTTCTGTTTGCAGAAGCATCCTGTCCTTGTGTTGGAGGGTACCTTAGCTCCATTAAAGATGGTGAAACCAGAGAGAAGCTGGTGTCCTTTCATGATACCTGCCTCTCTTTCTTACTTAAACAAACGTGATTCTGTTACTGGTTCTGAAAACTCTTCCTTATGTTACAAAGAAGGGTATAAGAAGAAGTTCAAGACTTCAGTAATGTGGAACCTGCAAATCTCAGAGATAAACAAATCCCAAGTTACAGTCGAATTGGAGGGAAAAGTGGAAGCTGCCACTTCTGTCTTATAGCATATGGACAAACCCTGAGATTAATATATGGCACTCCTCTTGCACCAGTCAGGAGAGGCATATCACATAGTTCGGACCCACTACAGTTGCATTGTGCTAGATATGGCACACATAATTCAGATGGGAGCCACCCAGGTGCAAAAACTATTATCTGCCTAGATAATTGTGTGCGTGTCAAGGCAGCTGAAATGCAGTTTTTTGTTTTTGCAAACAATATTCCCAATATTCCCAAATATTCACTGCCAAACTGGGTTAGTCCCATGAGACTGACTGTATAAGATACATTATGTTCCTAAGGAGGCAGGAGAAAACAGCAGTGAATTCTGTAGAGCGGGGTACCCAACATGTTGCCCTCCACATGTTGCTGGACTTGAATTCCCATCTTATCTGACCATTAGCCAAGCCAGCTGGGCTGATGGGAGTTTTGAGTCCAACAGCATTTGGAGAGCACTCTGTTTGCTACCCCTGCTGTAGAGGCTTCTGGAACACATTTTTAAATGGCAAAACTGCTACTTCTTTGCCAATAAACTTTGCAGTGTTTGTCTATCACAATACTCTTATTAAGGTCTTATTCTCACTTTATAGGTTTCACTCCCTCCAGGGTTAAATTATACTGCTTCATTGGTCACTGGCTTGCTTTTGTTAATAGAGATTCCTAAGCAACTTTAATCTACTGCTTGCAGTTTGCCATAGGCACAATCCTATCTGTGCTTGACAAATAAAAGAGTTCCGAATAGTAGGAAGCCCCAAACCACTGCTATAACAGCATGCAATAGAGAGCCATTGGAGAGGTAAGACTGAATGTTTTATAAGAGTTCATATATATATATATATATATATATATATATATATATATATATATATCCCAAGTGAAGCCAGAAGAAAATGTTTGAGGTTGTAGCTCAGTTCATTTATAACATCTGCTTAGCGTGGGACTTGGTGGTATGAATAGTATACAGAAATGATGATTTTCTGTCCAGAAAAATCTATGAAAATTATCATTTGCTTACAACTGCAGTCATTTTTGCTGTAGACATAATCCTGCCTCACCCTTTTGGTATTTTGGCCCCTGGATCCCTTGCTCTTTTAGAACTCTAAGGTACTCATTAAAAAAAAGTTGTAGTAAAAGAAACAGATACAAAATGTAATTCTAAATCAAAAATTTGTCCCTGGTTCTTTAACTTATAAACATAATATTGCCCAAAACTATCTATCTATAGAAAAGGTGTACATATTTAGATGGCAGTCATAAGTGTTCGATGGATTTGAACTGTGGAGGCTTAAAATACTATAGTGATATGCACCTATGTCCAACCCAGAGTCCGTTTATTTGAGTAGGTCTGTTCTGAGCATGACTAATGTTGAATATCAGCACATGTTCCAAGAAAACTTTGAAATGACATGGATCCTACTAGATGGGTTTTTAATGAGCTTAAGACCAATCTCTGTTCATTTTTGTAGTGTTGATTTTCAAAATGGATGGGCTGTCCTCTCAATGCAGAATTCTGTTAACTTCACAAATTGCTGTAGTACTTTGCTTTTGTAGTCACTTGCAAAGTGACTTTCTTTAACCTTTCTTTAACCTATGAACTCTGGTGTGGGAAGAAAAGCCAAATTATAAAAAGAATGAAAAAGCAAGTTAAAGGAATAAATGTATGGCTCATAATGAGTTTTTTATTCTTTACATTGTTTCTGAGCAAACT
The DNA here is from genome assembly GCF_965207765.1 of Zootoca vivipara. NCBI lineage: Eukaryota > Metazoa > Chordata > Lepidosauria > Squamata > Lacertidae > Zootoca > Zootoca vivipara. The sequence goes on from NC_142584.1 coordinate 40,733,252, forward strand.
GTTCCGTAGCTCTCCCAAGGGATCACAAAGATACGTTGTGGTGCTGAAAAAGATTTTTTGAATTGTTATGTGTGGCTCCTTTAAATCTAAAACCTATGCCATTGAAAACTTAATGAAAAATTGTTGCCAAACCTGAGCTTTAATACAATATAGCTGTTCCATGAGCAAGACTGCAGTGTTTCTGAAAACTATGGGAGACCAGGAAGGAATATCACATTAAATAATGGTTTCTTAATGTAATTCTATAGTGTTTGAGACTTCATCAGAGTTGAATCTCCCATTTTTGCAGCAATAACATTTCCACCTCTTTTAAATAGTTTTTATCCCCTAAAATGAGCAAATAGGTTAATGCTTTTCATAACTGTCAGGCGGAGACAACCTGGAGAGCAGAAGTTTTTATGATGACACTTATATTTCTACCATTGATCTGCCAGACTATTTGTGAAAACTAGGCCTCAGCTAGTGAGATGCTTCTAAGATTAGTGACTTAGCTAGTCAGGACCCCCACCTATATACCCCAGTCCTTTGATGAAAATTGAAGCACCTTTAGATTCTTCTGCTCCTTTGCCCACAGAACCCATCCTACCAACACATCCTCCAAACTTCTCATTAGAAATTTGTTTTCACTATTGCAACAGAAAACCTTAATAAAACCCATACAATTTCCTCTATGTTGTATTTATAGCATACATTGTAATTAAAGCTTTAATCTTTGCCTTTCTGGTAATTGAATGAGTTTAGAGAAATTCAAGGTAGCACTGAGGAGATTGCTCTATCTGTGCAAGGAGTTCTGCTTGTTTGATGGAACAACCTCTACACTCCCCCTGTGTCATTCTGGGGAGACTCTAGATAGAACATCCCCCCCCCCGCCCCCTGCCACTGTGTAGGCATTGGGGAAAACTATGTTGTGCGGTGGAAGCATTTGCATGGACTTCTGCTAGTGAGACCATTTAGCTGAATCTGGTTCCTTGTCAACTTGGACTGCAGAAGTTTTCATCCATTTCCTGTATTTTCTTTCTTTGCTTTCAGGTTATACTAGAAGAAGCTCCTTTTCAGGGAATTTAAAAATCCTGCACTGGCCATTTTAGAATTCTTTTGTCTTTAGCAATAAAAATGATCATGCCTTTAAATATATTTTTTTTCCAGAAATTGTCAGCTCTCCTTAATTAATTTTCTAGCTGAGGAAGCTTCCTTTTTGGAGTTGAATTCTGATGACCTGTAGGTTTTCTCCTATCCTCTGCCCCAAAGCATTATGTACAAGCATTTTGTGCTCACTTGCAAGAGAAGCAAGCATCACCTTTAGTAGTTTTCATGAACTGGTACGGTACTAATTGAGATGAACCACAATTTTAAAACCCCTTACTCTTCAGTTGGGGGTCTGTCTCACATCCTCCAAGATGTTGTCATCGTATAAATCTTTGTAGTGTGGACCACACTGCACATTACAATGAAAGATATCAAGAATAAGCTGATCTGAGTGTTAAGACATCCCTTATTACAATCTCACTTAATGACCTCTTTTGGCTAGCCTCAGTATCATAGCTGCCAAGTTTTCCCTTTTCTCGCGAGGAAGCCTATTCAGCATAAGGGAAAATCCCTTTAAAAAAGGGATAACTTGGCAGCTATGCTCAGTATCCCTTTCTCAACCTGTTATACTGATCTACCTTACATACCGGTAACAGTTGTAAGGATTATGGATGCAATATAAAGGGAGCTCTTTTAGCAGAAGATGTACATTTTGTTATCTTAATAGAGCTTCATTGTTCATATTTTAAAAAGTTTTCCTATTTTATGCAATCTCAGTCCTGGGGCCAGGAGAGTCCATGGGGACTTCTTATTTGCTTTCTTCAAACAGCAGCTCCTCTCTTTCCCCATGAAATACAAGACATTGTTTTTGAAGCTGAGAAGAATTTCAAAGGCAGTTTGTGACTTTTGTAAGAATTAGTTGTTCAAAGAAAAGCAGTCAACACATTTTACTGCCTTGCTATGAACTATTATACCTCTTTAGATCCCAGGAGAGAATTCTAGCTAGCATGTTGCATTGCAATTTGATCTGTTATTCATGGCTGACACAGCTGCTCTCAAAGTGGAAGTTGGGGGCTGCCCAAGCATTGAGAGTGGGTTCACTGGTTAAGTATTTTGTATAGAACTTGGCACAATTTCTTCCGAACCATAATTCCTGCCTGAAGTCATCACTTCTGCCCAGGGATCAGGAAACTGGTACTTGAGAATCCACTTTAGTAGTGGCAAACAATCACAACTAACTGACAGTAGCAGCACTTCTCTCCCTGCCTCTCCCACCTTAATATTTGCAACCTTGGGGGGGGGATAGAAGTGTTTCAGAAATTAAAATTAAAAAATACCTCTACCTCTCCTTCAAATCAGAACCAGTGAAGGCGGTGAAGGTCCTGTGTGAGTGCCTGGAGGCGGTTGGAGGATAGATGGCGGCTAACAGATTGCGGTTGAATCCTGACAAGACAGAAGTACTGTTTGTGGGGGACAGGAGGCGGGCAGGTGTGGAGGACTCCCTGGTCCTGAATGGGGTAACTGTGCCCCTGAAGGACCAGGTGCGCAGCCTGGGAGTCATTTTAGACTCACAGCTGTCCATGGAGGCGCAGGTCAATTCTGTGTCCAGGGCAGCTGTCTATCCGCTCCATCTGGTACGCAAGCTGAGACCCTACCTGCCTGCAGACTGTATCGCCAGAGTGGTGCATGCTCTAGTTATCTCCCGCTTGTACTAGTGCAATGTGCTCTACGTGGGGCTACCTTTGAAGGTGACCTGGAAACTACAACTAATCCAGAATGTGGCAGCTAGACTGGTGACTGGGAGCGGCCGCCGAGACCACATAACACCGGTCCTGAAAGTTCTACATTGGCTCCCAGTACGTTTCCGAGCACAATTCAAAGTGTTGGTGCTGACCTTTAAAGCCCTAAATGGCCTTGGTCCAGTATACCTGAAGGAGCGTCTCCACCCCCATCGTTCTGCACTGAGGTCCAGTGCCGAGGGCCTTCTGGCGATTCCCTCGTTGCGAGAAGCCAAGTTGCAGGGAACCAGGCAGAGGGCCTTCTCGGTAGTGGTGCCCACCCTGTTGAACACCCTCCCATCAGATGTCAAAGAGAAAAACAGCTACCAGATTTTTAGAAGACCTCTGAAGGCAGCCCTGTTTAGAGAGGCTTTTAATCTTTAATCGATTATTTTATTCTTCTGTTGGAAGCCGCCCAGAGTGGCTGGGGAAACCCAGCCAGATGGGCGGGGTATAAATAATAAATTATTATTATTATTATTATAAATAATGTTACTGAGTTCCATTGAGCAACCTTGTCATTCTTAGTGGCAAGATTGCAATATGGAAACCAGTATTTCTACTTTAGCCAAGGGCTATTGTTGAGGTTGATGAAGGAAATTGTGTGTGGCTGAGTTTTTTTATTTTTCAAATGAGCAAGCAAATCCACTGGGGCTGGGGTGGGGAACTTGTGTCCTGCCAGACGTTGTTGAACTGCCATCTCCCGCCAGCATGGCCATTGATCAGGGATGATGCAGGTTGGATTGCAGCTTCTGGAGGGGCACAGCTTCCCCACCTCCGCACTAGGAGTTATTCACTGGTTGATTTAAGGGACACTCCTGTTCCCAGTTTTAGAAATAAGCCGTGGCACCAAGAATATGAGTTGCAGCTTTGTATTCTGCTTGATCTCATGATGCACTGCTTAGCCTCTGAACTAAGTGGAGGTGAGTTGGGTTGTCTGTGTAGAATTGTTGTACTCTGGCTGTGTGCCTTGCTGTGTCCTCCTATTTTGGGATTAAAACCTGTGTAGACAGGAAACCAGGTAAAATAAGAAAGGTTATGGGAAGAATTGCAGTATCAAATAATTTTACACATTGTGCTGGAAAGATTAGATCTAACCATTCAGCTACTAACAGATGTTGCTAAAACCTGTACAGCATGACTTCTGCTTGCCTGTGCTATTCCCAGGATACTGCGGTTTCTTGATCTAGGTGCCCTGAAGGGTCCCCTCTTTTAGATTTGTTCAAAAATGGATGGTTGCCCTTAGAATGCTCTCTTCAGGCTTAGCAGAGACCTCTGTCTAAATATGATGGGGCTAAGACCAAGCAGGAAGAAAGTTCTTGGTGCTATCTCACATCACACTCACTGCAAAGGCCCTTGGGGCCAGGAAACTAGGCAAAATGAGCAGCTTTATCTTTAGTTCCAGAAGCAGGTTCTTTCTAAAAATGGATTTAATTTTAAACCACACATACTCTCCCTCCTGGTCCTAGGCCCAGATTAAGCCTGCAAACAACTTACCAGTATAATATCCACACAGTCATTGATCTGCCTACCAGGCAGGTCACTGGTGCCTACCAATGTAACAGGAATATGCCAGTTTATGGCTTATTCCCAGTCGACAGATGCCTACTGTTTTAATATATGCATAGGCACCAACAATCCAGTTTAACTTGCTGCATGGATCCTCATATGAGTGAAGCCTGGCCACCCTCTCAGGAAAACAGGGGAAGACCAGGTAGAGCTATCCCCAGGATGGTACAGTTAATAGCTGTGGCTTCCACACAGATTTGAGAAGATGGGATTTTAGAACATCTTGGGAGTACAGTAGGGCTAAGCTGACACTTCAGAAGTCAAGGTAACAACTGACTTTTTATTGGAACCACAGGCTGGTTTTCTAGTACCCCTGCCTTCAAGACAAAAAACATTGTGGGCTTGGGCTGCAAAGGAATCTAGCTTGAACCAGGAGCCCATGCATTGTATCCTCCCTGCCTGACTTTTCCTTTCCTCTCCTCTCCTCTCAGCATTGCAGCTTCCCTTAGCCAACGATGGAAGCAGCCGTTCCACCTCTTTGGACAGCTCGCCCCAGCATCATCACACTCATCCGTCACGCCCCCGAAACTTTCTGGGCCTGCCTCCTCAGCCCCCCTTCCACATGAACAAGAGCATGGAGAGGTAAACAGAACTAGAGCAAATGAGGCAGGTTCTGGTGTGCTGTGCTCATCTTCTCTGCTGTATTGAGACAGGAGGGACCAACTTGTTTTGAGAAAGGGAAGCAGTTTGGAGCAACGATTTTATGTTGTTTAATATCTGATAAATTGGTAACCCTAGCATATGTGGCAGCGTGCTTACCATTTGATCAGACAGGTCTGTGCACAATACATGAAGAGTTTGCTGTCCATGTGCCTGTACAGCCGTGGATAATAGCATGTTGGGGAACTGAATGTTCTCTAGGCACTTCTAATATTGTTGTTTATTGCTATTGCCACAGTCTTAACAGCGGCTTCACACTGTTCTTTTGATGTAAGAGGCAGAGCTTTTGAAAAAGGCTCATGTCTCAAACCATCTTTGTTAGGTAGATATGGAACTTTCATAACCCTTAGTTGCCTTGAGTTACAATTTTGTTTGTTTGTAATATGTAATATCAGTAGCAGCCCATGCAAAGTTTAAACTCTCCTGTTTGTGAAATAATGTGCTAAGTTTGTCTGCTAAATGAGTGGTTTATAGCATGCACACAAAAATATACAGTAATGGCCCTGGGAATTAGTAGAAGACATACTGCTTTTTTGGGTTTCACCAGGTAATAAAAACTCATGATTTAACCTGCACTGTTCTGATCTGCAGATTGAGGTGTCTTGTTATGTAAGTGACTTGTGAGTTGCTGGCTTTGAATTCAAATTAGAATTTCTCTCATGATGGAGATCTAGTTTATAGGGTTGTCTAGATGCCCTTGTTGAGAAGAGAAATGCGTGGTTCTCCACAGAGATGGAGCCTGTTTCTGCAGAGAGAAAGGTCTGAGATGTTCATATGCCATGGCTAAATGGAAGCAAACACAATATTTTTCCTTTTTTCTCGTTCCCTTTCTAGTATAGAGATTGATCAGAAACTGCAGGAAATTATGAAGCAAACGGGTTACTTGACCATCGGAGGGCAGGTGAGCTGACTTGAGAGGTGCAGCAGTTCAAAATATATTGAAGCCTGATGTATATTAAGAATTAACCAAAAGCAACCCCCCATCCTTTTCAATATAAAATGGATTGATGAGTAGCTTCTCTATGTGCTCAACTTCTCACAGAGATACCAAGCAGAAATCAATGACCTGGAAAATCTGGGTGAGATTGGAAGTGGGACGTGTGGACAGGTGTGGAAAATGCGTTTCAAGAAGACTGGACACATCATAGCTGTGAAGGTGAGGTAGATCTACTGGGTGTTGAGTGGAAGATATCTTAAGATGAAAGGAAATGGCAGAGTGGGACTTTTAGAGGGTTCATTGCTGGTGAAACTTCTAGGTGCCACAGAATATTTGGTACCTGTGTCAGCAGTTGAGAGAGCAGTTGGGCAGGATTAAGTGGGCCTTAACTTTCTTTGATGGAAAGTAGTGATGCTCTCTGAATTAATCATAAAGCAATTAAGGGCCATGAGGCTCTTTGTGGGTCAAAGCATTATCACCCGCAACTTTTTTGGCTCCTTCTACTTCTGCTCCTAATTCCATTTCTCTTCTCTGTTCAGCAAATGCGTCGTTCTGGTAACAAAGAGGAGAACAAGAGGATTCTGATGGACCTGGATGTGGTGTTGAAGAGTCATGACTGTCCTTACATTGTTCAGTGCTTTGGAACTTTCATCACAAATGTAAATGAAGGCGATGCTATTGTTTTCTCAAGTCCATCTGTATTTTTCAATGTATTTAGAGCAGCCACATCATAATAACCTTAACTTTTACTTTTTTTTTATTTCCCCCCGTCCCTTAGACTGATGTTTTTATAGCCATGGAGCTAATGGGCACATGTGCAGAGAAGCTGAAAAAACGAATCCAAGGGCCTATCCCTGAGAGGATCTTGGGAAAGATGACTGTGGCGGTGAGGGTTTTTGTTTGTTTTTTGTTTTGCTTTTTACATTTAGATCCCACATTTCCTCCATGTAGACATTGGCCCAGTTCACATGTCATGCTAAACATGGAATGAATAGCATGCTGGTATACGCTACAGTGAGGGGGAAAGTATTTGATCTCCTGCTAAATTTGCCCTTTTGACGAATAAATGACCAGTCCATAATTTTAATGGTAGGTTTATTGTAGCCGTGAGAGACAGAATAACAACAGGAAAATCCCCATAAACCCAGAAGACAAAAGTCAGAGATTGATGTGCGTTATAATGAGTGAAATAAATATTTGATCCCCTATCAACCAGCCAGATGTCAGGCTACCTGGTTTCTTCACTGTATGTAACGAGCTGAGATTAGAAGCACCTGCTGTAAGGGAGAGGTCTTACCAGTAACCCCACTCGTTACAATATCTGTACAAAACACCTGTTGACAGAAGCAATCGATCCAGCAGATTCCAAACTAGCCACCATGACCAAGACCAAAGAGCTGTCCAAGGATGTCAGGGACAAGATTGTAGACCAGCACAAGGCTACAAGGCTATTGCCAAGCAGCTTGGTGAGAATGTGACAACAGTTGGTGAAATACTTCGCAAATGGAAGACACACAAAATAACTGTCAACCTCCCTCGGTCTGGGGCTCCATGCAAGATCTCATCTCGTGGAGTTGCAGTGATCATGAGAACAATGATGAAGCAGCCCAGAACTATATGGGGGGAACTTGTTAATGATCTCAGGGCAGCTGGGACCATAGTCAGTAGTCACCATGAAAACAGTTGGTAACACACTATGCTGTGAAGGACTGAGATCTTGCAGAGCCCACAAGATCCCCTTGCTCAAGACAGCACATGTACAGGCCCGTCTGCAGTTTGCCAATGCACACCTGAATGACCCAGAGGAGAACTGGGTGAAAGTGTTGTGGTTAGATGAGACCAAAATCTGGCTCTTTGGCATCAACTCAACTCGCCATGTTTGGAGAAGAAGGAGTGTTGCCTATGACCCCAAGAACACCATCCCCACCGTCAAACATGGAGGGGGACATATTATGCTTTGGGGTGTTTTTCTGCTAAGGGGACAGGACACCTTCACCGCATCGAAGGGACAATGGACAGGACCATGTATCGTCAAATCTTGGGTGAGCACCTCCTTCCCTCAGCCATGGCATTGAAAATGGGTCGAAGATGGGTATTCCAGCATGACAGTGACCCAAAACACATGGCCAAGGCAACAAAGGAGTGGTTCAAGAAGAAGCACATTAAGGTCCTGGAGTGGCCTAGCCAGTCTCCAGACCATAATCCCATCAAAAATCTGTGGAGGGAGCTGAAGGTTCGAGTAGCTACACATCAGCCTCGAAATCTTACTGACTTGGAGAGGATCTGCAAAGAGGAGTGGGACAAAATACTTCCTGAGATGTGTGCAAACCTGGTGGCCACCTACAAGAAACGTCTGACCTCTGTCATTGCCAACAAGGGTTTTGCCTCCAAGTACTAAGTCATCTTTTGCAAAGGGATGAAATATTTATTTCACTCATTATAATGCACATCAATCTCTGACTTTTGTCTTCTGGGTTTCTGGGGTTTTTCCTATTGTTATTCTCTCTCTCACAGCTACAATAAACCTACCATTAAAATTATGGACTGGTCATTTCTTCATCAGAGGGCACACGGGCAAATTTAGCAGGGGATCAAATACTTTCCCCCCTCACTGTACTTAATAGTACTCCTTCCTTGCTTCAGCTGTGGCAGCTTCACAGAAAAAACAAGCCATATATCTGGTCTGTCATGTCGCCTGGACTTGGGCTCATGGCTTGTTTCCTCCAAACAACGGATGAGTGGTAACAACGGTTTATTCTTGGGTTACCACTTGTGGTTTGTTTGGAGGAAACAAGCCATAAGTCCAGGTCCACACAACATGACAAGCTAGAATCTGGCTTGTTTTGTCTATGACACAGAGGAGCTATTCATTGCTTCCCGGTTTCCATTGTCATGGCTTTTAAGGAGATACGTTGTGCTTCAAACTCCTTCCTGCATATGGCATCCAGTTATTTTTCTTCTTCAGCTTCATTTTCTGCTGTTTTTGAAGGGACAGCAACCATTCTCTACATGCTATTTTACATACCATCCTCCGTCTCCACTTACTTGAGCCTCACACGTCTGTTTCTCTTGGCACAAAGAAATGAGCTAAGCTTCCCAGCTTGGAGCAAAATGCTGCTGTTGACAGCAGAGGGAGTAAGATTTTTTAAATAATTACTGCACTGTTGGATGGATTTGGGCAAAATTTGGAACCCAGGAGTGGGCTCTCTGTTCTAAGTGGTTGTTTTGATTTCCTTTTGGCCATGCCCCCCCCCCTTGATGCTGCATAAATGAGATGTGGTAAAATCTAGGGCTCGGTTGAAGAGTCTGAAGTATTATCACACCCCACTGAAAACTATGAAGCCAAGATCTCACCTTAAGATTCCAAGAATAGTAACAGCATTTGAATAGTAACAACAGTTTATGAACATGCCGCCTTTATTTTTCCCCAGTGGTATCCCTGAAAACTGCTTGGTAATCTGTATGACTGAAGGGCTGTGCTGTAATGCTGTCTCCTCGCAAGTTGTTGTGTATACAAGATGTTTTGCCCCAGATAGCTGAAACTATCTTTTCCAAGTATCACGAAACCCTCAGACTGATTGCTGAGTGCATAACCTTTGTTCTCCAAGCAGCACATGTTTTTACAGGCACGTTGATAAAAGGGAATAATGAGTTCTAGACTAGTTCTGAGTTGTTTTCCTTATATTGAGCAACGGTTAATTCTTCCGCATTGCTTCCGATGTGTTGCTTTCAGATTGTCAAAGCACTCTACTATCTGAAAGAGAAGCATGGTGTCATCCATAGAGATGTGAAGCCTTCAAATATCTTGTTGGATGAGAGGGGGCAAATCAAATTGTGTGACTTCGGAATCAGTGGGAGGCTGGTGGACTCGAAAGCCAAAACCCGGAGTGCTGGTTGTGCAGCATATATGGCGGTAAGAGATGGGCAGATGGCGAGAGAACAGCAGCAGGAATCTTGCTGTGCTGTGATTGAACTGAGTTTTTTTTTTAAAGTGACATTGTATGTTGCTCTTCCTACAAATTGCTCAGAATAGCTTGTGTATGATTTAATTAATTACTCTTTTTTAATTAGACTTTTATGTCATTCTTCCTCTAAGCTGCTTTGCATGGGTTGGGTATGATCCCTAGCAGTCTATCATCCTAGCAGTGCTCTAGGCCAGACCTGCCTCATTGCAGCAGTTGAAATGCACCATGTGTCTCAATAACTTCTCTCCAGGACTAAGAATTCCATCTCTTGCATTTTACTACAGAAAGTTGTCACTAGATTTGGCCTGAGCTTTTGGAAAACTGTATGGCAACTATTACACAGATGCTCTTACGGTATCAAAACAGCCTGCATTTTGTCAGAGCAACATCCAATGGGATCAGCTAAGTTTTTGTGTGCACAGAACAAGGCCCACTCATGCAGTGGGACTCTCCCCATGTACCCATGTGCTTCCCCCTAAATCTGCTCTGGAAGGTTGAGGGAACCCCCAGAACAGGTTTAGGAGGTTGGGGAAAGTCTTGTTATGTGAATGGCACTCATTCTGTGCTCACACACACACTCCACTTTGTGCTACATGCAATTCCACCCATGGTTTGGCTTCTGTAATTAGGGGAATCTTGCTAGGTGCAGATAAGAGACCAGTAGCAAAGAGGTTTTATTTTTGACTGAATTTGTAATAATCTCTTTGTTTCCAGCCTGAGAGAATAGATCCTCCTGATCCCTCAAAACCAGATTATGATATCCGTGCAGATGTTTGGAGCCTGGGCATCTCTCTGGTAAGTAAAACCTGCTCCCAATTTTAAAGGAAATTTGTGTCCCCTAATGATGCTTGCTGGGATCTTCAGGTTCTGGATCATGTCTGAATCATCCTTTAATGTATGCAGTGCTTAATACATGGCATAAACAGCAATAAGCTTTGGGGTGAGTTTTTCTTCTCTTTTCTTCAATTTTTTAAATGGAGTTGACTGATTCAAAGGAGGCTGAATTCTGGCTATCCTGAATCCCATCTTTGTCTCTGTTGTTGAGGCTGGATAAGCTAAGTGATCATTCTGTTGCACATTTCTTCCCTTTCTTGCTCTCGTCTCTTTCTGTATAATCATTTAGAATTGTGTTGTTTGTATGGATTTTTACCTATTTACTTTTGTTGTAAACTGCCCTGCGGCTTATGCAAATGGTGGCATATACATCATTGAAGCATCATTGAAGATATGCTGATGATAATAATGCTTTTTAGATTATTCCCATTTTTAAGCACTTATTCTTCATTTCTCTACCACCCCTAATACAGGTTGAGCTGGCTACAGGTCAGTTCCCCTACAAGAACTGTAAAACAGATTTTGAAGTCCTCACCAAGGTGTTGCAGGAAGATCCTCCCCTTCTCCCAAACAACATGGGATTTTCTGTGGATTTCCAGTCCTTTGTGAAAGACTGGTGAGTGAACTGCCTTAAATTCATGGTATTTAGAGCGGCTGCTTAAACATTTCTTACACAGACAGGAAGCCCTGCAGTTCCAGCTGGTTCCTCACTTTCCTGCTGAACTCTTGCACACCAGTTGCTTTCTCAGATATTGGCTAATGTTCATTCTAGGGCACCCCATCTTCAGTACTATTAATAGTGCATGTAAAAGAATTGGAACTGTTCTACTTGTTCAAACTGGTACCATGCTCTTCTAAAGACGGAACTCAACCTGTGCTGGTGATTTCCACCTAGAAAGGAAATCCCATATCTGCCTCTAGGACAGCTGTGTGCTTAAATTCTGGGCTAGCAGATCTTTGTGTATGACCTCTTCTTGTCTACACATTCCTGGCTCTTCTCTCTTTTCTGTGTCTGATGTACCGATTCTAAAGGTGTAGGAAGTCCTTCATTGCCACGGAAATAAAAAGTAACATGTCGTAAATTAGTTACATTTCCCCATCTTCCCTTGTTTCCATTCATTCCAACAACTAGGCAGCTGTATCTGCAGCTGTAAATGAATTGCACTCCTTGCAACTGACATTGACAGTTCCACAAATGGTCAAACAGAAAATCCACTTCTGATAGTGATTGTTTTGTTCCAGTTAACTTTGAGCTTATGTGTCCAACTTGCCACTCCTGAATTCCATCAGACAACCTCACGTAAGATTGTTGCAAACTGCTGTGGGATACTGGGCATAGGAAGTTGACCCTGAAAGATTATTGGTATGGCAGGATAATGGCCTTCATTCTGTTTGGCTGAGAGAGTTTGAAATTTAGAGTAGACCTGTGTCAATAGGAGCTCTGTTTGCAAGGATCCATTATGCATCAGGTAATGGAAACATGCCATGTTGGTTGCTCCATAAAATAAATTGGATCCTGTGTTTTGAATGTGTGTTTCTGTTATTTCTAGCCTTACTAAAGATCACAGGAAGAGACCAAAGTACAACAAGCTACTTGTGAGTATTGGACACACCTCTTTCATTGTGAATATTAAAAAAAATTCCCCAGGGCTTGGAAAAAGGCCACAGTGGGTGCTTCTGCCAACCCTTAAAGTTTAGAAATAACCAGTAACATTTCTTGGAGCTAGTTTGTGCCAACTGGCACGGAGGCTGAGATTAATAAAGTGGCACCCTTTCTTTTCTCCACATAGTTTCTTTAAAGGAGAGGGGAAATTCTTTTACTTTTTTTATTTGACTTTGGTCAGATTTTTCCCTGCTCATGTTTGGTGCTGTTGTGTATCCTCCTTGTTGCTTAGCTATAGCTGACAACTGTTGCTCACAGCTCTGTAGAAATAACACAGGTGGTGTGACTCCCTTGCTTATTTTCCATCTTGTTTTGCCTATTCCTTTGCAGGAACATAACTTCATCAAGCGTTATGAGACACTGGAAGTGGATGTGGCATCCTGGTTCAAAGATGTCATGGCTAAGACAGAGTCACCCCGCACGAGTAGCATCCTTAGCCAGCACCACTTGCCATTCTTCACCAGGTAGCCATGTAGAGTGGCTATTGGGCCAAGGAAGGACCCCTTGGCAGACAGAGCTTGCAAGGTGGGGCAAGAGAGAGCACCACAACAGACACCTGCCCTCACAACAGCAACTCTTCAGTGGCATGAATTGTTTGCTTCACCTGCTCAAATCACCCTTGCCCATGTTGTCTTTTCCTTCAGTATTGCCATGAAGAGATGGGGTGGCTGTCTGGTCTTTCGGGAATGTGGGTGTGTTCTAGAGCCTTTGGCATTTGTGGCACCAGGCAGCCCAAGAATACAAAGCCTCTTCCAGCCTGTGCTTGTTATCTTTCTGTGATAGAGCGCCGGCCATCAGGAGTTGCCACGAAGTGACAGCTGCTCCCTGCTTGCCTCTCTCCACCTTGTCTGGAGGCTCAACAGTGACCCTTGCTCACGCACTGTGAACAGACACAAAACACACAAAAGGAAAAAGAAGATATTTTTTTTACCACTTATTTATTAAGTTTGGACTTGTGGTGCTGCGGGCTGCCTGCTGCACCCGTTCACCCATCCCTGCGTTATTAATGTCTGTTTTTGTTTTTTGTTTTTTCATTTGTGTTTTTGGGATTGTATTTGCTGAGGGGGAATGGGGCTGGACGTAGATGGGTCGTCTGCTGCTTTAGATTCTGAGCTTAGCTGTTGCTGTTGTCTTGGTTTCATTTTTTCTTAGGGCTTGGGGAGACAGGAAAGTGTAGGTTTGAGAATTATTCTCATCCAAGAGTAGCTCAGTTAAAGTGATTTTTTCCCTCTTCAATTCTTTTTGAACTCAGGGGTTCCTATCTTTTGTTTTGAGCGTGAACAAAGTTTTGTCAGTGATGTTTTATTTACCAAAGTGTGTGTTTGGTGCTAGGATAAATGCTTGTTCATTTTCTTCCAGTATTTAAGAAAAGGAAAAGCAGAACTTAAAAGATAATCCTGGCATCAAGAAAGCCATTTTTTAAAAAAGATTCAGCCCAAATGATTCTTACTGCTGTGTCTTAGGGATTCTTTAATATATTTAAATAGTAACACATTTATTCCCTCTTGTGGACTTAATTGACTCGATTCTTAACTGGTCATAAGTGTGTATCTCCAGTTGAGGATTGGTCAGAATTTGCTCTTTGGAGATCATGGGCTAGAATCTGCACTGTCTGTCTAGATGCTCAGACTTAATGAAATCTCAGAGGCGGGATTCTAAATTATCCAAAAGGCTTGGAGGATGAAGGCTGAGCACCCTCCTCAATCCTACTCTTTCAGAATAAAGCTTTTTTCTGCTAGTGTTTTTCACAGGATAAGAAGCCAGAAGGGACAGAATTCCAGTCAACTCTAATTGACAGGCATTCCCAAAGTGATGGGGACATGCTGTAGGCACCAAGGTCTCTGGGTCATTGAAGTTGTCATTTAAACCTTTAGGGACAACAATTGCCACCATCAGCTTTGGGAATGAGAGGTGGTCAGAGACTTTGGGAATGAATCCTGGTTTTCTTCTTGAGTCAATTCTGCCAATAACAATTGCATTTCAGGTAGTCCAGAGGTTAAAGCACAGTCTTGAAACTCTGACTTTTAACCCGAAGGTGAGGCTTATTCCTGCTTTCTCTTGCTAGCAAAGGTTGGAGTACCATAATCTTCGCTCTTGTCTCAATCCTATGGATGTTTGGGTTAGTGTGTTTACTTGTGGCGCAGGCATGAAAAGGCGCTATGATGATGCACTGCACTGTCAGATGCTTTGCTGTGGCCATACTATACTAGATGTATAGATCAACTTCATAAACCCAACACACACACGCACACAGAAGTTTTAGACTAAAGTCATAACAGTACTTGGGATGTCCTGAAAAGGAGATGCTCCTGTGGTCATTGATGATGCTGGGCTGTCTGCTTAGTACAACTCCTTGAGACGTGATTCCATCTATATTCTGGCTGTTTCCAAGGGGGAGCTCCTATATTGTATTATGTTTCCAAGGGGAGCCAAAATTAGGTATATTCAGTGGCAGAATTAGTGGAGGGAGGAGCAGTTATAGCGTAATCCATGTTCAGGCATGTCCTACAAAGTGCTTAGGGCTGCTGGGCAACCTGCCAGAAAGTCAGACCAGACCAAGGGGGTCCTTTGAAGATGGGGCAGTGCACTTGCTTGTCTTGTGAAGAAGTTGGTGGGTGTTTTCTGTGACTGATTGGATTTTTAGAATGGATAGTTGCTAACAAAATGAGGCAAGTTACCAAAGAGCTTGGAGGACATGGAAAATTCATTTCCTGAGAGGGTGGAGGTCTTCAGACTGGGACATAGTTACAACACAGTGTGGAAGTTCAGTTATTCTGCTGACCTCAGTAGTGACTATTAATGTGGCAGCATTTTTCGGAATATGAAGGAAGGCAATTTCATTTGCACATAGGCTTTATGAGTAGATGGTTTTGTGCCTAAAAGAAAATGTATGGAGTGTATTATATGAAAAGACATTTGCTGTATGGGAGAAAGTTGGAAGTGAGGAGCTGGTGGAAGTGAAGAGCTGGTGAAAACTAAAGGGCAGTGAGCAGAGACAGAAAGTTTCAGATTTAAGATACTATTGAAACAATGAGTGAATATTAATGGTTTTTATGGAAGTGGAGTAGGAAAAGCAATGAAGTTTACCTATGGGTGTCTAATGAAAAACAGAAGGTGGTGCTGCGGTGCAGGTTTAAGAAATGCCTAGCCTCCAAGATGAATTCCTTTAGTATTGTGGAGGCTTTAACAAGATGTTTATTTAGCCTCTTCTGTGAACTTTGGCTATGATGTCTTCCTAAACCCTCCAGAATTTTAAGAAAATCTGAGTGTCTTCCAAATACATGCCACAGTTTGAAAGTAGCTGGAAAATAGTGTGCTAAACCATAGTTCGAGAACCAGGAAGAAACAACAAACTCACACACTTACCTTTCCCGTTAGTGATCTGATCTTTTTAGAGTAAACTACAGTTTCCCATTGGATCTGAAATAGTAAACTGAGCTGTTACAGTTCTCTAACAGTAATAATAAACCATGGTTTGATCCTGGTTAGTAAAATAATAGTTTGCCATTTCAGACATAATGGGGAATTGCAGCTGAAACTAAGCAGGATCTCTGCACCAACACAGGGTGGGGGTAAAGGGGAAGAATGCATACCTGATGTTTGCTGCCTTCCTAAACTTTGATTTAGAGAGTCAGTAATGTACCTCCAGACATGGTTTTGAATTCAAGATATTGAGTAGTGCTTTGCAAAAAATAAATAAATGGGTGGTTCTGCATAGACACAAGACTTTGTTATCTTCAACAGCAAGATCTTTTTGCCGTATTGGAAGCTCTTTGGGTAGAGACATAGTAGAAATGCAGTTTTGTGTTTCACTTGAGCAAAATAACAAGAAAGCTCATATTAAGACCACTTGGAGATATCATCTATCAGGGGGTGAAGGGCAATTGATACAAGAATGATCCCATAAAGATGCAGATTTGAAGAAGAGGAAGAAGAAGAAGAAGAAGAAGAAGAAGAAGAAGAAGAAGAAGAAGAAGAAGAAGAAGAAGAAGAAGAAGAAGAAGAAGAAGAAGAAGAAGAAGAAGAAGAAGAAGTGGAGGAGGAGGAGTAGTTTGGATTTGATATTCCGCTTTATCACTACCCGAAGGAGTCTCAAAGCGGCTAACAATCTCCTTTCCCCTCCTCCCCCACAACAGACACCCTGTGAGGTGGGTGGGGCTGAGAGACTTCAGAGAAGTGTGACTAGCCCAAGGTCACCCAGCAGCTGCATGTGGAGGAGCGGAGACGAGTCTACCGCTCTTAACCACTACACCACACTGGCTCACATTTGAGATGTCACTTGCACAAAAAATGGTTTGGAGAAGAGTAAAGCATGCTTTCTAGGACATCTTCCACAAGATGACAAGAAGAGCAGTACACTGTCAAAATATTGAACTGCCTAGAGAAGGAGTGGGGAGAGGGCAAAAACCTTTATAGCAGAGGACAGGGTAGAGTGTCTGAAAGATATAATGAGAAACTCATAGGAGAACTAAAGCCCTGGTGACCAGTAGGACAGTTGCAGTAGTCTTCTCCGTGGATGATCAGGGTGGCCTGTCTTTCTCAGTGATAGACACTCACCTTTCTGCTTGCTTTTGCACAGTCCAGCAATTACGGAGTTAATCACCACTTTTGAGAATTCATCTTGGAAAGTAGGCTGGTAGTCATCAAAGGTCTGGGCGTGTCTTTCATGTCTTTTGTCGGGGGAAGTGAAGCACCTTGGGTAGAGAATGCTGGAGCAGGTGAGTGAGCAGAGGAGGTACTGGAAGTGTGAAAAGTTGGACTTGAGATCCAGGTGGAAAAACAGCATGTGCAAGTTGAGAACGGCACTGGGCTGTGTGTAGAAGAAAGTGGTGTTTAAAATTGGATGTCAAGTTAATGTGCAGAGTGTACTGGGAAGTACAGAAGGTGTGGGAAAGAGTAAATAGAAAGGGTTAGTAGAAGCAGTCCAATGGGAGCTGTTTTATCGCCTTGTCCTGAAAGCTGGGTGTGCCCTCCTTTTGGCTCTACAACTTGTTCTTCCATTGGACTGCTATGAAATGTTCTTCAGCAAATGAAGTGTACTAGTTGGCAGAGAATTAGTGATACATGGTATGACAACTGGCACTGGTAACTTTCCAAAGTGGCTGATATCTAAAAGTGGAACTAGCAGTGGATCTACCTTCTGGCTTGACCAAAAAACCATGGGTTAGCTTTAGAGCAGAGAGCCTCTCAAAACTTTTTTATTAGCAGTTGCCAGCATGAATTGGTTAGATGTACACCACAGCACTAATCTTTAGTGCTAGGCCCTGGAAATCTTAAACTGAGAAGCATTGGTTGGAAGATAGCTGAGAGTACAAGAATGTTATTAGAGCACTGAGTTTTCTAGTGCTAATGGAAAGCAGGTACCCCTAATGATGGGATTGGCTTTGCAACGATGAGATTTTTCTCTTTAAAGATGGCTTTTAGGTTTTTGTTTCTTCCTGGTGTTTAAGAATTTGTAGGTATCTGCTTTGCTGCTCCTAGAAGCTTTATTCCGTTTAAGATTCCAAGTGATGGAACTGTCAGGTCCTATGAATAAGTGCCTCCTGTAATGTAACTCCTGAAAAACTATTTTGTCCGTTGATTTTTTTTAGTGGATATTTATTGAAGATTTGTGTCATATCTTGTGAACTTGGAATTTAAGAAAAGAGCCCTTAAAAAAAAAGTTGCTTAAAATAAGTAACTTCAGCCTTGCGCTGTTTTAACTTTCCATCTGGAAGCTGGTTCCAGCCATTAAATAAATATATAAATCTTTTGGCTCTCCTTTCTCTAGTGCCTCAAGATGTTAAGGTTTAGAAGTGCTCCTCCCACAAAGTTGTGAAATAAATTTGCCTACATGTTTGGAAATGTGACGTATGAGATTTTTCCTGCACATTTCATCATACGTACAGCAGAGTAGTAGCTAGAAGAGATACCAAGAGATTTCTCCAGGTGTCTTGAGTTTGTGTTCTTTTCTTAGGAAGGCAAAAGATACCAGCAGGTACTTCAGGGGAATTAGGCTGTTTGCATGCAGGTACTTCAGTACAATCATAGTGATGTATGTACTTGAGTATTTATAAAATGACTATTAGATGAAACACAGTACAATGACTTGGTAAAGTCCCAGAACTAAATCAGATTTTAAAAAGAAGAAGAAGCAGTAGTTATGCAAATGTCAATTAAGGTTAAAATTCAAAATTGAAAATATTTCTCGTCTACTGAAAATTTATCCTGATGGAGAACATGGCCAAAGTGTTCAGAAAAATGGGAGGGGGTAGATTATAAAACATAATATTTTCAGAGGTTCAGAATTATTAGATTGTTGTTCAGCATTTGAAGTGGGAAGCTTCTGCGTTCGCTTAAAAAATTGCACATTTGTCCCTTTCAAGAAATGGGTTTGGATACAGTATTCAATTTCCCTTTGGACTTGAAGCTCTCAAACATTGCAAACCACCCTAAAACAATTGACCTCTTGAAGAGCCTGGTTCATCTTCCCTTTACTTCAAGAGAAAGCAAGAATAACCTCTTATCAGGAGATTGCCTAACTCTCAAATGTGAAGTGTTGTTTTCCATTCTCAAAAGAAGGTTACAATTTAGATTGCCATGGTGGGGGGAGCATACAGGGGTGGGATAGCTTTGGGAAATGTTAAAGGTTTTTTCAAATGTTCAAAAACATGGGATGTCTTTTCAAGAAAAATTGAGGAAAAAATGCAGTTTTATTGCATTTTTTAAATTATTTTTTTAATGTATTGATTTAGAACAAATCTTTGTTAATGTTATTTTTAATCTGGATGGCTAAATGTTTACAATCGCCTGCCTGACATCTGCTCTTAAAGTGTGTGGGGATATTGGGGTGGGGGGGCACAGGTGTGCAGCGTGTGGTGCATGCAATTCAAATGGGGGATTTTAAAACAAACAAAACTGTAAAAAAAAATCATGCCAAAGGTAAGGCAGAGACTAGCTGGGTAGATGGTTATATTCTAGACATTAGCATTTCACTATATTCTCTATATACCATATATTATAAATTTGCATGTTAAAGTAAATAGAAGTAACTTCTATCTTATACAGAAAGGGACTTTAACTTTGGATTACTTGTAAATTTGGTCACTTGTCTTGATTCAGGACTGCCTGAACACCTTAAGCTTTAGGGGCTGCTTGATTTTGTTTTTGTATTTTATTTTTTGTCGCCACCAAACTTTTGCTTTGCTGCCTTTTCATTAAAAAGGGCATGATCCAAAGTTTCATAGAGGGGTTTGAGAGCAGAGCTACTGAGTGGTGGCAGCCAAATTGACTTGAGTTGCAGCCACCATAGAACTAGTAGCCAATTTGCATCTTCTCCAATGCTGTATCTTCCTTTGCTGACCTGTTATACTGAAATCGGCATCATGGAAACATCTGGAAGCTTTGTATCATGGACATCCACCAGGACTCATGTGAGCAGTCAGAAGGTTTCAGACGGCCAGCAGTTTAGCTTTGTTTGCTCAACCAACCTCCCTCATGTTAGTTCCAAGTAATCAAAGCTACACTTTTGTGCACATTTATTTATTGCCCACAGGGAACTGTGTGTGTGTGTGTTTAATTTATTTTTAAAAACTTCCCTTTCTTTGACTTCTTATGGAGGGTGTATTTTTCATTTATCGTATTTGGTGAGTAGACTGTTTTCTCAAGGTGGAGGAATGGAGCATCACAAACAGATTTAATTTCAGGTTGCAGACCACAGTCCAAATTAATTCCAGTGCTTGATTCTTCTCTAAGAGACTTGAAATGCTCGGGCTGTGGTTGGGCACGTGAAGTCTTGGAATCATGTAACTTTAAAATTCCCAGGATTCAATATCATAAGGCTAAGAGTCGGTGAAGTTGCTCATAGGTAATATTGGAAGAAGGACTGAGGCTGGAATCAGGAGAATCATGATTATGCAGATTGACCAAACTGTGTTGAAGAATTCATGAAATTTGCTTTAAATGATAAGCTGATAAGTTGAATATTTATGCTTGCCTGCTGGCTTCAGAATTTTAATGTAGAACAAATGCTAGTCAGTTACCTTTAAAGATTCCCCCCCTTAATGTAGATCAAGCTGTTCTAAGTTATTTCCCAAACACCTGATTCACAAGAGTTGCAGTCAAAAACATGAGAATTTATAGCCCTGTAAAAGAGGAAGATTGACCAGGAGGTGAGTTGGAGAACTTGCAGACACCCTGTCATTATTGAGTTTTATTCCCAAGTAGAGAGGAAATACTGTTCCTCTGTAGCTTTAGTGGATTTTGCCCAAATAAAAGAACACAATATTTCAGCAAAATAAAAAAATTCCTTCAGTAGCACCTTAAAGACCAACTAAGTTTATATTTTGGTATGAGCTTTCGTGTGTATGCACACTTCTTCAGGCATCTGAAGAAGTGTGCATGCACACGAAAGCTCATACCAAAATATAAACTTAGTTGGTCTTTAAGGTGCTACTGAAGGAATTTTTTTATTTTGCTTCGACTCAGACCAACACGGCTACCTACCTGTAACTACAATATTTCAGAATTGTAGCACAGGAATTGGCATGCAACATGAACCGATGGGGGTGCCTGTAGGTAGAGGAAAGGGACTTAGGAGAGACAGTTCACATTACTTGTTTCTGTCACATCCTAGTTTTAGAGATGGTTTGTACATTCACAGTTTGGAGAAATGGTTATCTCTGAGGACTTTGTGATCAGGTCTGGAGAGAAGTCCTGTTTTAATTATCCTGCTTAAGGGGAGCTTCTTAAAAACAACAAAATTGTCACCATATATATAAGTTACCTGTAGAGTGGTTCTTAATTTTTTTAAAAAAAGATAATTTGGCTCTAGTTTCACATTGGTGCTGTAAACCAAACCATTTAAAAAAGAAAGTAATGTTCTTTATACCAAAGTATTTCAGCTATTTGTTTGGAAGTTTGTGGAGTTTTTAATAGCATAACCATCTCCTTCCTATCCCCACAGCAGGCCATTTTATTAGTAGCTCTCCTTACTTACCTCCAGTTTAATGTCCGGTTGGAGGGTTTTTTCCCACCAGCACCAGTTGTTTTAATGACATTCAGAAAGCATGGAAATCATTCAGAAAGCGTATCCCTCGGATAACATGTTGAGTAAATTCCAATACTGGAGCTTGTCTCAGAAGAGGAGTGTTCTGATTTCTGATTTAAATTTAAATGATTTCAGGCTTAGAGTGCCCTTGGCCCTCTGACCAGTTTTGGGGGTGGGTGGATAATTTGCTGAGCTCATTGCTTTCCCTACATGCCGAGAAATCTGAAAACAAGCAGGTGCCCTTTAAAAAATATATCAGTTGTACCTTTGATTTTAAAAGATAATTAGAGAATAGAATCTCCCTGGGGTGTCTTCAAGAGTCTTTGTGAAGCACTCTTTTCTGTGCCCTATGGGACCCATCCTCGTAGGTTCAGTCCAGCAACATAGGACAGTTCAGTGTCACTTATTTCCAATTAGGGTTTGCTAGTCATCTCTCAGTGTGATTTCACTGTCCTAACTTCCGTTGCCCGCTACTTGGCATGCACCAAATTTTAGAACAGAGACTTTCCTTTTCCTAGTCAGCACCCCACCTCCCTGTCAGCAGTCCAAACAGCTTGTCAGAAGTAGTTGCCTGCCTCCAAGCAGCGAGGCCAGTCTGATCAATTTTAGTGGAACTTTTGGATTTAGAAACATACCTACAATAGTATAAGGTAAATGACATTCTTGCTTACTTTTGAAAAGCTTTTTTTTTACTCTGTTTGTAAAAACCCTCATAGAAGCTTAAAAATAAAACTCTCTTTCCCTAAATGTCTGTTTCTTTCCATTTCATGCACAATTTTAAAGTAGCTTCCTTCCCCAGAATGGACTTCTATGTCATGAAGCATTTTGTACTTGGAATCAACAAGAAAGGCGTCCCGGCAACCTTAAGGAAGATGACGCCATCATTATTTAAAATGGGTGGAGAACCTGCAGCTCTCCAGGTCTCTCTCTTTGGCCTTCGGGACTCCCCAGTCCCCAGTCTACACACACTCCTGCCCAGCTTCTCATCGTCCTCTACTAGTTTTTGACTCTGAAAAGTGTCCTTGAATTCTTATAGCCCCTCTTGCATGAATGAAGGACAGAGAGGGGCTGCATATGTATGTAGAAGCTAGCCTACTGTCCAAAGGTAAAGTTCACATTTGTTGTTCCACCCACATTTTGCCTCTGCCCATTGTCTCTGCTGCCCATCCCCAAAGGTCGCCCAGGAGGGAATGATGTGACCCACATGCTAATAAAGGCTTCCCACTCCTGATCTAAAAGATTGATATTTCAGAGGTAGGAAGTGCTGAGTTATCTGACAAAACTTGAAGCTTGGAATAAGTAAGTATTATTATTATTATTATTATTATTTAATTAATATTTCTATACAGTACTGTCCTACCGCCCTATCACAGGGCGGTTTACAATATGAAAACACAAAATGTGTAACATTGTAACAACCAGAAGAGAGTAGCAAGTGGTGAATGCATTAATTTGACCAATATCTGTTTTATCTTTCAAAGAAAAGGGGGGAAACTGTTAATTTGAAGATGGAGGGAAAATCATATTTGGTTTTTGGGCTGTACAGAGGCTAAACTAAAACTAACCTAGCAGTTTCTGGGTTCAACGTTAAATCATGCAAATTGACTATTGGAACGTAATGCTCTGAATAGTACATTTGTCACATGCCATCTGTTGTAAACTTGGGAAACGGTGACCTTTTCCCTGCATTTGTTTAACATGTACCGTAGAGTAAAAATGCTAAAATTGTCATAGAGGTGAGACTCAACTTACATGGGGGTTATGTTCTGGGGATGGCACGTAAAGCCAGAATCCTGTATAGTCAATTTGCCTTACCTTGAGACAGCTGAAAATTGCTGAGGCGAACAGTGATGCAGCAGTAGAACCACTCACAAAATGGAAGCAGAGTTTGATACGGTAATTACTGGTGATGGTTTTTACTGATACCGAATCCATGTTAGAAAATTGGGTAAATTCTTTGCTGAAGCATTTTTTTGTGACTAGGATCTCATCTTTCCTCAAGTTGAGTACATTTGCTCTGGAGGTTTTGTGACTCAGCCTGCCCATTTTAGGCAGAATTTGCTGAATCAAATAATTTCTACCCCCATCTTCCTTCAGCTTTCTTTTCAAACCAGCCAGTTATTTCATTTCTCCTATCTGGGCCTTTTACATTTGCTATGTCTTCCTATCACAGCCTTCCTCTCTTATCCTTTTTCTTTTCTGTTCTTGACTTGGGATCAAATCCCTGCTCAGCTGTGAAGCTCACTTAGAACCCTTTCAAGAAGTACTGGTTTCTCAGCTTTACCTACTGCACCCGGGGCTAGAATCAAAGAGCTGGAAGAACATCAAAGTGCATTTAGTGTTGATGGAGGGAACCCACCACTGCAGCATCCGAGATAGCTTAAAAACTGCTTAAAAACCTGTAATACATGAGAGTCCACCTTCTGAGGCAGTCCACTGTTCACTGTCAATACAGCTCAGGACGTTCTTCCTAATGTTTGTAATTTAAACCCATTGTTTTGGGTCACACACTCTGGAGCAACAAATCTGCTCCATATACGTGGCAACCTGTCAAATGTCTGCTGTGCCCAACAAAGCTAAACCAGCTCCTTCAACCTCCCCTCATCAGCCTTGGTCTCGGGCTCACTCATCACCTTTATTGCCCTCTTTCTTAAATTGTAGCACCCTGTTCTTCAGGTGAAGTGTGACCAAAGCATTCTAGAGTGGTGCCATTACTCCTGAATGGGACACCGAAACGTCTGTTGATGCAGCCCAGAGTTGCAGTATTACTTTCACATAAGCCTCAAGGCAATTTGTAGTCATACAATAAAAACAAAATAGATTTTAACACAATTAACACACACACACACACACCGGCTTTAAAAAAAAAACAAATAAACCTCCAATGTACAGATCCATTAGCTTGGTTCCCCCCCCCCCCAAAAAGAGAATCCCAACCCATCTGCAAACGCTTGTCTTTTTAGCCACTGCATTGAACTCTGACTCCAGTTTAGCTTGTGGTTTGCTAAAACCCTTGTTTGTTTTCCCATGTACTGTACACTTAGACTAAAATTCCTCTCTGGGCTCTTTGAGGACTGTTTTAATATAAATGCAATACTGTATGTTAAAACGTTTATTATTTGTGGCTAGGCTAATGTATCTGATTGCGTAACAGACTGAACCACATATTATTGAAGACAACACGAGCTGCCCTACTGAGCCAGATCATCCGTTTATTAGGATGTGATTCTTGTAGAAAGAAGGATGCTAGGCTGAATGGACTCAGGACAGGAAGACCTTGATCACATGATACAGATTCAATTACGATAACCCATTATGCTAGCAGGGTGGCACTGTGGTCTAAACCACAGAGCTTATGGCATGCTGATCGGAAGGTTGGCGGTTCGAATCCCTGCGATGGGGTGAACTCCCATTGTTCAGTCCCAGCTCCTGCCCACCTAGCAGTTCGAAAGCACGTCAAGTGCAAGTGTATAAATAGGTACCGCTCCAGCAGGAAGGTAAGAGGCTTAGTCATGCTGGCCACATGACCCAGAAGCTGTACGCTGGCTCCCTCGGCCAGTAAAGCGAGATGAGCGGCGAAACCCCAGAATCGTCCGCGACTGGACCTTAGGGTCAGGGGTACCTTTACCTATTATGCTAGCAGAAGCCAGTGCAAGGACTTTCACTAGCACAACAGGGCTTTGCCCCACTCCTCTAGAACCTCCAGATCAGCAGGCATGAAGAGGAGGAGAGGAGACTGTTCCATTGCGCAAGCAGAACTTACTCTGGGTTGTATGCCACATGGCGCGCTCTCTCCTTCCTAACATGAGCTCTCTTGTTCACAGTTCCAGCTAGCCAGTCAGCTTTGCCCTCCCTCCAGGATATGCCATTCCTTTGCTCCTCGCATGTATTTCACATTTTTCATTTCCATCTGACAACAACAAGGGAGCATGCTCTGTCCTCACTGAGCTAGGTATTGATGGGGAAGAGGGGATCCTCTTTAGATTTTGTATTTAAAGGATATTTTTGTACATCTGCAGATTTCAGCTGAGCACGCTCAACCTCCCTCTTGTTTCTTGGTCACTCTGCTTTGGTTCCATCTTGAATTTGTTATTCAGGACACTGGTGTTAAGAATAAGAGCTTTAAATAAGTACCTGGGCTTTGAACACACCTGCTTCCATGAACTTCCATGTGAGCAGTTCAAACTCAAGTTTGCTTTTGAACAATAACCTTGGAGCCCAGCTCCATTTAGCCCATAACTTTGCAAAGGTACAAAGGTCCAGTTAACATGTTGCACCCCACCATTTACAATCAAAGATAATATAGTAGTAACTTGTTACATCTTCACAATACTTTTGAGACCCAGAGCCTTGTGTTCCTGGCATGTTAAGTTATATGACAAAGAAATGCTGGTGTTTTCAAAGGCTGCATTTCGAAGCACATAACTTCAACCAAATTATCCTGGGAACTCTAGCTTATTCCTCGGCATTACAATACCCAGTTCCCTAAAACAAAAAAGTTCCTAAGATTATTTGGGGGAAGAGTTATGTGCCTTAAATGTATGCTGTGTATGCCACCCTGTATGAGACCCCACAAAATTTCCTCTGTTCCACTAGCACTGTATTGTCCAGCAATTTAGGTCAACTCTCTGCTTTCTGCCTGGCTTAATATCTTCTCCCTCCCTCCTGCCCATGCCTGCAAATGAAAAGGCAAAGGCCAATCTAGCCCCACCCATCTGTGGACCCAGAAGGGTACCAGGCATTGGCAAGGAGGGACTGACAGCAGTTTTTGCAAGAAAGGAACGAATAGAGAGACTCCATGGCCAATTTTGGGGTGGAGGTGGGGGAGTAAGAGAGGCTATGAACTTCAATAATAAAAAGCAGGGCTGGCTTGAGGTTTAATCTTCCATAATTAAACACTTCTGCAGTAGAGAACTCTGCTCACTCACACATACTTTCCAGAAATGACTATGCCACATTTTTATGTACCTGTAGAAAACAGAGAGAGAGAGAGAAATTCCGTGGATGAGATGGAGGGGGAGGGAGTGAACCAAATAATAACATGGAATTTCTAGTCTAATATAAAATGGTTGTATGCAAACTAACCAGTTTTGGGTTACTGAGTTCTTTTCTCTAAAGGTATAGGGCGGTTCACAGGAGTAATCCATACCGTGATAGGATTGGGCAGTGCATTCTGAGGCCTGCTGCTGCTGCTGCCGTTCTCTGTGGCCTTGGATGAATCACCTGGGTTACATTTATCCCTCCCTGCGTCAAGCCTGTTCGTTTTTCCCCCCAGAAGGCCTTGGAGTCTTCCAGAGCATTCTGGGAAAGATGAACATCTTGTAAAAGGGCAGCCTGTGGCCTTAGAGCCGCGTGCAGCCAAGGTGCTTAGCAGGCAGGTAGAAAGAGAGGCCTGCTCCTGCTTTTTTGTTTCTGTCCTGTCCATCTGACAGATCTCTTGATAAGGAGTAACGGCACTTGACAGGCCCTTCCCTACCTGCTGTTATAAAAGGGCGAGTTCCCTCGGGCCTCTTTGCCGCAACTTTGGAACTCCTCTCCTTCCCAGTTGTTGTTTCTCTGTCCCCTGGTTAGTGACCCGTTAAAGCCAGGACAGATACCCGGAACGTCTTCTTCCTGGCCCTACCTCACTGGGGTGGTAGGCAGGTCACGCTGACCCAGATTTCAGCACAGCATACCTGCTGGTGCCTCTCAGGAAATCTCCTCCACTGCCTGCGTTAATCATAAATCCACCCCAATCTCCTTGGTAACCCAAGCGGGGCTTGCCTTGTATTTCTCACTCTGTGGGACATCCTTCGGGGTGAAGGTCGCTTGCTTGGTGGCTCCCTGCTTGAGGGGGGGGCAGCCATCTCCCCGCCTCGAGGAGTGATGAACCTGCCACTCACATGGTGAGTTCCTGGGATCTGACAAGGGAGGAGAGACAGACACACAAAGGGAAAGGGAGCGGATGCTTCTCCTTGTAAGTCTCTGCTTTCTCAATACCTTTCCTCCACTGCTGAATTATTCCCTTAGAAATAAACAGCTTGCCACATAAACCATGCCCGACTCCCCTCTCACTTGTAACTTGACCTTGTGGGCATAGAGTTATTTTTAACCTCCCATTGACCCGCGTAACTTTTTTTATTGTTGTTCGTTAAACTATGCCAGTCTGGAGATAGGAGGCCTTGAATTGGCTCATGGTTTCTGCATCCCCTGGATTAAGTGCTGCAAGTCCTCCCACTTGCTTCCTGTCCTTCAGTTCAGGTAGCACATTGTCCAACCTCCTCCTCTGTTTTTCTCCTAACCTGCATCTAGATCCACTGACGGTGGCAGAGCTCTGCTGGGCAAGGTAAGTGTTCCTCGGGCATCCCCTCTCCACACTCTGGCGTTTGGCTTGCTGGGAGGTGGAACTTTTAATTACAGCCAGTCTAATCCTGTAACACTTAATCTTGCTGTCTCAATGCATCCTTCTTTTAAAACAGAGCCATAAAGGTGGGAGGGAGGTTTTTGTGGGAAACTTGAGACAGGAGGGAGAATGCAGATGCAGGCTACAGAACTGAGAAGCAGGTGTTGGGCAAAATCCTTCTGGCTAGAGACAGATCATTACAGTGGAGAATACTGAGCAAAGTGGACCAATGATCTGGATTAGGCTCACACATCTTCCCATATTCAAGGAGTAGAAGCTATTAGATAGTAAACAATTTGGAGGCAGGGTAAGCTCTGCAGTCCTTAATGTGTCACTCATGATCATCATAGCGCCCTCCTCTTGGTGCCAGCCAAGATCCCCTGACCCCATTTTTTAAAAGAAATTGAGGCTTTTTGTGATGAGGAGGGGTTTTTTTGTTTTTTTTTTTTGCGGGGGAGACATTGCCTGCTTTTTGTGTCGGTTTTGTTTCTTTTGAGTGGGTAGATGTTTAGTCTGTTTTGGGGAGGAGGGGGGGTGTCTGAGCATCCCCCATTTTTCTTCAGTTAAATTGGTATTCTTAGATTTATGACTGTTTGCTCAGGTTGAAAAGGTTGGAGACCCTGGCTATATGCTATACCCTTTCACTTTGTGGTGTTAATCGGAAGGGTGGTCACCACCTTCCCCTCTGCTTACAATTACAGGAGCACTCACTGCACCCAAAAACATGCACCAAAATGAAATCCTTCCACCACCCCATCTTGCTATGATTGCGCATATGACAGGATAGTTGAATGAATGTTTAATCCGTATTAAGGGACACTGAGTGTGGTCTGTATGCTTGGTTCTATAGCAGATAGATTGGGAATGGAGAGAGGAAATGTTGAAGTTCTGTCCCAAAATCTGAACTACAAATTGACTGGTATGAGGTCTTGAGGGCTGGAAAGTGTTTCCAAGTAGCTCAGAGGTCGTGCAACACATTCCCTTCAACTCTCCCCGTCGTTTCTTGCCCTGGCTTTGCTTTCCTTCCTAGGGTGGAACAAGAGGGAAATCACAGCTTTTCTTTGGGTTCTGAACACCATGCATGGAAACTGCCAGCATATCAATCACCTATGGAGACAATACCTCCTCCTGCTGCTTGTTGTCTGGGGGTGCTCTGGGACAGGTAAAGTCTAACAGAGTGGCTATTGTAAACATTTCAATATTTGGGATGCACAATAATTATCCACATCAAAGGTGTAAAACGTTTTGCTACAAAAACAAAACACTATTGTGGGGGAGCTATCCAGGATACATTGTTATATATATATAAACAGTCTTAAAATACATTTTTCTTTGCAACCTTGAATGTAGAGCAGGTCTTTCAACTTTGCTAAATGGCACATGTGTGCACTCACACAGAGCCATTTGGGTTTGTCAAATTTTCTTCCCATGCAGCAGAATAGGTAGATGAAGTTGCCAGAGTATAAATGCATTCAATGGGGTTTTATACTAGGGGTTTGAGGGACGTGGGTGACGCTGTGGTCTAAACCACTGAGCCTCTTGAGCTTGCCGATCGCAAGGTTGGCAGTTCAAATTCTCACAACGGGGTGAGCTCCCTTTGCTCTGTTCCAGCTCCTGCCAACCTAGCAGTTTGAAAGCATGCCAGTGCAAGTAGTTAAATAGGTACCAGTGCGGTGGGAAGGCAAACGGCATTTCCGTGTGCTCTGGTTTCCGTCACAGTGTTCCATTGTGCCAGAAGCAGTTTAGTCATGCTGGTTACATGACACGGAAAAGGTGTCTGCGGACAAACGCCTGAAAGCAGAGATGAATGCTGGACCCCAAAGTCAAATTAGACTGGATTTAACTGTCCATGGGTCCCTTACCTTTACCTTTACCTTACTAGGGGTTTCCCAATTCTGCATGATACTTCTGATGCCTTTGTCCTGCTTCTCTTTATTGGATGTACCTTCAGTAAGCAGCTTGGATTTACAGAGTGTCCTTCATTCCGTACCTGCTTATTTTTCACAGGATGCAATTTCAGTTCCTTGATAACCAAGTACACACAGCTAAGGGCACTTTTAATCTCCAGCTCGGCACTCTTGTATTTGTTTTTGACATTGATTACCATAGGGCAGGTAGATGTTGCCTGTGGGTTGTTTATAGCACAGAAGCTCTTAAACTCTCTGCTGAATTCAAATGCCAGCCGGCCATGATTGCTTCCTATAAAGAGAAGTCCAGGCTTCCAAAGTTGACCAGGAGTTTCTGTTCTG
The DNA here is from genome assembly GCF_965207765.1 of Zootoca vivipara. NCBI lineage: Eukaryota > Metazoa > Chordata > Lepidosauria > Squamata > Lacertidae > Zootoca > Zootoca vivipara. Next base: position 40,763,343 of record NC_142584.1, read on the forward strand.
AATGGTGAGGGGAAGGCACTCTGCACTTGCTGTGTAAGGTACTTCTGCTATTTCTTCACATTCCCATTTTTTTTGGGGGGGGGGGACGACACTCATGTTGAACACTCCTGCAGCTGTACTTTGGTACCTGGTCCAGCTCTCTGTTCCTTTCTCATGGTGCCAGTGCATATTCATTCACATGGAATTTTAAGGCAGGTTGAGTTGGTAGAATCCTCATGTGCTAAATGGAAATGTACCATTTCAGGCTGCAGATTGGGGGGGGGGGGTTAAACACCTCCCTCCTAAAGCTGTCTGTATGTAAAATTCTAGTACATTGAGGAGGAAGAATTACCTCCCTGGGGCAACTTAATAACTCTGCCCAGAAGGGTAGGCAGAAACAAGAGAGCCCAGGCCAGACAGCTCCTGAGGTCGCCCTGAGAATATTTGGTAGCTTTTGTTCCTTCCAGTATTTTAAATTGAAAATTGCCTTGGTAGAAAGGCAACAAACCAGCCCAGCCTGCTCCCTACTGTGTTAGCTTTCCTATTACAAGGAACTTTTTACATTGCAGTCTCAAAACGGTATATAGTCTGGTCTGCCACCTCATTCTCACCCAGTGTATGTAATGTGTAGCCCCCATGCAGGGCTAGCAGCTTCCCTGTAATTATTTAATTTGTAAAATGAATGGTCAGTGGTTAGAGCACCTGCTTTGCATGAAGTAGGTCCCAGCTTCATTTCCCAGCATCTTCAGGTAGGACTGAGATTGTCCCTAGAGAGCTGCAACCAATCAGTGCAGAAGACAATACTCTCATCTTCATAATGAAAACAGACATTAAATAATAATTCTCTTTAATAGTGAACTCAGAGGGTTGAGTGCCAAACATGACCACTGAAAAACAAGAGGAGTGCCATCAACATGCCCAGGAGAAACGGGGGGGGGGGGGGCTAAAAGGGAGAACCCCCCCAAAAAAAACCCCACTTTCCCACCCAGCAAGGACTCTACATGCTAAGTATCCTTTGGAAAAGGAATATAAAAGGGAAGGAGGAGACTGATCCCCTTACAGTTTATAGTACTGTATCTTGATGGAGGGAATGGATAGCTGACTGAAAAATAAACACTTTTCTCCCTTGTACAATCTAAAAATAAGCCAGTAAGCCATTGTTTAGAGCAGTGTTTCCCAACCTTGTGCCTCCAGCTGTTTTCGGACTACAATTCCCATCATTCCTGACCACTGGTCTTGCTAGCTAGGGATGATGGGAGTTGTAGTCCAAAAACAGCTGGAGGCACAAGGTTGGGAAACACTGGTTTAGAGCAATTCACAGTGACCCTCCCCCCTCAATGTGGGGACCATGAAATGCACACCGATCCATTTCTGTCCCATCATACCAGTTCCCCCATAGTTTCCTCATTGTTTTATTTTTCCCTCCATCATCCCCAGTCATTGGCCAGATATTCCATATTTTTTGTTTCTCAGACAAAATTAATTACGCAAAAGAAAAAAAAAGAAAAGAGCAAACTGATGTATCATTTTGAGCACTTTGTGTTTTGGGAGAAGGGGATGCCAAATGTACACAGTTATGGAAAAGACTTTTCTGAAACCCTGTTTCTTCCAGCATTGCTCTTCTCCTTCCCCTGCAGCTGCCTGGCACCATCTTGCTTGCCTCCCCATGTCTGCTTCTACCCCACATCCCGTCCTTGGCTTCTGGGAATCGCTGCGAAAAGGCAACGGATGCACCAGCCGGGGCCGCTCTGCCCTGGGGCAAGAAGTCCATGTCATCAGCCTGCAGAAGGGATTGTCGGCAAATGGCCAGGTATGGGAGATCCCCACCCATGCCACCTGGTTCTTGTGCTGTACGGCCCCTTCCCATGTATGAGGCTGTATGGTGGGTCTTGCTACAGCGCCATTGGATACCCAACCAAGATGGCAGTTCAGCTTGGCTCTACAGTCCAAGGTGTCTCAGTCAGTCATAAAGGCAAAACTCTATTTCAATCACATCTTCACAGTTGTCAGGGCCTGGAAGAAGTCTCTCTTAAGTCACAGGAAGGTTAGGTTAGGCTGGGGGTGGGGACATGGCTCACCTGCTGAACATCCAAGGGGTAAGTTGCTAATCTGCCTTTGATGGTATAGCCTACCTTCCCTGGTTCCTTTCCAATCCCTTCTCCATTTCCCTCTTTGATCATGCACGGAGAAGGTACCTGTCCCCTTGATCCTCTTTCAGGTAACTCTGATAACTCTGGACTCAGATCCCCTCGACAGAGCCCCCATCTTTGTGCTGTATTCCCAGGAGCCTGTGCGTTGGGTGTTGCTGTCTCCCCCTGGAAAAAACTGGACCTTCCAGGTGAGATGGGATGGAGGGCCAAAGGGCCTGCAGAACATAATGGGGATCACTGAGCCAGGCCCTGCCGAGGGGGTCGTTGGGGGTCCCTGCTCTACGCAAGCATAGAGGATGAGCGGCAGCTATGGGAAGGGTGGATGGAAAAGCTAATTTGCTACCTCCATAGCACTTTTACAAAATACTTTCAGATCTAGCTCTGTTTGTCTTCAGAACTGTCTTGTGCAGGAAGTTACTATTCTTCCCATTTTACAGATGGGGAAATTGAGGCTGAGGGAGGCTTGCCTAAGGCCACCCAGTGAGTCTGTGGCTGAGGTGGAACTTGAACCCAGATCTCCCAGATTAAAGTGCTGCACTGTTCAACCTTAGTGCACTCCCCAGCGTGGGGTGTCAGAGAGGGGGGAGGTCCTCCAGGCTAGTATATTTTACCATTGTCTTCCTCCTATCTACAGGTCTCCCCCGGCTCTAATGTTTCAGCCACAGGGCCAGTGGCTTCTGTTGAGATCAACTTGCCAAAGACGCCCAAAGGCCTGCTGAAGTGGGCACGGAGGGAGCATGGAGGGGTCACCTCTCTGTCTGAATACCGTGGAGTCAACAGAATCTACACACGCCTGGGGGCTGGCATGGGTAGATATCGGCTCTGAGGGAAAGGGTGGCATTATGGCTGTGTGTCCTACAATTCCCCTCATTCCTGACCACCGGCCACCCTGGAGTCCAGCAACAGGTTCCCCATTTTTGCTACTGCAGTGTGATAAGCAGGAGGAAGGCAGCAAGCTGGTCTTTTGGGTCCCGGGCTAATGGAGTAACATTGCAGAAGTTGTGCAGGTCTGGGTCTGGTCATTGCTTGGATGGGAGACCATCCAGGAGGAAAGTTCTGTGCACTACAATCATAGAAGGAAGATGGAATATATACACGGCACAGATAAGTAAGACTCACCAGTATCAACTGGAGAGCAGTTGCCAAAGAGTTTGCATTTTGAGTAAATTTTGAGGCTGCGCCATTGGGAACAACCACAGCAGCTCTTCTGTGACTATTCAGTCCAGTAATTGCACAGATGCTTCATTCCTTTCCTTCTCCAGATAGGATTGCCCCAGCCGCTTGCAGATTGCGTCGGAATTTCCTGACCCTGCTACACTTTGCCTCCAAGTGCCAACTGCAGCCTCTGAGAGTTTGCCTGCATCCTGACCCTCTGCAAGACCTTGAAGTTCACATCATCCTCTCCAAAGGAGTTGCACCAAGGTGCGTGCCAGGCAGGCGCTGCCAGAGCTTCAGCATGCGACTGTTGAACCAGGGGTTGGGGTTGGCGAAATGTTCATAGCGAGATGCCGTGTCTTAAACAGGGAGGTTGAAATTGTTCTTAGTGGATGGGGAAGGGGGGTGGTGAGGAAGATGAAACCTATGCAAGAAGCTGCATGTGATAAGTGACCCTTGTGTTCAAATGGATAAGATATAAACAGGAACATGGAAGCTGGTTCATCTAGCCTGGTACTGCTGACACGGACTGGCAGCAGATCTCCCATGTCTTTCTCAGCTCTGTCTGGAGATGCTGGGGATCAAATCTCCATGCAGAGCAGTTGCCTTGCCACTTAGCTACGACACTTCTTCCGAAAGTCAAGGCCAGGCGGACCCTGAGACCCTGAGCCGAAAACGAGTAGACAGTGGCTGGTATTAGGCCTTGAATATTGGGCAGGGATCTCTTGAGTTGGGGGACGGGTGGCGTGGGGCTTCGCTGGCTTCCATCATGTGCTTAATCCTGTTGTGGGGGGTGGGGGTGGGGGCAGCCTGCTCTCTTCTAGGTCCATCCTGGCTCATTTGACTGTGGAACTTCATGCTGCCCGAAGACCCCCCCACTGGGGACTGATCTTGATACTGAAGAGTGAGGGAGCTGCTGAGTGGATGGTTCGCACCCACCGCCTCAATGGCCGGCTGCATGTCCTGGTAGGGGCAGGACCTGCTCTGGGTATAGATCTGCAACACTCTAGGCTAGCTAATGCGCTTCTCTCTCTCCCCCTCCCCAAGTTGGTGGCAGTGGAACACATCTGGAAGGGAGCAGGGCACACATGTGCTCAAATCCAAATAGATGCATTATGCAGAATTGCAACCTTTCCTAGTGAAGCAGTTTGGTAATTTTAGATGCTGGACTTAATGATATTATAAGGGTTATATTATGGAGGGTTCATTCTGCTAAGTCCTGCCTTCACGGGCCCACTAGCGAGCCTTACCAACCCTCTTCCCTAAGCTTCTCCTGCATTCTCCCTATAACTCTAGGTTTGCCTCCTCCTCCTCCAGCCTTATTTTTTTTTGCTAAAGTGAGCCAAGGAGTCTTGGCACTAGGTTACTCCCTCTTGGGAGTCTGTCTCCATGCTGCCATTTGATTCCCCTGGACTGTCTCTCGTTTATGGTGTGCCTGCTGCTGCTGCTCTCCATGTCTGGGCCTTGTATATGTAACTCAGGCTGGGATTCCTTTCTAGGCTTCGCACAAAGTCACAGTCAGCAGCACAGAAATGGATCTGCCTCTGACTGTGACCCAGCGGACATCCCCTCGGCTGATGACCCTTGATCCTTTGCAGTTTGCAACAGAGCAGAATCTGCCTGCCTTTACATCCTATGTTGAGGCTGAGCGGGTGAACAGGTTTCTCCTTTTTGTTGGGATGAATGGTAGGTTTGGAGGGATTCAATGGACATGAATGGGATGTGTCCACCAGAGAGCTTAGAGGCAAACCACTAGTGGCAGCTGCATTTATATTCCAGTTCCTCCTGCACCATTTTACCCTAGGCTGTACAACCTCAGTTTTATTTTAGGAATGCACCAAATCAAAACATTTTCAGAATGAAAAGTATGCTTCCAAGGGGGCTGAAATGGCACACACACACACCAACAGCTTACATTTTGGTGCCTGTTAACAGATATTTTGCTGCTTCACTGCCATTTTCCCAAACCTTTTTGAGAGCTTATTTCCTAGTCGTTATGTGATCCCAGCCAATCAGGATTCAAGTAGGGATGATAAATGGCGTCAAATAGGCAATCAGCTGTGGCTACAATGGTAAAATCAAGAAGGGCAAATGAAGCCGCATTGCCTTTATTCTGAATGCTCAGCCCATGGAAGAGAACAGGAAGGTGTGCCATATTATGTCAGAATGTGCAGACCTTTCACTTGGGTAACAGAAGGAATAGATACGGGGTTCCCAACGTTCTTGGCCTTTGAGCAAGTCTGCAACAGAGAAATTGTTTTGAGTACTCTCCCCTCCTCTGCAACCTATTCTATGGGATCCAACAGAATGCTTCTTCTGAGCCTAATTTCAGTGGTGGGAGGGGAGGGTATCATGCAGACTGTAGAGAAGGCCTCTGTGAGCTGGGCACATGTGTTCCTTCAGGGGCCACACTGGTGACCCTCGGAATAGATCATATTCTGATTAACAGCAGCAGCGTATAAGGCATATGATTGCATCACACCCACACACCTGTATTTCCTTTGTAGGGGCCACACCTTCTCCTCTAGAAGAGCCGACACTCTTTTGGCCCATATTTCTGCATCCTCCCAGTTTCACAGCCTCTCAACAGCACTTTGCAGAGGCCAACACAGCTGGCTGGGAGGTGACGAGGCAAGACTTTGGGGGAGAGGACGGTTCCGTTACCTACCCACTGTCTACAGCCAAAACAGAGGGGACAGAATCTATCTTGTGTCTTGGGGACCAGAAGCCTATTCTTGAAAACCAGGACACTCAGAGAGTGAGTAGCCAAGGATGACGTCTCCAGATGGACAGAGGGAATCTCTTTCCTACAGAGCCATTTCATGTGGATGTGGATGGGCAGGCATTCTCTTGCCATTGCACATCAATACCGCTGCACAGACCTGTTTTTCTCCTGCAGGTCTCCTGTGTTTCGCCTTCTCCAACCCAGATATCTCCCTCAGAAGCCGCAACGGCCTTCCAGGATCCCCACCTTCACCTTGGCAATGCCCTCCTTAACCTAGAGCTCTACAACACAGAGGCTTTTGCCAAGCAACTTGGACCTTTTGTCGTCTCAGCCAACAGCCTCGTCTTTGTGGAGGTAAAGCGGTCGATGAATATGCAAGAGCTGGCATTGGATGCAGCAGTTACATGCCAGAATCTTGTCCCTTAGTGATTCCTCCTCTGTTCAGAGATCTGGTGGCTTGCAGCACTCCCTGTCTCTCTCACAGCCTCAAACAGGGCTGTTGACCTGCTTGTTGCTTTATTGGGTGTGTGTGTGTGTGTGTGTGTGTGTGTGTGTGTGTGTGTGATAAACTTACATTGTAGCTCTCAAAGGGACAAAGTAAAGGGTGATCTGCCATCATGTTTTATTAGCTTAGAAGGGCAACATGCATCCCAGGGAAGGTCATGATTTTGTAAGCAAAAGAGCAAAGAATAGACTTAGCAGATTTCATACTGAGGCCCAATTCAAGGCCCAACTTTATGGTTGGTTGGCCATGAAAAAATTGTCAACAAAAAGAGAATTCCTGGATGCCAAGAGCCAAGTTTGGGGCAAGTATTCTTTGGTGAGAGAACCCCAGCAGAAATTTAAAATAACAAACACATAGCAAAGTAAAGCATGGAAATAAAGGTTGTTATTCTTAAAATATGACTTTCTAAGTCCCTTCCAAAATTCCCCTCTTCTCCTAGCAAAGAAAAATACCATGTGTGTGGCAAATTAAAAGTGGTTTACTTACAAACTCTCCAAAGATCAGATTCATGTGCTTTTCAAGGCAGCATTCAAAAAACGTCGGCAGCAAAACTTGCACTTGTGTTTGCAGACTAGATGGTGTTTCATTTTTCCTCCAGGCTACCTTGGCAACCTATGACTCGTCTCTCGGCTTCACCATCCAGCAGTGCTTCATCTCTAGCTCCTCAGATGCTTCAGAGGCCTCGGTGTATCTGCTGGTCCAGCATGGCTGTCCTGTGGCTGCCGCCCAAGTCAGGCTGTGGAAACCTGAGCTGCTAGGCCAGGCCCAGACGTTGCCTCGGGGGTACCAGGAACGCCAGCGACTGAGCTTTGTGTTGAAACCATGGTCCAATGCCTCCATCCACTTCTTGCACTGCCGCCTGACACTCTGCAGCAGGGGGTCTCAGGACCCCGCCAGACCCGAGGGCCCAATCCCCAAGGTCTCTGGCTCCCTGGGCTAGGGAACCCTGTCCTCTAGCAGCTGTCTGAGGGCCTGGTAGTGCTACCGATTGGGGGTGCTTATGGAGGAAACTGATATGAGGGCAAGCGCTCCACTTGGCCCAGAGGTAGCCTAAATGGTGCCATCTGCTTGATGATGACACTGGCTTCCCAATTCCCAGCACCTCAGCCAGCATGGCCATTGGGTCAGGGGGGATGAAAATTGTAGTCAATTGGTATCTAGGGGGGCACCATGTTGGTTACCCCTTAGCCTATTATGATTGCCTCCTCAGCTATGACTGGCCTCTTCCAGAAATCCTTGGTCCATCTCTGCTCCAGGGGTAGAAGGGGTGGTGCCTAAGAAAAGATGGAATCAAGAGGAAAGTGAAACCCCTTGGAGGGATGAAAACCCTCTGGAATGGGTCTGTGCAAAAGAGCCTTCAAGTTAGCTGTAGAAATGAACTGGCTGGGCTTATGGAGAAGCTGGTAGGATGTAACTGGGCCAAGGCCTACCTCCCACTGTTGGGATGAGGCACTCTTCTGAGGCAGGTTTTTGTTTCAGTGTCAGTCTGAGAACGAGGCCTGCAGGGGAGAAGAGGAGGCAGTCCAAAGCCGCTTCCAGCGCACCATCACAAAGCCTATGCTAGTGACTGTGGAGATTCCCCCCCGAGCTGCCGCTCCTGCCCTGAAACCAGGTACTTTCTTGTGGGTTCTAGATAGCAGTCAGAAGAGAGCCGTTGGCTTGAAGGCCTTGCAGTTCAGCACCCTGGCTCCATGCTGGAGAGGACTGCCCCGCAGAGTGAGTGAGGAACTGAAAGAAACCGATGGGGGAGTCCTGCTTGCTGGGGAGATGGATGTTTCTCGGTGTGCATCTCTCCAGAGCAGAGGTGGTGGACCTGTAGCCCTCTAGATGTTCTTGGACTCCAGTCCCCATCACCTTAAGCCAGCATGGCCAATGTCAAGGGATGATGGGGCTTGTAGTTCACCAGCATCTCCTACCCAAGAGATTCATGCATTGGATCTTACCATGTTATAAGCTCAGACTTTGCCATCTTACATGTTCATCCTGAGTGAAGCAAAGTAGCAATGATGGGCAGTTTTATGCACCCATTTCTTCTCTACCCCTTGCCACCCGGAGGCTACTTTCTTCAGACACTCCCTCAGATTATCTGTTCCTTGCTTGACTCTGGTGTCTTTTTCTGCAGCCAGTGTCCCAGACAAACAACAAGGAAAAGCACCAAAGGATGCAGCGCACAAGTGGAGGACTCAGATAATCCGAAGTAAGCAAATACCCTCATGCTCTTTTGCTGGCCTTGTTTCCTGGGGATTTAGGGACTGGAATTGGTTTTAGACCGGGATTCCACTCCTGGCTCTAGGGGAAAAAAAGTGGAGTTGAGGATTCCTGCTGCAGTGGGTTGGAGCAAGAGCTCTGATCCTCAGACTTTTGCATTCTGTATTACCCCATTTAGGGCCCTGGCCCATCTCCTGTAGTTGTCCTTCCTGGACAGAGAGTGAGAATGATTTTTTGTGCTCTTTCTCCATACACCCTCCCCATTTCCCGCTTCTCTGTAGCTGCAACTGCGCCAGGCCTGACGGTCCCTGCAGTAATTGGGATAGCTATTGCAGCCTTCCTCATCGGCATCTCCCTCACTGTTGGGCTTTGGTTCATTCACACCTATACAGGTGGGTATGCCGTAGGTACCATCTATTTTACTTGTATGATTGATTTTTGATAAAGCCTGGGGGAGCACACCTTAGCATTTCTGTAAAGGTAGACTGGGCCACATGTCCAAGATGGAATATTCCACATTATAGATCATGCCAGCGTTCATCAACCTATAGCCTTCCAGCTGTTTTGGATTTTAGTCTTTATCACTAGCTAGCCATGCTTGCTGGGCCTGGACCTTGAGTTGTTCTCTCAAGCATCTGGAGGGCACCAGGTTGCAGCTAGTTGGCTTCTGCCAACTGCCTGCCTCCATCTCTTCCGTCCGAGCCAGAATATGCATTATTCAGTCACATGTACACAGGTAGAGTTACAGTAGGGGATGGATCTTGGGGTGGAAACTGGCAGCCAAATGATCCCCATTGCAGTTGGCTTCTAGGAAGGATCATAGAGTGAGAAACATGAACCTTAGGCAATCGAAGATGCAGCAGCTGAAATACATATTGGAATCAATGTTGCAAAAAAAGTCTGGAGGGGGATTATTTGTCTAGGAAATTTGTATCATTATTCATATTGGTCTGCCTTTGCACAGTTGTACTTGTCCACCCATCCACCATGGAAAAAAGAAAGAAATAGAAACAGAACAAATAGGATGATAAAAAGGCCAGACAGTCAAAGGAGGAAAGTAAAGGTCAGAAGGGAGAGGGATTTATATTCATGTTATTGATCCCAGTCTGCTTTTTATTTCTGGTTATTTTTTATTATTAGACAGTCCACATGCATTTTCATACCTTTCTCTGAAATGAGACGATCTGAACAAAGCTTTAATTACTAAATTTTAATGCCAGCCTTGAACTTGTAGGTGAGTCGGCTTCCGGGAGGAGGAGCCAGCCTGCAGCCGAGACAGGTAAGGTGACACATTGGCTTTTGAGAAATCCTTCATTTGAGCAGAGGCTTTCATTCTGCATTCATTTCCATCTCTGGCTGTGAATGGAATCATTGGTGCACGCTTATATTAACTTTTAATTATTTTTCAATGTTTAATTGTTTCAAACTGGTTCTTTAATTGATAATTTCAAGATTATAAGCACCTCAGAGGTTTGACTGCAATTAAGCAGTATACAAAATTTGTTGAATAATAATGAATGCATATTGCATGGGTGGCCAGTTCAGCAACCACAGGCACATAGGCACCTTGAGACATTCCTGGTGCCTGCAAGTCCCCTTCCCTCTGCTGAAATAAGGCTTCCAAAAAGTCACCTATTGTAGCTAATATAAGGCAGGGGGAGTTATCTCCCAGCTATACCTGGAGATGCTGGTGAACTGAACCCAGAACCTTCTGTATACACCTGGACTCGTTTGAAGCATCCATAATGCAAAGGTACTTGGAGTGGGCAGAGCCAGGAATTCAAGAAAGCTGTCCTTTCTTGTTGCATGCAAGAGAGCCAGTTCATTGCCTCCAGGTTTAGCCAGTTTTAAATATATCCAAACCAGGGCTGTTTTGCTTCATCTCAATACTTAAAAGTGGAACACTATAAATATGCCAAGACTTGAAGAAACTAACATATGCAAATAGGAAGAGGGTGCATTTGTTTACCTCTGGAAGGGGTTTAGTGTGGTGGTGAGATGGACGGTTGCAGTCCAATTGGGGGCGGGTGGGGGGCACTGCTGCATTTTCTTTCTTCCTCCTGCTAGACCCTCTCGGACCATCTGCTCCAAAGCGTGAAGGCACTTTGTCAGCCCCAACTGCAGCTGGCCCTGCGCGTGGCACCTGGTGTCCTACTCTAAGAAGCCTCTACTGAAGAAGGTAACTAGATTTCAAAAAGTACATGGGAGGAATGAATTTGGGGAATTGGAAGGGGATTATTTATTGATTCGGATCCTTTGTGTCCCCTGCATTTCCAGAGTTTGCCTCTGCAAACTCACAAGTAGTGTGATGTTTTTGGGTGATTTTTTTGTTGATATACACTTTCAGCACATTTGTTTACCTTTCGATGGATTTTTTGTTGCATATTGTATTTTGTCTGTTGTCTCTGCAACTCACTTTGTGACTTGAAGCAATGCACCAGTAGAATAGATGGAATTGTTCATGTGATGCATTCCATGTCTGCGAACTGAGAGGTGGAAGTCAAAAGTAGTAGGGATTTTGTATTTGAAACTGGTCCTTTTTCTGTTCGTTCCATATGAGCATTCACAAATGAGATACTCCAGACAGAATGGAAGGAATTTTTTAAAGGGTCAGTTATAAAAACATGCCTCTACAGCTTGACACACTGCAATTGTTAGCTGATGAGTCTGTGGTGGTAGCACAATGACAAATATGTAAAATGTTTGCAGGAAGATAGAGGAATGGGGAGATTGAGTCCATAATAGGTTGGCAAGAGAGGCAGGCAAAGGAGGGCCAGTGGGGAAGTCTAGCCTGTCATCTGCACTGATTTATCTATCTTGTAGGTTCTAGGATGTTTTTCCTGTGACCAAGCACCTGTTTCGGTGAATCCGCTTGCATTCCCCTGTACGCGCAACTCTTTCAGGCCACATCGTCTTTATGGCTTCAATCCAGCAGCACAACCGATTCTGAATCAATACCTTTCGACGTTGGAAAACCTCAGACTTTAAGCTTTAGCTTAAATGAGCAATCCTGTTTTCTGGCAGCAGTTGTATGGGATTTTCATTGCTTTGGGTAGCTGCCTGGAGAGAGTTGTGCTGTTTCTTCATTGAGTTTTGCCTTTTGTTTCTGCACTGCTGAGTGTGGACTAAAAGGCAAATTCAGGCTCAGTGTTTCCACTACTGCCTATCAGGTCTGCAGCTCCCTTCACCTTTGGGGAAGCTGTCAGCTACCATTGTGGCCTTGCAATCACTTAGGCCTGCTTCTGCACTTTGGGAGAAGAAAACCATTGTTGCACTTGGCTGACATTGCCATTGGGGATTTGGTTGTTGCTTCCTATCTGACTATAGTAATACCTTGTACTCTCTTTGTAGGAATGTTACGTTGGGATATAAATGCTAGTTTTCATGCCATTGCCCAGCTTAACACAAGGAAGATTGCTCCACAAAAAGATTCAAATTGTGAAACCTTTTGGGTCTATTTTTTTTTTAAGCTAACCACGTTGCAAATGATAGTTTCTCCAGTTTTATTAAACAGATGTGCAATAGAGTTGCTGAGGCTCTTTAAAGGCAATGGGGGCACTTGATTGCCTATTGAAACACCACTTGTTCCCTGCTTTGTCTATAGAAGCCTGATTCAATAGGATAGACAACTGGAAAGTATGTACTTGAGAATTTGGCTGGAGACAGAGTAAACGGCCTCTAAATCGTATGTGTGATCATAAACGTGGAGAAAAGGTGAATGTTGCTTTTGGTATATTTTCTTCAGCAAATACAGAAGTAGCATGCAATCCATTCCACCCATAAACTATATTTTGGGCAGGGATGGTGGATATGTGATCCTGCTGGACTCCAACTCCCATCTCCTCCAGCACCAGTTACACGGACTGGGGTTGGTGGGAGTTGGAGTCCAACCTCCCCGATGTTGCCAGATATTTTGCATGAGGCTTGGGAGTCTTGTGTTACTTTAGGAAAGAGCCGTCGCTTGTGTTGCAGAGCTTTCAGCCTGATATGCTGTCGTGTTTGTGAGTTTTGAGAATTAGGTGGATACCATGGTCTAGGCCTCCACGCAGCAAATGTAATCCAGAACTCCCATGTGGGCAGGTAGTACAACTCTCTTGTAGAGGAAACTATGCGCTGGGCACCCACCCAATGCACGCAGGTGTTGTTTTCTCAGTGGCTAACACCCACCATCACCACTGAAGTCGGAGACAGAATTATTAAGACAGTGTAAATAGTTTATTTCATTGTTGTTGTTGTTTTGAAAGTACAGATATTATTTTGTACAGCAGTATTTGTTTTAAAATGGGTATGGGCAGAAAAGAATGGCAGTTTATATTCTGAGGAGCAGAGAAGGGACACTGGTACATAGTTACACTAAACGCATGACTTGAACAGTTGGGGGCTATGAGGAGAGAAAGATCCCTTCCAACCTGGAAAGCCCTAACACTGCAAGGTGCACATTCCCTTTGGATAGATGCAGCTGTGGGCTAGTACTGGAGCCGTGCAGAATACAGGGGCTTACAACCCCATAGTCATTTCATACTGTTCCACAGGATGGTATAAAATTGGAGCTGGATTTTTAACTAAAGGTGTGGCAAGCACCTCCAGTGCTGCTTTATATCAGCTGGGCAACTGCTCCCACTGGATTGGAGCAATCCTGGATTTTAAGGTGAACTTCAGAAACTACCGCACAAACAGCAACAATATTTTACATTTTTTTTTACGCACCCAGCAGAAGTCTTGCTTTGAAACAGTGGTGATGTACGGGTAGAAGCAGCAGCATCAGACTCACTACAGAAAACCCTAAGATAGTAACCAACCTCTAACATGGTGGTGTTTGTGAAAAGCTAATACTTTTCAATGCTGAAAAAGAGTGTAGTGCTCAAATAAAACTCCTCAGCTGTGCTACCTTCTTAGTTCACTGTTCCTTTCTTTTAAGTACTACTAACCTGTCTGGGTGCATTGCTCCTCCTCATAGCAAATGTCTGATGCAAAGTCACTCTGGTCAAGCTTAATTCCGGTACCACTAAAAGCACCCTTCCATCATAACATCATCACCATGGTTTGTGTGTGGGCATGTGTGTCGAGTCAGTGCAATAGGCCAGGTCCTAAGTGAGGTTGTATTACCAGCTCCCACAGAGATCATGAATGCGTGTGTGGGTTAAATAGTTGTTGCAGATTGATGTAACATTAATTCTAAGGCAGGCATGGCCAAACTTGGCCCTCCAGCTGTTTCTGGACTCAACTCCCTCCCATCATCCATAGCAAACAGGACCAGTGGTCAGGGATGATGGGAATTGTAGTCCCAAAACAGCTGGAGGGCCAAGTTTCGCCATGCCTGTTCTAAGAGCACTGGCAATAGATCTGTGGACTCCAGCTCTGCAGCTTACATTACACATACATAGCAGCAGCTTTAATGTTGCAGCAGAGAAATGTGTCTTACTCTCACTCTTGCCCTAGGGTCAGACTCTCTCATTACTTTTTTTTTTTTAATGGCACATGTGTGTTTTATGCATACAATTTTTCCACCACGTGGAAAAAAATATAAAACATTGAAGAGCAACACAGCAAACCATTTCAGGGGACAATGCGTGTTGGCAATTTCACAGGTGCTAACCAAGTGGGACCCACAAGCACTAACTTGGTCCATCCATGTTCCAAACATAACCAGGCAGAGCCAGTTGCCACTTTCTTCAGGACAGAAAATTTACAATTAAGTGGATGGCAGTGCTGAAACTCTTACGGTAATTTAGCTCTGCTCCTAGAAAGAATAACAAACTAGAATCTGGGGAGCACACATTCTATCTTTCAATCCTCTAGTTCTGCTTTGTCTCCAGCAGGATGCTGTCTTTGTAGCTTGTACACTGGGACCTAGTCTGGGAAACCAAGTTCTGTTTAGTATAATTAACAAAGGGCCACATGATTTATTCACAAAAGCACACTCAGCCTCTCCTGCTGCTGTAGAAGGGGATGGGTGCATTCAAGGTAGAGAATAACTAGAAGTCAAGTGTCAGAGGTGGGAGAACAGAAGCAGCACTCCCAACCCCAGTCTAAACACAGCACCACATTGTTTTCCCTTGATGATGAAGGGAAAGAGCTACTATTAAAGTGCAAATTGAACCTTGTCAATAGTTAGTAAAGATCACACACATCTCCAGCCTATTCGTCCCTGGAGAACAGACTGGACTAAGACATAGCCACCTGCTCTAGGATATTGGTTTTTCTGCAATGGTGGCACCACCGTTTGCTGGTACGTAGTATAGGAATCTGTAAGCGATCAAACACAGAAGGCCAGATTCCTGATAACCTGCTGCTGTTAGAGTCACAGGTGTAGCTCAAGGGAAGAGAAAAGGTCTGTGCAAACTTATTTTAGGGTAGAAATAGGTATGCACATGTGCACCCCCCCATCATCCTTTAAAATCCATTCACAATATTTAGTGTTATAAAAATGTAATACAAAAGTCAAAGCAAGATTGTGAGGGTGGCAAAGAGAGAAGGGGGGAGACAGGTGGCTTAGCATGGCCTTTCTATGCCTCTTGGAGCAGAAAACACAACGCTGCCTGAGAGGGTTTTTGGGCAGCCAGACTGGTGAGCTTCAAATCTTCTTCTATCCTCTATGCCAAGGCAGAAGCTTGCTTTGTAGTCCATGTGTGGATATTGTGCAGAAGACCAGCACTTCCAACATGCAAGTATCCATCACAGGAGCCCCCAAAACACACCATTACCTTTTAAGCCAATGATTACCACAAGAAATAGGAAAATCCCTTTGAGATCAATACAGTACTTTTTTTGTTACCTTGATTTAAAGGGATTGTTTTTAATGACCTTAAGTAGATGTGCATGAGAAGTAAATCACTTCAATATAAGCAACAAGGTTAGGGTTTTTTTTATCAGCTACATGACCTAATGTTATTCAGCTCACTGGGGATTATCCTCATCTAGCAATTAGCCAAACTCAGTGGGGAGGAACAGGCTGCATCATCTTGAAGCAGTAGAGTCCCTTGTGCTCAGTCACAAATCATAGCAAAGTTAGAATTGCCCTTGCCCTTAATGCTTGCCATTCTTCCATGGTTCCAAGGAGTCAAGTTAGGCTTTCATTAGGAATAAACTACTGTTTTTAGAACTTTACCGCATGTTATTCAAAATAATTGTTTCATCATACGGTTTTATGTTGCTCGCTCTAAGCATCAAGAGGATATAAATAAATATTCCTTGCTGGAGTGCTCGTCCCTTACTCTCCTGTTCTTGCATGGATCTAGTCTGAGAGATCAGACAACTCTGGGAGAAACCACTTATTTTGAGCAACACTGTGGTTTCTTTTACAGTATGGAAGGGGAAACGCATACAGTATTTCCTCTTAAACTCTTGTGTGTTTTGCAGGTAAAGCAGCAGTCGGGAGTTATCAACTATGTAGCAACTTTCGCTAAAACATATTGCCCTGTTCTACAGCCATAGTCTCGAAACCACTGCAACAGGGGTGACAGAAAAGTGAATAATTAATGTAGTATTACCAATGTCACTCCAGGGACAGTCATGCTAGAACAAACTTAAAAAGTAAGGCCTGCACATTCAAGTGAATTTCATATGCAAAACAAATTCCAAACGCTGACAAAAACAGGCCAAAGAAGCAGCTTGGATTCGATTCTAACAAAAATATTCTCCCATTTACTCCAATGTATATCTGAAACACTAAAGCCAATGGGGTTTTACTCCAGATTTAGAAACAGCAGCGATTAATGATCTTCCTAACATGTAGCCTTGGAGGCAGCGAGCATTCGGGTAGCACTACACAAACAAGTATCAACAACAATTGCTAGGAATTAAGATGCACAAACTGGCAAACAGTTTCACAAGCCATCCAAAACTGCAAACATGTGCCCACTGCTAGCAAAAAAAAAAATATGAAATCAGACTGACACAAGGAGATCAAAGCAACAGTTTGGGCTGAACTCTTGTTTGCACCACATACTATGCTGCTGGATTTTTTTGGGGGGGGGGGACTGAAAAATGGTACAGAAAATCACAGAGATTTGGCAATATGGTGCAGCATGTATATATAGAATACATCTATTAAAATATGCAAGGTTATACCAAACTGGAGCCTTTCCCCCAGGCATATTCATATAAGTACATACATAATACTTCAGGGCCACCCACGTGACAGGCTGGGCCAAGTGGGTGCAGGTTTATCCTCCTGCTTCTGCAGTGTAAATGCTGGCTTAACCTCACTAGAGGAATCCAGGTTTGGGGAGGTAAAATGACCAACAGGGCTTGCCTGCAGCTAAGAGGCATGCAGAATAAAATTTGGAGAGAAAACCAAAGGAACTCCTTCAACGATGGACCAAATATATTGCAAATCCATGCCAAGTGAAAAGTCATGGAGACCATAGCTGTCAAGTTCTCCCTTTTTTAAAGGGAAATTCCCTTATGCTGAATAGGCTTCCTCAAGAGAAAAGGGAAAACTTGACAGCTATGATGGAGACCTCCTTCGGAAAGAGAGGTCCATGCATCTCATACAGAACCTTCATTAGATTTATTGTTGCAGGTTTTAGAAATTAGACAAAATCAAATGGAGCATAAATTTGTAACAAGCTTGGTATAAGGAAACAGATGAAAAGTATGCCCATGACAACAAATGCTTCTCCTTCCCTTAAAGCAGAAGCATTCCACAGTTTAGGAACTATCTGGTACTGTCCAGGGAACATTCTTTATAACCAGGGGTGTTGCTTAATGAAGCTGCCTACCTCCTCAGCAGGGTGGAAATCCTACACCTTCAGAATTCGGCATCCTTCACCGCCTCCTTCACCGACCTTCTGTGGAACCCCTCTTCACCTCCTAACACCAGCTGGTCTCCACCTTCATTTGCAACAATGCCTTTATTCAGACACCTTGCAAGACAAAATACATTTCACACACCAGCACGTCCTTGAGATCTCTCCATCACCAGTGGAAAGAAAATGTGACACGAGAGAGGCCTTGCCGATTTTAATCCTGGGCTCTATTGTTAAGAGGGGAAGGATCCAATTATCAGGCTTCCTCCCCGTGTTGAAAACAAAGAGAAGGACCATGAATAGCAAATACAGAGTGATTTTTGGCTGGACCAAATCAGCACCATGCCGCTTCCCGAAATATTGCTCCACGGGTTACCTCTAGCTGGTGTGGCTATGTCAGCATTGGCCATGGCAAGTGTTCTTGTTGAGAAATCAATGTTTCTCCCCCACTACCGCAAACAGAGGTCTGCTTCTGTGGAGCAGAGCTACATATTATACAAGCATGTCTGAAGATTCACATACGTGCAGAGGCAAGAGTAGAAGGGGCACAAAGGGTTAAGCACACACCTCCCACTTGATCTCCCTTGCAACCCTCCCATCCCCAACCCAATAGCTTGGAGCCTCATGTTTGCTTCATATGTAGTTCCACTGCAAGAGTCTGTGCAATTTCACTAAAATAAAAAAGAATAATACTGTAATAAAAAGGGCAGAACTTGATGTCCAAACAGCCCAGGTTTCTCATCTCTTTGTTTGCCAAGAAGAAAATACTCTTCAGGCAATTCTCTCAGATGCCTAAAAACTCAGCCACTTGCACTGGCCTTGTAAATCGTGCACAGACTAAAAGTCCAATAATGGACCCTTCTTTCCTTAAAAAAAAAAACCTAGGGTCTGGGTGCTTGGATGGACTGCCACCCCCCTGAAGCAAGCCAGACATTGGTAGGAACTTTGCAAGAACCAGTGTTTGAAAAGATAGCCATAAAGGTGGAATTGAGAAAGAATACTGCATCAGCTCACACAATTCCAGGCAGGGAATTCCGGAGGAATTGCCACTGACCATATGGATTAAGGCAGCACCTTAATGAAAAGTATGCCCTGTAATGGCTGCAGCAGAACAGAACTTCAGGCAAAGTGAGACACAGACGTTACCAAGGGGAACCCTTCCCTTACCACAATTAAATAGAAAAGATGTCATACCTTTAGCTACAAAAGCAGTTCTGGCTGCTCCTTAAAAGCCCTCAAGGTAATTGAACTTAAAGCTTTATGCCAAGCCTCCTCTAAGGGAGACGGATTGGCATTACACAGTATAAATAAATAATATACACAGAAACAAAAATAAAATCTCTCTCTCTCTAGATCCAAGCCACCTCTTCAGAAGCTCTCTCTCTCTATCCACCTTCCCTGTCCTTTCCTGGGCTGAAAACAACAAACGAGTGTGGAGGCATCCAACCATACCTCTCTGCAGAACAGCAGGGTAGGGGATCACATATAAATAAAAGGAAGACAGACCCCTCTCATCTCTCCAAGCACAGCAAGGAGACAGAGGTTAATTACTACTGGACTGCATTTTATAGAACCAGCGACCTGGTTGCTTCTGCTGTCCCTTCAAAGTTCTCAAGTGTGCAAACCTTTGTGTGTAAGGAGGAAGTTTTTTTTTTTTTAAAAAAAAAAGGTGTGGAAACAGTGGGTGGGTGGGGGATGTGAATGAGGTCAATACATGGATTTGAACTACCAGTGACAACAGAGCTGGGAAAAAAAGGCAGTGCAGACAATGATCAACGGAGGTGGCCCATGTAATGCAGGCCAGCTGTAGGACTGTCTGTCCCCCATGCCATCTCGGTGGCACAGTTTTCACTGGGTAAGGGGGCTCTCCGCTCCGTCTTGCGTGATCTGTCTATGACCTCCTCACCCTCAGTACAGCGTGGCCAGAGGGACCTGGTGCCTTCCAGGCAGACATGCGACGGCAGCACCTCTTCCTCATTTGCTCAGGGCTTCTTCGAAGATGATCTCGCCATTGGGCTCGGTGGCAGAGGCGGGGTCGTCTGCATCGCTATCCGTGGTGCCGTCGCTCTCCTTGCCGGAGCTCTCAGCCCCCCGTAGAAAGTGCGTGTTGTGGGGCGACAGCGGATACAAGACATCCTGCAGGGCACCTACCACCATGGGACTGGTCAGCAGCTCCTCGTCGGAAGAGTGCAGCGAGTCGTCGTCCACCGCCAGGTGACTCACAATGTGGATGCCGTCAAAGCCCATGGAGTCCTCAAAAGGCTTCTGTCCCTTCATCAGCCGAATCTGCAGAGAGAAGGAAGGCATTAGGGCAAAGATGGGAGGGAGGGAGGGGTCTGCGAACCCTTAGAGTACAACTCTCATAATCTCTGACCCTTGGGCCATGCGGGCTGGGGCTGACGAGAGTGGGGAGCCCCACGGCATCCACAGGTTCCCCATAACTGCACTGGGACAGCCATGATCGACTTGGCACTGTGCCTAATGGGACCCAGTTAGATTACATTAACTCTGATGCAGAGAAAGAACCCATGGTGGAGAGAGGAGGATGCCTCCCGTAGAACATGCCCAAAAAGCTCCTGAAAATAGTGGAAATACTGTGCTCAGGGAATAAGTTGAAATGGAAGCCGCGCCCCAGATGAGAGGGTTATCAAACAACAAATACTGTACAGTCTCCACCCTGGTTGGAACAGAAGAACACATTTGTCTGTGTGACATGAACATCCCCTCCCAGGGTTGGCAAGGAATCTGGGCTGTGAAAATGAATAACTCTTTTGAGAGGGCAGACTTTTCTGCAGGTGTGCAAGAGGCAGAGATGGCTAGCTTTACAACAAGAAAAGGTTTTTTTTTTTACATCACACAGGTGTGGGGGTAACTTACTCTGCACCTTCCATCATTACCCTAGTTCTCGCCCACTGAAATCTCCTTCCTATGCCCCGGACAAAGGCTCATGGTGTGAGTCTTTGGAGCTCCTTTGCTGTGAGTTCCAACTGGTAGCCAACCACCTGGTTGACTCGCACCTTAAAAGCTGACTTCTGATCTCTATCATCTCCTGAGGAAATCAGCAGTTTTGTAAGCCCCAGTCGCTTATGTCTGTTCTCCAGCTGGAGGCCCTGCACAGAAATAGGCAGCTGGGGAGAAGGAATGGGGACACAGACGGAGGCGTATTTGTATTCTTCGATTGCAAACAATAAATATTAAATGTTCAAAAAGATAAATACAAGCAGCCGTGACTTGATGCAGGGTGCTAACAGAGGCCAGCAGAGAAGACACCAGAAGTCACACAACCCCAACCCCTTGGTGGATTCCTCCTCCCTTTCTCCTACTAGTTTGGGCTCACCTCTGCCTTGAGCTCATCAATCTGGTCCTTGAGTTCACGGATGTACTGGGAGGAGTCCGAGTTGTTGAGCTGGCCCTGAATCATCCCTTCTTCCCTCTGTGTGGAAGAAAGAAGAGATGGGAATTTAGAAGGGTCAGGTGCTTGGCAGAGAAGGAAGTGGAGAGA
The DNA here is from genome assembly GCF_965207765.1 of Zootoca vivipara. Taxonomy (NCBI): domain Eukaryota; kingdom Metazoa; phylum Chordata; class Lepidosauria; order Squamata; family Lacertidae; genus Zootoca; species Zootoca vivipara. Next base: position 40,784,317 of record NC_142584.1, read on the forward strand.
AAGCACATTTGCTTCTTCCTCCTCCCCTTTGTATGCATTATTTCACAGACTGCACAAATGAGCAAGCACTTGTGTCTACATTATACAAATTTGACACAGTCCGTGTGGTTGATTGTTTATGTTTTGAAAAAGGGAACTGGAGAAACAAGAGAGTCTGTATTTCCTATACAGAATTCCTTATGTAAACAAAAGTTGAATGCTTGATCTTCAGGTCTCTTAAAAAAACCCAAAAAACTTGTAAGCTGTGTAAGCAGAACTAAAGAAGGGGACCAACATTGGCTACCCCTGGTTTAAATAATGACAAATAAAACATGTTTTCAGCCCCCAGACCTCTCAGCTAGCTGCAGAGACAGAAGGAACAACAGTTCACACAACAAGAAACAAATGCTCCTGGGACAAAATTCTGCTTTAGGTACAAGGCAGGTTCATTGCTCATTATCCTCCTTGCTCCCTAACCTGGATCTCCAGCTCAGCAATCCGCTGCCGCATCTCCGCCACTGCAGCCATGCTGTCGGCTTCTCGCAGGCGCACAGCCATCACCTCTTCTTTGCTCTGAAACAGAAAATGCAAGCCAGTGGCAGCAGCCCAGTGGAGTGCAAGCAACGAGGTCAGCCAATGGGGGCTGTGGCCAGTACATGGGGGGGGGGATCGCCTGCAGTTTCTTTTGGCAGCTGAAGATCTCACCAGACCCACAATGAGTCACTAAACTACCTGGAATTCCCAGGAATACACACAGGACACTGACTAAAATCCAGGGCAGCGGCTAAAATCAAGGATGTCAGACGTGCAGGAGCCCAGTCTCCTCTTCAGAATAAACAGACAAAATCTGGGCTCTCCAGGGATATGTTCGCATGTCATGGTAAATAGTAGTCAATTGTTTTTCATGAATACATAAATGGGCACCTGCTTCCTTCCCTCCCTAGCATGAAGCCACAAACCACAATCTCTGGTTTAATGTTATATTGAAATGGGAATAGATGAAACAAACCACAACTGGTAAGCCAATGCAGGGCACCAGTGCCAAGGAATTGATTTGGAGGGTGGGGTGTATTTTGTAAATTTGCATGATTTCTGCTCTGAGTTCCTTGACTTCAGAGCAGCAGTGCAGCAAGATTCCTTCCTTGTCCTACATGAAAGGCTTAAGGGAAAGCAGCCTGTGTCAACTGCATGGCATTAGGCCAGATCTCACCTTGCACTCGGATTCAGCATGCTTGCGCTTGGTCTCACTCAGCTGGGTCTGCAGCCCCTTGTTCTGGGCCGTAAGGTATTGGACCTTTTCGTGCAGTCCAGCACACTCCTGCTCCATCCGGTTTAAATGGTTGCTGTGGATCTGATCCTGAAATAAAGGCAAGACCAGACACGCTTATGACAAATAGGTTGGTGTGCGCCATATTCTTACATGGCACACTCTGAGTGTACTCAGTAAGTGCCTATAATACAGTACAAAACCCTATACTTTCACTGAATAGTCACTGTTTGCATGTTTAAAAAAACAAAAAACCCAAACCAAGTCTTCAGTTAAGGAAATATGCTCACATTGCAAGTGGAATGTGAGCCATAAGAATAGATGGGGAGGAATTTATTTTTTTCAAGGAGTCTGTGTAGAATTGCCATAACTGCAAGTCAACAACAACAAAAGATTGTCACCTGGGTTTCAAGTTCCACCACCCTCTGACGCAGTTCGCGGACTTCAGCTTGTGCCTGCGTCTCACGCAGACGGAGGCTCATCAATTCATCTTGGAGGTCATTCATCGTGTTCTTGCGAGGAGATTCCTTCCATCGCCCACCTGTCCGGCTCAGGTGGGCCTAGCGTGAGGGAGACAGAAAGATAACTTTCATGTCTTAGTATAGGCATATGATGCTCATTGGTCTCAATACTCCCATGTGCTCTGCTTTAAGACCATGCTATTTCCTTATACAGTGGTGCCTCGCTAGATGAATTTAATTCGTTCCACGGGTCTTTTCTTATAACATAAAATTCGTCTAGCGAATCCCATAGGAATGCATTGAATTATTTTTGAATTTTTTTTGCCCATAGGAACGCATTAATTGAATTTCAATGCATTCCTATGGGAAACCGCGATTCGCTAGATGAATTTTTCATAAAACGAATTCGTCTAGTGAGGCAACCTCCGCTCGAAAAATCCTTTTGTTAAGCGGAAATTTCGTTAAGCAGGGCATTCATTAAGTGAGGCACCACTGTATGTTGTGATTGCTTACATATCTAACTTTTGTTTAAGACCCTTGCTTGGTACGAGTATCAGATTTACTGCTATGTAATTTACAGGCCGAGCCCTTGCAGCCTTCCAGAAAAAAGGGGGTTACCATATGTCACCCAAACAGCAGCATGTAGGAATTCAGCAACAGGGACAAGGAAGCAGGGCACTGCTTAAGCGGGCCACCATTCTAGTGGATCATACCTGCCAATTGTCGTTGAGCTCCTTCACCTGCTGCTGCAGTTCCCGAAAGGATTTCGTAGCCTCAGACTCCCGCACTTTCATAGCCTTCAGCTCTTCCTGAAGGCGAGCCACATTGTTTTCATCTGGAAGCAAGCTATTCTTCTGCAGAGGGAAGAGGGTTGGTGATATGGTTGAAGCATTTCAACCCACTCTGGTGCCCAAAAGTCTAAAATTCTGAACAGTGCAATCAGGAAAACCAGACCTCTTTAAATATCACACACGCTACCTGGAGTCCCAGGATGAATATACCCAATAAGTTCTGATGAGTTTTGTGCGGATGAATCTCACCCAACATTGCTCTTTCCCTGCTATCTTCCTGTGACGACAATTTCTCCTGAATGCATCTTGATCATGATAAAATCCGTATTTAAACTGCCCTTGAAAAGTGCAGTTTCCAACAGTTTTTCTGCAGGAAATTACTGATGCAACCTCAAGGTGTATATTCAGAAAGGAAGACTAATCATAGAAGAGCAAACAAGAAAAAGTAATCTCTTGACTTTTCCTTGCTGAGACTGATAAGTGTAAATTCACCCCCCCATAATGCAATCTTAATCAACATGGGCATTGCAGAGAGGTCTGTATCAAGCTTTTGGCAGCTCAGGCCCTACTAGCCTAGGCTGCTTTCTAAAACATGCATGTTTCACGCTAGTCCTTTTAGCCAATGCACCTTCTCCATGTCCAGCACTTTGTCCTGCATCTCTTTAAGCGCACTCAGGGTCTCGGACTCCTGCAAACGTGACTGTTCCAGCTCTGTTTCCAGGTGACTCACGAACTCCTCAGAGTAGCGGGGATTTCCCTGCAAACAGGATGAGAAACGTTGATAAAACAAGAGTGGCTGGGACAACCCAGTTGCATGGGCGAGTTATAAGTATATTATTATTATTATTATTACTACTACTACTACTACTACTACAGTTCCTAGATGTTGCTACCATCCATAACCCTTCAAGTAACAAATGCCACCTCCAATGTTTTCTACAGTTTTTACTGCAGTGGTTGAGTGTGTTTAGCAAAATGCACTTATAGGGGGAAGAAAAGTAGGCAGGGAGATGTTTAACATTTCTTCCACTGACCCTACCCTCATGTCAAATTTGGCCCATGAAGCAGATCCTGAAAAAAGATTTGGCCTGTGGAGCCAAAAAGGTTCCCTCCCCCTGCACTAGGAAGATGCAGGTATATTTACTCAGTGCACATTCATGTTCTTAGTGACCAAAATATGGTAAAACTAATTTTTAAAAACCCATGAATTTGAGTGAATTGAATTCTCTGTGTATTAGCAAGAGAGGGAGGGGTGGGGAAAATAGGGGCTACTCTGTACTTCTTGGGCCAGGAAAACCACCAAACACCAAACCAGTTTACTTGTACCTCTTTAATTTCACCCCCTCCCCTGGCCCGGGCTGCTTCATTTGTGATGCCCATCACCTGCTGTTCCTGCAATTGCCGAATAGTGCTTTGAGCCTTCTGCAAATTCTCGGTTGCTGAACTGCACTGTTGCTTAACCACTGCCAGTTCTCGTTTGATGATGTAGTTCTCTTCAGCCTCCTGTGCACGTGTAACTTGGCCCTGAAAAACGAGACAAGAAGCTATTATCTCAAGATAAACACATCCATGTATCATTTCTCTATGGGATCCCAGTAGAGGATGGGCACTCTCCTCCACTGCATCACTATGAGAAGCAATTCCATGTCCCAACAGTCCCTTAGAACTGGGAAAAGTATTATCACCCCCAACCCTTGGCTAAAGTGTGCAAGGTGATCTTGAGATGATGTATGAAATCAAGCAGGAGGAAATGTTGTTACAATGGGTGTCTGGGCACATGTGTGATCTGGTCATGACAAAGAGATAACGTTTCTAAATACCCCAAATGACAGTGCCCGAAAACAGTTGGCCATGGAACTGAATGGAAGGGAGGCTACCGTCGACTTAATCTTAAAAGGCACCCAGGACCTGGTGCAAGATGCAAGTGTTGATGAGCCAACTGGGTACTGTGACGAGTGTTATCAAATTCAACGTAGATGTAAGTGGGAAATTGCCAGCAAAGTCCAACAGTTACATTTGACTTCAAAAGAGGAAAATTCTCAAAAATGAGAAAACTGCCGTTCAGCTTCCTTTTTACCAGTCAAGAGGGTCAAATCTCTCAAATATGCTTGCAAGTTCTTCAAAACTATGACAGAAGCTCATCTAAGGGATGTATAGGAAGGCGTTAGAGGCAAGAAGTCTTCCTTCAGAAAATGAAAGTCCTGCCCAAATGTGGAGAGCAAAAAGCAGCATGAACTTTGACAAAACAAAACAAAAAAATTATTTATTATTTATACTCCACCCATCTGGCTGGGTTTCCCCAGCCACTCTGGGCGGCTCCCAATAGAATAATAATAATAATCAAGTGATAAAACATCAAACATTAAAAACTTCCCTAAACAGGGAAATGCGAATAAATGCAAGCAGACAACAAGGGATGCAAAAGAAGAAAAGTTTGCAAAGTTTAACATTAAGACCAACAAAAAAATTGAATACATAAAAAGCAGGAAACCGGGAGGCAGTTGGACCTTTAAATGATCGGGGAAATCAAAGGAGTGATAAAAGAAGAAAGTGAGATTGCAGAGGAGGTGAATAAATCCCTTCATTGCAAATCTGTCTTCATTGCAAAAAAATGCAGGGCAGATCCCTGTGCCTGAACTGAAGCAAACTGGTGAGAAGAGGTGGAGTTCTAGGCATCACTGACAAATTAAAACCAAACAAATCACCAAGTCCCATTGGTAACCACCCGAGTTCTTGAAGAATCCTTCGAACAAAAGTATATGGCTTGTCCCCAAGATCAGTCTTGTATGGAAGAGTATAAAGTGGCCACTCTAACACCATTTTTTAAAAAAAGGAGTCCAGGATGGATCTGAGAAATTATTGGCTTGTTAAGCTCTCCACCTTTGACAGGTCATTTTGGCAGGTCAGCAGTGCAGCTAATCCCAGTGGCACTGATCAGCAGAGACAGCAAGCTCTGCTTGCCAAGGAACGATCAGGAGAGCACTTTAAAGCTCCCCATCTTTACCTGCCCCACACCTGACATCACATATAGGGCAAGTGGGTGTGGTTTGGTGGAAAATAGCCTTCTTGGCAGAATTAGAACTGTTGCTACTGTTCTTTAGGCTGCAGTTTTCCTGTCTCACTAACCTTTTAAAGTCCTTTGAGAGTATCAATAAACATTTGGATAGGTGTGACCCAATCAACCGTACGTACTGTACTTAGTCTGACAAGAAGCATTTGATCAAAGTTCCTCACTGAAGACTCCTGAGCTTAGCAGTCATGGGGTAAGAAGAGAGGTCATTTTATGGATCAGTTATCTGGATAAAGAACAGGAAGCAGAGTGTTGGGAAAAATGGACAGTCCTTCTCACAAATGAAGGATGTAAGAAGTGGAGTCCTACAAGGATCAGTATTGAGACTTGCCCAGGTAGATGGCCCAATAAAAATGCAGACTTTGTGTGCGGCAAATGTGAAAAAGGCAAATTCCATGTTAAGGAGCAGGGACCTTCATAATGCCCTCATACAAATCTGCGATGCGACCGCACTTAGAATACTGTGTACAGTTCTAGACACCACACCTCAAAAAAGTTATTTGGTAGAACTGAAAAAAGTTCAAAAATGGACAACCAAAATGATGAGACTGGAACAACTCCCTTGGGGGAAAGATTACAACTCTTGGGGCTTTTTTAGTTTTGAAAATATGGCGAGTTAGGTGTGACATGACAAAGTTATATAAAATTATGCACACAGAGTGGCTAGAGATACGTCTCTGCCTGCCCCATAGAATACCAAAACCCAACATCATCTAATGAAGCCGAATATCAAAAGATTCTATAAGAGACAAAAGGAAGTCTTTTTCTCACAGTACATAGTTTGCAACCACAACATATATAGTAATGGCCTTCAATTCAGATGGTTTTAAAAGAGGTTTAGACATATTTGTGAAGGATAAAGTGATTAATGGCTACTAGCTATGGTGGCTGGATTGCTTCCAGTATCGGAGGCTGCACTTTTCTGAATGCCAGCTGCCAGGAATGCTGCTGTGTGATGCTCTGTTTGTGGCCTCCTCATAGACATTTGGTTGGCCACTGTCAGAATAGGATGCTGGACTAGATGGGTCTTTGGTCTCATCCAGCAGGGTTCTTCTTAAGAGGGTTGGTTTTTTAAAAAGTGGTAAGCAGAGTAGCATTAATTACCATACCGGCTTCCCAAAGCATTGCTCCAGCACTAGCCATACAGAAAAAGGATTGTGCGTGTCGGTTTTGCCCCCATTTTTATTTCGCTTGGTGGACTAGGGAGTGCACCAGTCTTTTAACGCCACATGTGGTTAAGTCCATATGACATCACGAGTTTTATGAAGGGGGGCTGCTGCTTTGAAAGCAATCCTATGCAAAACCCTTTGCATGTGTGCAAAGCTAAGCTATCACTTTACTGAAAAGGCTAAGCTAGAATCCATCTCTCTGACACAAAGTGTTTTAAATGGAAGACTTTGATACATGTGTTTTAAAAGGGCAATGTCCTGAAGGCATTTAAGCCCAGAAATGCTATCATGCTTCTCATTCCAGTTGTGCAACACTGCCCCCCAAAAGACTTCCAACTCCCCCAAATCTACACAAGGGCCATTTAATACAACCCCCAGATGTACATGCTCTGAAAGGGCCTGTTATGTTACAGAAAGAAGGTTCTGTACTCTTAGATTCTGCTTGGGAGGCACAGCCTGAAGCAAGGGTTGGGGAGGGCCAAAGAATTCCATGGTTTTCTAGGCGCAACTGTAAGAGATGTGTGCCTTATTTGTTAAAAATTGTAATTCCTAGAAACTGTAATATTTATATGCCTTATGTCAGCATAAGATATGAAAACATAATGTTCCAGGAATTTGTCTTTCCACAGATCCTGTGCCATCAGCCATATTGTGTATACTAGTAACAGATGTCCAGTCATCGAAAGCAATTCGCAAAATCAGAGAATACCTGTGGGCAGAGGCAGAAAACCGATTAGGGGAAACCACGAAGCTCACCTTCTGCCCTTGAGAGGCATTTGTGACTTCCCCATGGACAAGGGGGCAAATGGACTGAGGGAATGTGAGCCTCCTTCCTCTTCCCAAGCCCACTACGTCAGCCTCAACACCACACCAGCTTTTCTTCTCTGAATAATACCATCTGCATTCATCATGGTTCCTCCCCACCCCAAGTCTTTTCTGGCTGGCGAAGATCTTAAGTAGGTCCTCCATCAGACTTAATTAAGAACCACTTGGTGAGTGTCTGGGACCCATTAGAAGCAGTACAGTGTCTAATTGGAAGCACTGCTTGCTTTTGTAAAATAGTTACCCTTGGCTGTACATCAATGTGTGTGCTGATGATATAAATATAGGAGGGCATTTTCTGTGGCAGTCGTGGAATTCCCTCCCCCACAATGGTCTGCCTGGCAACTTCACTGCAGTTGTTGCTGAATACAGAAGATGTGCCTCTTTCCCCTGGCCTTTGACACTCGAGAGATATTTTAGGACCCACACAATTTCCGTGACTGTAAATTGTGGTATTGAAACAGCAGCAGCTGAGGAGTGCAAACACAGGCAAATGTGGGGAGGATGGGTTAGCTTTGAGAGATCTTTTAGAAAAGATCTCCCCACCACCCCTTTTAGTGCCAATTGGTTGTTGACTTCCGGGATAATGGCGCCAAGGCAAGCTCCCTCTAAGCCTCGTCTACGTGAGTAAGAGCCTTTATAACAAAAACACACTGATAAAGAGACTAAGAAGAGACTCAGTTCAGGAAATAATAATTACTAACCTGCAGTCTTATCAGCAAAAGATTATGGGAGCTGCTGGAAGGGCTTTTAAATCTCCACCCTTCTGTAGCTTCTCAGACTAACTGTGAACTCTTTAAAGCCGTCACAACCACCCTGAAACTATCAATGGTTCTGACAAGGCAACGCTATAAAGAACTGGGCATATCACCTATATGCGTCGAGGATGCCCCTCCAAGGAAAAAGCAGACTAAGATTCCTACTTTCTTTCAACCGAAAAATGAAGGATTAAGAAACTTAGAAAAACCCCACCTCCGCCCACACAAATGGTCTGTAGACCACTTCTGGAACAGGAGGGAGGATAAAATAAATGATAGAGGGGTTGGAATAGACCTGGCAACCGAACTGCAACAAGCGGTGCTAGTAAATGCGGGACATGAGAGCCAAGTTGCCCACTCAGAACAAGAGCCAGCTTGTTGTTGAACAGTTGGCTCTGTCCTACTTTATTTCATTATTAATTTCTGCAGTGAGAGAGGGTTGGAGATGTCTATAGACATCTAAGTCTGGGCCAGAAGCAATAATATGGGAAGCTATATGAAAAGACTGACAAATTAAGAACTTATTGAACTAAATTGCAGGTACACATGTAAGGAAGCTGGGGGTCTGATGAATTCATAGACAGGGCAGTCCTTTTTGCGCTTTCTTGCACTAACAGGACAAGAATCAGTATTGACAGTTGCCTGGGGATTTGTGTTTTACATATCATGCCAATAACCCCAACTTCAAGCAGTGCTGCTAGTACTAAAATCTAACAGATTCTGATTCCCATGAAAAACAGAGTTCAAGCCTAATCCTGTTTCTTGACCCTAAGCACAACTTTATTCAATGGCATGTAGCAACAAGTAACTGAACAGGATTATTTTAGAATAAGGGTTAAACAGGCTGTCCAAGGACCATTCAGTGTTAACGCTGAACAGCTGAATACTTCCTATTTGTACAGCACAAGAAAGGACCCGTGACAGCAATAAGAACACAGATGAAGAAAAACAGCAAGTATTCTTATTGGGAAAGAATGGTGTTCTTAGAAAATAGGAGAGGGAGTCCTTCCCTTTGATCAGAGCGTTTCCCCATGCGTGGAAATCTGAGTGTGGCATTCTCACAGGACAAGCACAGTCAGATTCTACACCGACAGATGTGCCACCACTTCTTCTTTTTAATTGAATGGGCTGCATCATTTGTCAGTATTGGTGTTAGGTTGTGCCACTTCCACAATCAGATGCCAGACCTTGTTTGCAACTTCTGAGTTTGCACAGTGTTCTGGGCATATACTAAGCTTCCCATTTCTGTATCTCAGTGCAAGGAAAGAACTGTTGTACCCCCCAGGGCGGATTTGTATGAGTTGCCTCTCTGCCTGCAGGCACCTGAGGCAATAATACAAGAGGAGTCCTGTAGTATAAGTATAAGCAAGTCAAGGTGATGTTAAATCATCCACATAATCTACCTTATAATTCTAAACAACTCTTAATTAATTAGCAAAAGTATTTTGTTCAAAAGTAGCCCAATGTGAAGCACTAGTTGGAACTAATTTGCTATAACCGCTTTGCCAACAAGGTGCACTCCAGATGTTTTGGTCTATTACGGCCATCAACTCTAGCTATACTGGCTGGGGCTAATGGAAATTTAATCCAAAACATCTGGAGGTGTTGGTGAAGACTGTGTTATTAAGAACCTCATTTTTCAGAATCTTGAAGGTTTTATTCCCATGTATTTCCACACAAAATTCAGAAGCAGATGTTTAGCTAAGAGCAGTTTTAATTATTTTAGTCCCTTCTCCTTACAGCTATAGTTTATATATTGTCTTGGAAGAAAGTTCATCCACAGATTAAAAAGATAACCATGGAGAAACTTCCAATATCCACATCTACAGCCCGTTCAGAAAGCTTCCAACGCAGCTGCAATGCCCTGCAGCTTTAATAAACACTTATTTCTTCTAGGACTGTGCAGAATAAAGGATGATGGGCGTTCACACTGAAGACATGTAATTTCCAATGGAAGCAGAATCTCCATAAAGAAAGTAGTCTGCGTGCTGTTTCCCAGATAGATGTGATATCTATGTAAGAAATTAGATATCAAGTATACCACAGAAAATGTTTTTTTGTGCAGTGATTTTCACACAAGGGAGGTGTTGTAGTGTCATGGTTGAGGGCTACATTTTTAAAGTCTCTATAACACTGTATCCTAAAACCAGGTAAGTCAGCCAGAACATTGTTAATTTTGTTTCTGTTAATAATAATAATAATAATAATAATAATAATAATAATAATAATAGATCTGCTAAGACCCAGAAACTTTCAGCCAGTTTGTCAGCATCGTTCTAGCTAAAAGCCAATCAGCAAACAGCGATGTAGAGAGCTACAGCTTCAGAGCTCACATCCTTAGCTGTATAAAACAGGAAGGATTGTAGCATCATTAATATCACAAGATCTAATGGATGCAATTTGAGAGTACCCCTTTAAATAATGTTACGGGTGATTGAAGAACCAATACAAAACTGTTAGTTTGAACTCTTCTGGGTGGAAGTGCCAAGTAAACCCAAACACAAAGATAAGGCTGCAAGTGGTTTTCCTGTCCTGGAATGAAATGTTACACCAAGAGGAGAAATAGAAATAAAAAAAGGTTGTACCATACCTGGATCAATCTATCTGCTAAAGCAGCACTCTCCTACAGACTCAGAAGAGGGAGATCCAGACAAGGAAGGAAAGATGAAGGAAAGAAAAAGATACAAAAGCAAGGTCACACACACACTCTATAGCTAGAAGCACAGAAGAAAAAAAAGAACCCAACAGAGCCCAAGTAGAGAACTTCCATTCCAGAACAGTGTCCAATCCGCAGCGTGACACTTCCCTTTGTGGAGAAAGCAAGGCACATTTTATGCATGTGCTTTGTGCCTGTCCACAGGGGAAGGCAAACAGATATGGATTCCCTCAAGAAAATCTTGCCTTGCATTAACTTCGCTCCAATATTGCAAATGCTGCAGCAGCCTGTAATTTTATTGCCCATTAGGTCGATGGAAGAGATCTTATTTTAGGAGTCAAACTTGTGTGTTGTCCATTCTCCAATTAGCCAGACTCCCTGGAGTTGCTGGCTCTGGGCAAGTCTCCAAGATCTCTGTTAACAGTACATCAAAACGGGGCCAAAGAACTTCTGTATTTTTCATGTAAAACTTTAATATTTAGCACAAAATAAAGTCATCTGAGGTATATGGCATAGCATAGCTGAAAAACAACGAAAGATTCAATTGCCGCACAGTGAAGTCCCAATAGCAGGCTTGGACTGTCCAGAATATAAGTTTTTTGGGATGGCGATATAATCATGTGTCTGCAGCTCCTGCAGTTTACTTTTTCTGTCTTAAAGAGTGCAGGCAGCAGATCACCAAGGTGTTGCCGCTTCTTCATCACCAGCAAAGGTTGTGAGAGAGCTAAGTAACACTGCTTTGGACATATATTACTCCCTACCTTCTTGAAATAAAAACATCCTCAGCAGTCTCTGTGAAGGTACGCAGCAGAGACTAATGGCTAGCGCCCTGAGTAGTGTCCACAGTCAATTGGGACAGTCGGTTGTGTAAAGCCTCATTTTTGGTGGCCAAACTAGTCTGGAAGCGGAGGAAGTGAATTTTCATGCGGCCAGGTACTCTCCTCACCTTCTCCAGGGTCTCAATTCGCTGTTTCAGAAGACGGTTCTCAGAACGGAGCCTCTGCAAGCAAGATCAAAGTCAACATGCATTCTAATCTGTAAGAATCAGCTTTTGTTAAGCGATGGCCAGCATGCAGAAATTATGCTGAAATCCTGAACACCGAGCTAGAGCCATCTGCACAACCAGCTGATTGAATAACCAGGAAGCAAGAATTACACCAGAGAAAATGAGAGAGACAGATCTAAAGTTCAGTAAGTAGGAATGCTTTTTAAAAAACCTAAGGTACACTGAATGACACAAAAGGAGCCAAGGTACGTGAGCACTTGAACTTTTGCAAGAGTTTCTATAACAGCAGAGGACACAATAGAAAGAATGCAAGCCCCGCAGCAGACAGAAGGACCAATATACCAGGGGTACAAGGCACTGCTATGAAACAGCAAAACAATCTATGTGATCTGACCATTGGACAACACTGCACACCCTTAGGATAACAGTGTCTTGAAGCCTTGCACTGGAAGAACAAAGAGTAAGTTGACTCGCTTTTTTGGGAAAGGAAGCAAGGGGAACGCCCATGTTTTTGTTCTATATCTTGCCATATGTGCAAGACAAGTGCAGGAATGTACAGGGGAGGGAGGGAGGGAGGGAAGGAGCTTACCTTGATTTCAATCTGCTCTTCCATCTCTCTGTTTTTGATTGCAGTGTATTCCTTCTCTAGTCTGCAACACAGGCAAAATGCAGTTCACCCTGATTCTCCCTACAGAACGCCAGCGCTCTGGAGATGCTCTGAGAGACAAGCCTGATATGATAGCAGCACACCTGTGCATTTAATGCCTGATCTGCCCCCATCACATTGAAAGAAGTCTATTTGGGTTCGAATTTAAGGAACATGGATAATAGGCTTATGGGTAATAGGAGTTTAATCTTTCCCATGCTTGCCAGTTAATTAACTGGCACTGCCTGCCTTGTCTATTTTCTCCAAGCTAGGCTCATTTCTGGTACAAAAGTCTGGGCAATGAACTGTAGGAAGGTGAGCAGCCTGTGAGTTAAGCTCCCTTCACCAGGATGCCCTTTTCTGCTCCTTTAACCAGATCCCAACCCGTTTTCTATGCAAAAATCAGATTTGCTACAGTTGCACCCAATCTGGCTGCTAGAGAAGCCAAGGACTGGAATAGCTAACCATCCATGCTGGACAAACAACTCCAAAGTCTCCCGGGTCATACTTCATCATTACTAAGTGACACAAGGCTACCTGCAGTATTTGTCGCATGATCAGGAGACTTTTAAACTTCCAATTAAGTCAGTAAGGAATGGTAATATATGATGCAGCTGCATCCGCTAGCAGTTAACATATTGACCCTAAAACTGGCTGTGTTTCTAGTCTCCCACAACAGGGTATTTTACACTCACTCTGTACCAAGGCCAAATTGCCTTATCCCTTATGTGCCCACTCAAGTGCTTTAATCTGTGGAACTGGCACTATTATAAGTGTCACATAATGCTTGTGAGATCTTTTCATGTAACAGCAGCAACACGTTGTTCCCACCTGCCTCCTGATAATTACGCAGGCACCTTTGCTGGACCCCCCCCCCCTTTTGCACTTGCACAAGCATTTTGTTTTGGCAAGCCTATCCAGATACACGATACATTTAATCTTCTTGCTATTCATTTTAACGATATTTAAAATGTTTCATTGCTTTTAACTCTTAGTGATTTTAACCTTTCTTGTAAAAAGCTCAGGTTTTTTTTATTACAATCAAACAACATAGAATTTCTGTTTGATAAAAATAAATAAAATAGATGAGACCCCAGTTTACAAATAAGTTAAAAGGCAGCCAGGATCTCCTATCTTTAAAGAGATTTGATCTTTAGGATGTAAGGTACACAAAAAGCCACACCATGCTCTTTCCAACCCCTGAAATTTATCTTAAATTGAGCGAATGAGAAAACACAGGGACCGAGCAATGGGAGCTCATCCCGTCACGGGGATTCGAACCACTGACATTCTGATCAGCAAGCCCAAGAGGCTCAGTGGTTTAGACAACAGCGCCACCCACATCCCTTGTTTACATGTGATTTTGTGGGTGTTCTTCGTAAGCTTAAAGTAGGATGATCAAATCCATCAAAAAGGACAAGCCACAGAAAGGTTTCTTGGTAGATAACCGTCAGTATTTTCATTGCAAATTCCAAATCTCCACATACACTTACTGCCAATTAGAACTTTGTATCTTAGCAATTAGTGAGAGTGCCATGTTTTAGAAGCACGACACAGGAAGAGTTTCTGATCAGATTTAGTCTCCCCGTTTGAACTTTTGTTACAAAGGTTCCAAGTTCTCTCTTCCCTTTCCATTAATGTTTAAAGACTCCGCTGATTATACAGCTAATATAGTTGGAATGGGCTTAGGGTAGGAATAGGAGTTTATTTTTGACTGGGTCAATTTGCTTAACTTGCACTTTAATTACGTTGATGTGTGATTGTAAAGGGATTGTTAAAATTCATGAAGCGCACAAGTAATAAACACACATAAGATTGAGTTATTTCTGGAAAGCAGGGGCAACATCCAACATGATGCTGTGCGAGTGGATTCCTCCTTCTGCTCCTCCACCCTGCAGCCTCCTGAATGTCCCAAATCCTGCTCGGGGGGGGGGGTCCTTCCAGCCCTCCAAAGCATATTTGGTGGGTGTGCAGAGGGCTGTAGAGGGGAGAAGAGGAAAGGGTAGTTCCACTGGGCAGGTGGAAGTCTGTTCTGCTAATGTGTGGACACAGCAGGGTATCACCTCAGGTGTTTCGTGTCTACAGCCAACAAAATTTGGTGCTACTTTGTCCAAGTTTCAGCAACAGTCCATGACCACTTCTCACAAACACTATCTGGTGAAAAGGCCCCTTTTACGTGCCACCAATCGTAACAGAAAACCCTGCATCCTCCAAGAGAAATTCTTCCCTACTCAGCTTTCTAAAGAAATCGGCAAAACACACACATGTATGAGATATATGATAAAGGAATACTTACCGCTTCATTTTCTTCGGGTTGTATTTGACCTGGTAAGCCTTAAAGATCAGCTTATCAGGGCAGTTTTCAAACTGATGAGGAATCACCTTCTGGAAATACTGTGAAAAAGGCAACACTAAAGTCAGAATGCGCTTAGGATGCATTCCCTGGTCAGCAAACCTGCTTCTAACGTCCAGCTTAATTGTATCTACTCCTTCCCAGAAAGCTAAGACAGAGGGAGTGGCTACTCACTTGAATTTTACCTCTTGAGAATTACATAATCTAGCATTATGGTCTGGAATGGAAGTGGGGGGGGAGCACTCCTGACCACATTCGTTTTAGTGCATTAAAAGCACTTTAGAAACGTTAGCTCTTCCCCACCTCAAGGCACATGTGCAACACACCAAACACACAGGCAGGCCTCCAAACAGGCTGCCTATAGGCTCAATCCTTTGCTCATAAGTGTTTGACAGCACCTCCTAAAACAGTGTCGAAGCAGCAGTGAACAGAAGCAACGGACAGCAAGGAACTGTCACCTTCAATCACCACTGCTGTCACCAGCTGGAGTGGGGCCCTTCTCTGCTCTCGCAGAGGCCCCCAGTGCCAACTTCTTTGTGAGAAGTGTCAGGACCACCTTCTCTGGTATGCATGTATGATGTATGATAACTGTCCCCGATTAGACCACTTGATGAGACAGGAGTGAGAAGAAGCTGGCAGATTCCAGCTAGGCCCCATTCCCTAAGGCCAACTTCTAGGAAGGCTGGGTCACTGGGCTATTTCTAAGGATCTGCCAAGGTCTGCTTTTAAACTGTGAGCAGCCTGTTCCCATCCAAGCTGATCGCTATGAGAACCTTGTAACATTAATAATCCAGTATACCTGAAGGAGCGTCTCCTCCCCCATCGTTCTGCCCGGACACTGAGGTCCAACGCCGAGGGCCTTCTGGCGGTTCCCTCGCCACGAGAAGCCAAATTAAAGGGAACCAGGCAGAGGGCCTTCTCGGTAGTGGCACCCGCCCTGTGGAATGCCCTCCCACCAGAGGTCAAAGAGAATAACAATTACCAGACCTTTAGAAAGCATCTCAAGGCAGCCCTGTTTAGGGAAGCTTTTAATTTTTGATGGATTTCTGTATTTTAATATTCTGTTGGAAGCCGCCCAGAGTGGCTGGGGGAACCCGGCCAGATGGGTGGGGTATAAATAATAAATTATTATTATTATTATTATTATTATTATTATTATTCATTTGGTGACCAAGATTTTTGCTTTCACTCCCTATCCCTCCCCACCCTCCACCCCCATTTGTGCAGTGGCTTTTTAGCCTGTAAGCCTGAAGGCAGGGACTATGTTATTTTTACTTATTTGTAAGCCACTCTGGGTTATTTTCCAGCTAAAGAGCATAGTATAAAGGCCTTGAATAAGATGTATTCCATGTTATGGGAAAACTGGGTTGACCTGAAGTGGAGATTAAATCTGGTATCCACAGACTAGATTTATTTCAGGAGAAGAATGTGTTTAACACAAATCTCACAGTGAAAATATTACAAATGGGATAGGTCCTGGCCATATATTTAAAAAGTTTTTATGCAACCCGTCAGCTGAAAATGCTCCCAAGCTCCTTCTGCAAGGGTGAAGAACCAGGATCAGCTTTCAGAAGATTTGACACTTCAAAGTTGTGAGCCAACACAATTTAGATTGATTTTTACTGCCATTTTTGTTTCTGTACCTTCAGCAATTTTTTTCTGGCATTACATCTTTAGCCCTAAAGACTTAAATTTTGTAAGTTCAACCTTGCAATTTGCCACCTAGTTGGGTGGATAGTACTTACCCCAAATGCAAGCCCACCCTTCCTAGCTCTAGCTAATCCTGCATATTACTTCCAATACCTATCACAGTGGGACATTGTCTTTCTCCACCTGCGGCAGTTCAGTACTCAAGGCAACTCTAAAGTTTAGTTTCCTTACCTTCCTTTTAGAATTACTGTAGGAAAAGTAAGAACAAAATAGATATTTGAATGGCCAGAGTAAGAACGTATACTCTCCCTCTCACCTCAATATTTCAACACTAATGGTGTTAGCAACTGCAAAAAAGCAACAAAAGGTCCCAACTAAGCTGCACTCAGTAACAGCACAATCCCAACCATGTCTCTTCAGAATTATTTCCTACTGAGTTCAAGGACATTTGGCGTTCAAGGTAAGTGGCGTTAGGATTGCAGCTCAAGATATTTTCTTGTGATACTTCTCTTCCTCACTTAGTAGATTCCAAACACCAACATACACCAGTATCTTAAAAAGGGCTATAATATTACAAGAAAGGACATTCCAACTAAACATCAGGAAGAACTTTCTGACAGCAAGAGCTGTTCAACAGTGAAATGGACTCCCTCAGAAGTTGGTGGATTCTCCTTCCTTGGAGGTTTTTGAGCAGAGGTTGGATGGCCATCTGTCATGGATGCTTTAGTTGAGATTCCTGCATTGCAGGGGGTTGGACTAGAGGACCCTCTGGATCCCTTCAAACCCTACCGCTCTATGATTCTATTATTGTTCTTCTACCACTCTATGATTGTATTGCAGACATGTTACTCAAACAGCATCCCATTTGGAATGCTCATATAGTACCACAAAAGACTGAGAAGCATTCAAAGCTGGCCCCTGGAATGCAAGTGGGCATTGAGACTCTGGTCAAGGCCTTGAGCAGATCTTATGCCCCTACAAGCAGATTCTAGATCCCAACAGCTGATAGTGAAAACAAATTGACTGGGTCATCACATAAATCAAACTGCAGAGGAATAGCGAGTTGCCAGCATTTGGGCAGTGAGCCATTGCCCTCAGGAATAAGTCAGGCTGAAATGGCTAGGGTTTAGGATGTTCCAAAGATGACTGATGTGTCAGTTCTCAACCAGCCCCCCCCCCCACTTCCATTTTCCCTTCATGTCTTTCTCCCCCATACGGGTATCCGAATGAGAGACAGAAACTAGCAAGTCTACCTCTAGTCCTACAGTTCACCGTAGGAGCTGACCTGTGACATCCCCTCCATGTCCAGTTGCATCAGTTCAGCCTGGTTGAATTGCAGAAGAGCCATCCCCACACGGAAGACTATTTCCAATCCCTGTAAGAAGTCAGCAGAAGTTAGATAGGCTCCACCCCAAAATGGAGTTTCCTATAATTCGGAGTAAGTCTATGGAGTAATTGAGGAATAAGCCACATTTCCTATGAAGTGGAAATGTAAATAAGATTAGAATATATCCAACAGAAAGGAAATATATCTAGTTTCCAACCCCCGATAAAATCATCAAGCCGAGCACATCATCCAGAGAATGTGTTGGCTCATCCGTTGCCAAGTTAGGCCAAGAGAGCTCTGAATTAAACACGACTTAACAACTTGCTTAAGCAGCAATGGGCATATGGATGCTAGCATATTTGCACAAGTATAAATGAACACAATTACAGAATTCTATGACAAATGGAGCTGAGATAATACTTTGATGTCTTTAAAGGGGGATTAGACAAATTCATGGAGGATAAGGCTATTAATGGCTGCTAATAATTTTGGCTATATACTACCTCAAAGATCACAGGCAGTAGGCCTCTGTATACCAGTTGCTAGGGAACAGCAGAGGGGGAATGTTTGTTTCCCATTTCCTCCCTGTTCTGAACTTTCCATTAGGTATCTGATTGGCCACTGCAGGAAACAGGATGGAGCAGATAAGGCCTTTGGTCTGATCCTGCAGGGCTCTTCTTACAGCATTTGAAGACACTTCGTTTAAAGGGACATTCTGTAATCTGTAATATTTTGAAGAGCTGGTGTTTGGCTACAACACCTTTTTTATGGAAACGGTGTCACTTTTAAACAGAATATCACTCACACACACTTCCTTACACAGACCTGGGCTAGTGGCGTAGGAGAGATGGACACAACATACATTATTATTATTATTATTATTATTATTATTATTATTATTATTATTTCAACTTATACACCACCCTATACCCAGAGGTCTCAGGGCGGTTCACAACAAGACCACAACTTCCTTGTAATTTTGTGGACTTCCTGGGCACGGGTCAGTTTCTGACTGCAGATGAGAATGCTGAAAGTAACAGGTTTATTTCTGGTTGTATTCAACAAAGCACTAAGTACCATATTGGCCCGAATATAAGCCACACCCAAATATAAGCCGCACCTTTAAAATTCAAGGAAAAAAAAAAGACAATACCCAAATATAAGCCGCTCCCTTAAAATTCCGCAGGCACTCACACCCGTTCCGTTTTACCGTATGTCTGTTTCAGCAACAATATAGTAAAAACCCATTTCTGTAAGGTCGCGAATTTAAGCCGCACTTTAACTTTTCACGGTTGGAATTTGGAAAAAAAGTGGGGCTTATATTCAGGCCGATACGATAAATCCTTGTGTGGATGGAATGGCTTCCATTTCCACAACAGGACCCACCCCCCCGCTTCCCCACATGTGCTCGCTAAGTTTATTCTGAGGGTGTCCCCCCCTCAAGAGATTTAGGGACAGCACAGGGCAACATACATGGGTGGGGGGAAATCCCACTGTGCAAGCAGAAAGTATTGCACTCTGGCAAGGATTTAGTTCCAGGATTTGATCCAGGTTTTATTTCTAAAATATTTAGAATCTTACACTATGTCTTTACACAATCCACATTTCATAGCATACAACAGCCTGGAGGAGGAATGTTATTTTAAAAACCAGCCATTAATTCTTCCTCGATATATGCAGACTTGTTGTAATACGTCACACTGAACAGGTCATTCTCTCATTGCTGCTCTTCCGGTCTTTCTGCAGCCCTGTCTCTTTCCCCAATCCCCTTACATTTTTATATCAAATGCTTTACCTCGTACATGAAGATGTCAAACACTCGAGTGGCCACAGGCAGAGGAAAGGTGGTAAGGAAGAGGGTAAGAAACCAGGATGATGCATACATAGAGGTAAGGAAGCTTTGAGAACGGAAGTGGATATTCAGTTCAGGCAACTGCTCCTGAAGAGACACAGAACACAGCTCTTAATCAAGAGACATAACAGCAAGTCTTGAGCCTGACAGTTGGATTCCCAGAGCCAGGACGCTGGATTCTCAAAGGCAGGGCCACACATATAGCAATTAGTACCCTTAACTTTATTGCCCTAAAATAATAAAAGCTGATGTACTTGAGACTGCTACAGGATTTTTAGGAGTCAGGAGGGAAGTAATTCACAGTCTAACAACTTGTATCCTTAGAAGCTTCTTTATGCATGGCAAATGCAGTCTTTTTTTTTTACCTGCAGCATGTACTCAAACTGGTAGATGCAGAGCCCTAGCTCAGCCATAGTGGGTTTAAACAGCTCCCGTAATCTGTACTCTTGCATCAGACGTACAAACACACAGAATGCCTCTTCTTCAGGCATCTAGAAATGAGAGAAGATGCTTGCATAAGCTTCAAAGTGATTCTGTATCAAAAGGAAATTATGACACACAACTGATATCACCACAGATTCCCCCCTTAAAAAAAAGAATGCAACAGGGAAAGGTGATACCAATAGCAGAACATATACTTTGATTGCACAAGATGTCAGTTTCAATCCCTTGCACCTCCAGTTAAGATAAGATAAGATATCTTTATTGTCATTGTCCCCTTGTGGGAACAACGAAATTACTCGGTTGCTACATCCACTCAGATAAAGCATTCCGCATAATCCAAAATTACAAAAATCTAATTAAAAACAGTAAATATAATACAAAATAACAAGTAAAATAAGATGACTTCAAAGTCCAGGCTTTCCATTTAAGGCCAAAATTGCTCTAGAGAAGAAACTAAATGGGTCATAGGGAGCAGAAGTGGGCAAGATGCTTGCCTTTGGAACGCTCTTGCAAATCATTGTAGACAACACTGCATTAGATGGATCCATTATCTGTTTAGTGCAACTTTGTATGTTCAACAGGTAACTACCACGTTGCCGCAAAGTACCGGTATTCAAGAAAAACATACTGTATTCACAGAGTCAGTATTTGTGCAAATAACACAAATCTTAAGTGCATTCAGTATGAATAACTTCAATTAATTTGATAGGGGAACACATTGTAGAATTGTTCTTCTTTGGTACACTGCATTAGGGGCTCTCAGCAGGATACTGCTGTTCTTGTTCTGTTATAATAGATACTTCTAGTGCCTAAACAAGTATTAGTTTTCATTTGCAGCAGCAAAATGTGTTCTCAAAAATAGATTTTTCAGTGACGCTTCTTCTAAATCATTCTAAATCCCCATTTTATACTGACATATGCATAACAATCTACCCATCACTGTTTAAAGTAATGGCAACTTGTTTTGTTTTGAAGCACTTGAAATTCCATTTTTCATTACTAAAGTTGATGAATAGGCTTCCATTCTTGTATTGACGGCATTAGTACAAAGGAGTGACAGCGGCATATCAAAAAGATGCCTTGAAAGCCCAGCTCCTAGTCCAAACACAGGCCCAACAGTGAATGTAACTGAAAAATAACTTCATTGTGTTTATTCTAGATTACATTCCTCCAGCCTGGACCAGAAAAAACAACAACAACATGTTTGTAGAACTTACCCTACAATGGATTTTGAAATTCCTAGGTACTAGCATTAATATAGGTGCCTGAAGATTTTCTAGGCGTGCTTCTAGCTCAGCCTTTTCCAACCCTGGCTCCCCAGATGCTGTTGGATTAGAAACCCCATCATCCACAGACACCATGGCCAATGGCCATGGATGATAGGAGTTGTAGCTCAACAATATGTGGAGACCCAAGGTTGGGAACGGCTGTCTAGTTGAAACCATTTGGAAGTACAGTATCAAAAGCTTTAATAAAGTAGGGTCCTATAGGAGAATGTTTTCTTCTACTAAAGCAGCTACTTTAATAAGGTAGTCAAACCCAGTTAGAATTTGTATTTGACATTGACCAACGCTAAGGTGCAAGCAACTAGATTTATAACCTATTTTAATATTTTGCAAGGTACTGAACTGTTCCATAAGTTCCCAAGTATCCCAAGTAAAGATGAACACTTGGGTTTAGGCCAGACATCTACTCCTATGTTGCACAAACCTGCATCAAGAGCAGTCCAACGATGAACGCACTGCCTTGGCAGTACCCAACCTCACGGTCTACTAGAGAGTAAGCCTGAAAGAAAAGCAAACTTTAAGCAATAGCTGGTCCAGATTAGCACACCTAGAGCTCAAAACACAACCACCAAATGCCCAAAGGGATTTGAAGCACAATTAAAACACACAACTATGAGGCAGAGTTTTGACACACTTGTTCAACCACACACAGAATTCTCTTCATGCTGGAAAGTTTCAATTATCAGCAGTGGGAAAGGGAGGGGAACTGGGAAGTATCCAGACCATGTCATTCAAGTCACTGCTTAATACAGTACACACCAGGAGAATGACAGAAAATATTTCTACAAATGTTTCTGCAAGAATGCTACAAATGAAGACCTTAATACAATTCAAATTCAAATAATTGTTGTTGTTTTGAAAAAAAGGAACTAAATGAAGAGATGTCTACCTTTAAGTACTTAAGAACAGTGCTTTGTTCCCCACAACACAGAGAACACTTAAAAAAAAATTAGCTGAAGCTCCTGGCTGGGAATTTCCCTTCTTCCAAGGTACTCAGGATGTGCCCTCTGCATTTCTTCCTGGGAAGTTGGGAATTTATTGAATTGGCTTAGCTTCAGCATCTGTCCAACTCTTCCTCTTTATACAGCAAGTTAAGCATTTGTCTTTCCAGACTGTGGTTCAGCTGCAATCCTTGTGTCAACTACAAAGCCAACTGGGAAGGAGGAACACATAGCTAAGCTATCCCAATGGCATAGTGTAGTTACATCAAAGAGCAACGTGCAGAAGCACCTCCATCTCAGGATTAGCTACATCTTATATTCCCCTGAGAAGTCTACAAAAATTTGCCTCTGGCAGTTAATTATGTGTGGTCATCAGTGACCGGCGTACCAAAAGAAACACGAGTCACTTCACACCAAACATCAAAAATTGGGAAGAGAACAAAAGGGACTGCCTACAAGACAGATACCCTCAAGTTCTCTGCATGTGTAGAGGACTCAGTGGAGTGCAAGGGACTTCTCTCCCATGTCTGGCACAGTGACAGCCCTTCCTAAGTTTTCTGTAATTTGCAAAGGCCTGGGTTCTAAAGATGGGGTGGTCTGTGGTGTGTGTGTGCTTTGTCAAATGGCTTTCTTAATTCCTGCTTCCCCCAATGCATATCCTGCTAGAGGTTGGTTCTCTTTACCACCACACTTTTATTCATGGCTTTATTAAGTACCGTACAGTAGTTGAAATTTTTAAATTGTATTGAAGTTTTAATTTCCCAAAGTCTGGACACAAACAATTGGATATCACAGTGTGTTTTCTGCTAGACAGAACCTACGGCTGTTCAGCAGATTGAGGTTAGCCCCAAGCCATAAAATTATTTACTACAAAAAAATGGCATTAAAAAAGTCTGCAAAGCAATAAACACCCCATTCCCAACTGTGGAAGTCAAGCAACTCCTTTAGAAACTATCCATGGCTGGTATATTTCATCATACTGAGAGCTAAAGGAGCATCAATACTTATCAAGGCTGTCTCAGGACAATTTCTAGATATAAAAAGAAGAATGATTCAAGTACCCTAATATAAAGCTGTATCCAGGGATTCAGAACCTCAGCTGTGACAAGGCCCATGTAATTCAAGGGGCAGTGAAATTAGCATGCATTATGGTACCAAGATTTTACAGAGCAGATGAAAGTAGTGCATAGATACCACACATTTTGTCTCATGAATTATGAATGCTAATACCCAAACTCTAGGCAGCTAGAAGTCTTCCTTTGATGTGCAGGTTAAGCCACTTTGTAAAGTTCAATTCATGAAATGCCTGAATAACAAAGGATCAGACTTTTGGAGCATCAAGCACTGTTGATTTCTAGAGCAATTTTATTAGGGAGATTCCTACTTGCCTTCATAACATTGAAGAGGACCTCTTGGCCCAGACTGTCCTGTCCCTTAAAGAACTCGTGCTCTGGGTATGTCCGGGCAATATCCCTCCTGATCAGCTTTTCACAAGGAGAAGACATTTTTAACAACTCTGAATACTGATTCTTCACTGGCATGTCAGTGGCACTGCACAGAAGTTGCCAAACAATGGCTCGGAAGTGGTGGGGAATTCCTTTCCTTATGAGCTCCTGGGGGGGGGGGAGAGAAAAACAAAGTATGTGAAACCCCAAGTGACATTTGTGAAGTAGGACTCCCAAGCCCAAATCCTGCCTACAGTTCTGCTCAATATACCATAAGGAGGCTACATATTTTAAACCTTTGGTATAAACTAAGGAGGACGCTGGACACAAAGCAATTACCTCATGATCACAGCATATTGGAAAAAGTCAGCTTGGTAGGAGAGAAGGGAGTACATGAAAAAAAAATTAAGTTTTCAAAACTGTAACTATAATTCAAGTGACAGAGAATTTCTGTTTACTATCTAGTTCTCTGTTTGTAACTATAAACTGATTGCACCATGATTTTTAATGCATTATTTGCAAATTTCTATGTACATCGGTAGCATTGTATAAATAAAACTTTCCTTCCCTCCAATACCTTGTCTCTGATAAATTCTGCTCCCCTAAAACAACCACAGGCACATCATTACTTACACATTAGCCCACAATTCTGATGTAAGTGTGTACAATTGTGAAAAGGATTAGAGAGTTCATGCAATCACACTTGTGTTATTATAATTAAAAGTATTCATTAGCTGCATTACTTACAAATGAGACAACATTGTATGAACATTAAAAGCAATTGTCACAAGCCAACCAATAAAAGGCTAAAGCACATATCACTTCTTGTTTTTACAATACTGTACTTCTTGTGAGAGAAGGAGGAATATTCATGCACTGTCATGGGTACTGCCCATTACCAGAGCAGACTCCCTCACCTTGAGCAGTTTTTCCTTCTTTTTCCGCCATTCTTCCCATTCATTTACAATCCTCCCCCACAAGATCCAGGTATCCTCCTCAAGATGGCTCAAGTTGGATGAGGCAGAAGAGCTCGAGACCAAAGAGGACCCACTATTCCTTCGCGAGCCATTCATGGAGCGCAAGGATTTGGAATCTGCTTCCAGAAGCCTGGAAAGATGACAGCCTGTTAGTAGCATCGCTACCAGTCCGACAATCAGGTTAGACCTTTAGAGCTATGCAGGTGCGTCAACATCTAGCTAAGTTACAACGTAAGTAGGACTCCTCAGTTATACTTGGTATGGCACAGAGCTTCCAGTTGAACTAAGTTGAAATGCTTTTGCACACAAGCTTTTTGACATGCCAGCCCTTCTAGCAACATAAAAAGCATCTCCAAAGGTAAAATAACTACAAGCATATCACATGAAACACGGCAAAGTTTGTCTGCTGATGGAGTCTGTAACACCTCTGTATTCCTCAACAGCACATTCCTCAACAGAGCCCAATTTAACGATTAAGATCTCAGGCAGTAAGAGTCAAGAATGATAAGAAAACCTCTCAGTGTCTATGGTACATCTCGGCTTCACCCAATTTCTATTTTAAATAAAGGTATAATTTATATTCAAATGCAAGACCAGAGAATTAAGACAAATTGAATTCTGTTACTTTCACAAACCATTTTCAATGAAATCCCCTACTAGATTATTCTACCCATCAACTTGGTAAGCTCCTGAAGCCTTTAGCCAAAATCACATCACCGTTTTTAAAATAGATTTAGAAACACGAAGGGCAAGATAATTCCTAAAAATATTAAGAAAACCTTGTTCATTATACACAGCTCAGCAGAATTTGATTCCTCAGGCAGCTATAAAGGACTTATGCTTACTCATCAACAAGTTGTTCTCGGTTTTCTACTTTACTAATTCTCAATCCCAAGTGAAGCAGCCATGATAAAAAACAGTCAGGTGAACAAAACAGCTTTTAGATTAGGAAAAGAGCTGGTCAAAGAGCTGGTCAAAGAGATAAGTATTCCAAAGAAACAGCCAAACACAAGTTACCAAGAAATCTTTGCCTGTTCAATTCAACATTTGCTACTTTCCATTACAGGTTCTCTGGCTGTCACGATCATTTGATGTTCGGATGCCACCACATGGCCATTTAGAAACCAAGCAGGGCATTCAGTAAAAGGAAGCTACCATAGAGCTACCACTAAAATGTAGGTTGCAGAAAGAACCACAAAAATGTAGGTTGCAGAAAGAAAGAAAGTTTTGTGCAGATTTCTTTTTAAAAAACTTGTATGCAGGAACAGGACAGGTGGGGACTGATAGAGGGTTCTATGTGACCAGAACTAGGCTGATCCCTAGGCTAAAGTAACCTGTCAAAGGGAAAAAGGGAATGATGGCAGGGAATGATGGCATATGCAACACTTGAGAATGTACAGATTAACTTCCCTGTATAGTATGGCTCACGTTATTCATTCAGTAATAGCAATGATTGAATGAACAGAAAAAGGTGACAACTGCATTTATCAAGGTCCAAGAGTATCTCCCATTTGGTAGCATCAAGCTATACTGTGTACACTATACACTGTATGGGCTTTATACTCAAGAAAGCATTTAAAAATATGCATTTATGTACAGCATCCCAGGATTTGTTTCTCAGCTTTAATACTCACATTGATAACTTTTTAAACCAACCCAGTGTGTGTGCATACTATATCCAAGTTCAGCCCACTTCACTCAGCTTACCTGTTTTGTTCTTCAAGCTTTGCCAATAGCTCCAACTCATCTGGGCTCAGATTCTCGGAATCAGACGTGGGGGAGCATGCAGGCATGGAGTTGACGGAGGAGAGTCCTTCATGGGAAGAAGAGTCTGGGCTGATCGCCGGACTTGCCATCTCAGGCAGTTTGAGAGTAGCGGGGATGTCCATTCAAAAAGTATTCAGAAACAGTTTCAGGAAGGTCAAAGTATCACCTGAAAGGAAGGGGGGAAACCACATTTTTCAGAGCAACAGTCCCTTTTTGCTTATATAGACTGATGTCAATATGAAGAACGACTTTTATAGGTCTAGTTTTACACTGTTCAGAGGCATTTGGTTGGATGTGGTTAAAGCTCTACATAACAGGCCATTGTAATAAAAACTGGGTACTTCAAGAAGAGTACAGAGATTATTAATTTCCAGCTCTACGAGGAGATGATGATTGAATTTTTAACTTTAGGTGGTAGTTCAAGAGATGAACTTTTCAAAGATGTAGGAGAACTGTTATCTGTGAACTAGGTTAATGTTTTATCGATTTGGCCATTTTGTATTCTCTTATCTCTTTTAGGCTGCTAAAACACAACAGACGTCTCTGTCAATAGTAGGCAACACTTTACTTCTAAGCTCACAAATAATTCAGCTGTAAGGTTAAGTCTCTGCTGAGAAAAAGCTTCCAAATATTTTTTGAAATGAAAAAAGGCCACACTACCTTCCTTTAGTTAACTGTGCTGTGGTTCAGAGCTTACAGGCCTTCATTAAATTGCTTTTTCTGCTGAATTTAAAATTCTTTAAAGGTAATTCCAAAATAAATTTACTCATTCAACTCTTTGTATTCTTACTAATCTGCTTGAAAATCCTGGCTGGCATTTTTTAAATATTTCTAATCATGTCACGAAGAAGTGCAACACTGACATCAGAAGGACTCAGAAGTCAACTCACTATGTTCCCCCATAATATTACCAAGTCTCATGACTAACCATGTCTACTTGAAGTAAGTCCTACTGATTTCAAGTAATTCTCAGGTAAATGAGGTGAGGACTGCAGCCAAAGACACTGCTTTTTTCAACAGGCTGCATTAATGGTGCAATCCTAAAGTGGAGTTAGGCCACCTGAGGGGCCTCGGAATTTGGCAGAAGTCCTCCTGCCCTCATAGAATGCCAGATAATACCATAAAATCCCACCACACCACCAGGCGGGGTGCCATGAGGAAGCCAACTGGGTCCTGAAGGTGGAATGATTATGGTGTTTGGTGTCTCAGACGCTTTCCTGCAGGGCAGCCAGGTATCTCTCTTAAGGAGCCATGTCTTGCCACTTGTGCCACTGGGGATCAAATGAATGATGGGCTGCTATGCCACAGCTGTTTGTGTTGCAATGTATTCTGGCTCACTCCACTTCTGGGCAGTGATGTGGTGTTGACTCAATCCTATCCCAAGATTTGTAGGCAGCTGCTGTGTTGCCAAGGATAATGGAGCTGCCCTTTTTTTGCAGTGTTTTTAGATGCCTCTTCGTCCTGTTCTCCTGGCTCTCCCCCACCACCAATCCTGGGCTGAGCAAGTATTGGACAGAGCAAATGCTCGCCTGACATTGTGGCAACATTATCTGTGGCCCAAGCGTAATTGCAGTTTGTGATTATTCCGCCTGGGTCTTTATCAGACCAATGTCTGATCTACCAGAGAAATAAAAATAATCCTGTTTCCAGGCTTTGTCACATAATTTATTTCCCTACCATGTCAGCTACTCACTTTCTATTTAGATCTCATGCCCCAAAGCCCAATGAATGTGAAGGAGAATGGGTTTGCAAGGCTGCAGGGGACCAAGTACTATCAAAAACATGTGATCTCTTATTGTAAATTTGCCAGGTGTCCCTGTAATTTCTTTTGCACCTACAGTGGTACCTCGGTTTTTGAACATAATCCATTCAGGAAGTCCGTTTGAGTTCTGAAACATTCAAAAACAGAAGCCTCAAAACGCAAGCCTCAATACGGAAAACTCAGAACGGAAGCTGCATTTCCTGTTCAATTTCCAAGGCGCGTTCGAAAACCGAGGCAAGCACTTCTGGGTTTGACTACAGAGGTGTTCGAAAACAGAGGTACCACTGTACATAGATTTCTAGATGTGTTCTGTTTAGCTGCTCTCTAAACTGCGTGGGCAGGCAGCAAAAATCACAAATGAAATGAGATTCAGTGTAAGTTAAGCGTGAGCGATACAGATATAAAGTGGTACAAAATAAGCTCCAACCTCTCACATACATTGAAGAGGTAGTTGTACTGAAGCAGAGCAACAGCTAGGATATATTGTGCAACTCACTATTGGGATCATGGTGCACAACATAATGAAATCAATATAGCATCCTATGCGAAAAATCCATGCTAGGGAGATTATTAAGGAAAGAGATTGAAAATACTCCTCTCGGTACTCTAATGCCTTTATACAATCTATGGAGCAGCCTTGTTTGGAATGCAAGGGACAGTTCTAGCGATTCCATGTCAAGAAAGATATTGCAGAGCTAGAAAATGAAGAGAAAAGGGCACCTAAAATGGTCAGAGAACTCGGAAATTTGCAAGAAAGGAGTAGGATGGGGCACAGCTAAAGAGGATGTGATTGAGGCTTGAATAGGGCCATAGTTGCAGCCCTATGTTAAGGGTAAGACACATGTACAGCATTTCTCCATTATAACCTGATATCCAGGGATGGGGGAGTAGGTGCTGCTGCTTAGAGAATAGCTTAATTGATAGTTATACAAGAAACTTAGCAGCGCAGGAAAGGTAGATTTGAGGATGGTCCATACCAATTTGTAGGAGTCTCAAGGTTGACAAGTAATTTAAGTAGGTATTGCCAGTTCTTCCCCTCCTAGGGTTTGCTGTTGTTGGACTTGATTTCTCCATTTGTACTGCATCTTTTGGGAAATCTTTTATTATTACTATTATTAAGTCAAGGGACAAGTATATTATCTACTGTGCCCTAGCAGTAGTGCACCATACATCTAGAGTTTTAGGTTTAATCAGTTTTGCTGCTTATTTTAACCTGTGAGTGGTGCCAAGGTATATCATGGCAACTGTTCAGTCGAAACCTGTGATACCTGTCAACAGTTCCAGCAACAGAAGCTGGAAGGGTCTCTGGGAGGAGGGTGGGGGGAAGACAGGCCTGGTTAGAACAGGGATGAGGACTCTGAGACACTGTGGCCCTCCAGACTCTGACTCCCAGCAGTCCCAGCCAACATGCCCAACAGTGAGGGATGGTGGAAGTTGCAGTCCAGCTACATTTAACGCCCTAAATGGCCTCGGTCCAGTATACCTGAAGGAGCGTCTCCACCCCCATCGTTCTGCCCAGACACTGAGGTCCAGCGCCGAGGGCCTTCTGGCGGTTCCCTCGTTGCGAGAAGCCAAGTTGCAGGGAACCAGGCAGAGGGCCTTCTTGGTAGTGGCGCCAGCCCTGTGGAACGCCCTCCCAACAGCATAGCTGCCAAGTTTTCCCTTTTCTCGCGAGGAAGCCTATTCAGCATAAGGGAAAATCCCTTAAAAAAAGGGATAACTTGGCAGCTATGCAACAGATGTCAAAGAGAAAAACAGCTACCAGATTTTTAGAAGACATCTGAAGGCAGCCCTGTTTAGGGATGCTTTTAATGTTTAATGTTTTATTTTATTTTTCTGTGGGAAGCCGCCCAGAGTGGCTGGGGAAACCCAGCCAGATGGGCGGGGTATAGATAATAAATTACTATAATTTATTTATTTATTTATTTATTTATTATCTGGAATGCCACAGGTTCTCCATGCCTGGGCTAGACTGTGGCGCTAATAACACTAAAGGTCACAGGTTCATTCACCATACATGCCAAAAGTTCTGCACCTCTTTTTCATCCTACTCATTTCTCTCCATTTTAAAAGTATAGCCACAGAAAATGGACAATAATTTTTCAAACATCTGCAATAAATGCACAATTAATCAACTGAGCCATTAGAAGAGGGGAATTCAGGGAACTGCAGAGTCCATTAATTCTAAGACAACTTGGTCCCCCCCAAAATATATATATATATCCCCTGAAAGTTCTGTTCTGTCAGATCTCTCAACCAATTCAGAGACACTCCCAGCCTAAGACAAGGCCTCAGTCAAGGGTTTACAGGCTGAAATGGTTAGGCCAAGAGGCTCAAGGCCTCCAGACCAATATACACAGTTGGGTATATTATTACCTATGTCCTCAAAACCTGATTTTGTACATTAATAAATGAACCTCTTATTATAATGAACAACTGTGCAGTTTTTGAGCAGCCATTTTGTGAAGAGCCTTGGTTGATCTCTAATATACCATTAACAGTACCGTAAATATAAATAGGAGGTTTAAATAATTATAACCGGGGGGGGGGGTACGGGACTCAGCCACTGTTACGCTTCCTGAGGGGAAGAAAGTCTCATTACTCAGTTATAGGTTAGGAAAGGAAGATTATCTCAATCCCAAATAAAAAGAGTGGGGAAGCATCCCCACACCTCCCCATTTTTAATGCATCTCCTTTTTTTCTTGCTCAGCCTGTATCTTTTTCCATCTCTCTCTCTCGTTTTCCTAACCTTCCCATATCTTTCTTTCTTTTCTTCTTTATTATTTCTCATTCCAGTATCTATCTTAATTCATTTTATTTCCCCACTTCTTCTTTCCTTTAACACTTTCTTTTGCTTATGAAATGAGAGTGAATGGTGTGCTACTTCCTTCTATGATGGGGCGGGAAGAAATTAGAATAAACCCCAAACTTTTTTCCTTTTTTACAGTGGGCAGTTGCTAATTTGGTGTGGGTTTACTCTGTCAGTTAACACGGCCTTCACCAACCTGGTGTCCTCCAGATGCGTTGGACTACAATTCCCATTAACCCCAGCTAGCTCAGCAGTTATGGCAAGAGTTAATGGAAGTTGCCGTCCAAAACATTTGGAGACCCCTAAGCTGGCAAAGTTTGAATTAAAAGTATGTAGTACTTGCCTACCCTAGAGTACTTGCCTACCCTAGAGTTGCTTTGACATGTACAAGAATGGTATTTGTAAATTTTCATAGCCCATGCTTGCCAACACACATACTGTTTTACTGAGTTACGGTAGTTCCTGTAACTTTAGACAATACAGTAAATATTATGTAAAAGTACAAGAAAAAACATTCAGCAATGCAGACATTCAAAATCAGCAGAAGACATTTGGGACTTTCAGATGAGCTATGAACTCCCTTTGACATCTTCATCAGATTTTTTAAACCATTTTTTCATTTAACAAGTGGCAAGCTTTTTTAAAAAATTTTTAAAATAGATCTTTATTCAAGTAATTCAAAAAGAAATACAAAATCAAATACACAATAAGAGAAAAAACATTAAAAATTCGAAAAAATAAGAATCAGTTAACACAAAAGAATTACATATTAAATCATGAATCAACTCTTTGCTACATAAGCTCGATAAGAGCTTATGTGTTCACTTTAATAATTATAAGGGGAGAGGAAAAAAGAAGGAAAAGGAAGAAAAGAGAAAGAAAAAAAAAGTAAAAAGGTTTATTTAAAAAAATACTCTTCCTATTATTTGCGAAACGCGTCCCTAAAAACATTAATTATTCCGTTGCTGTATCACTTACTTCCATACAAATTCTAGCAAATTTTAACAATTCAAACAAAACTTTATATCGAATTCTCCTCTTGAAATTTATTTAGTTATTCTAAGCACATCACTAAATTGCATTCTAGATTCTCTTTCTCCAAATAATCCTGTACATATCTCCATTTTTGCATGATTCTCTGCCTGGGTACATCTCTAATTATAGCTGTCAATTTCGCCATCTTCAAGTATTCAATTAATTTTCCCTGCCAATCCTGAATTGTGGGTATTGCGTCTCCTTTCCATCTCATTGCCAATAAGATCCTAGCTGCAGCACAAGCATATAACATAATCTTCACTCTATCTTTTGGTATATTAGAAGGGATAAGACTTAACAAAAATATCTCGGGGCTTTTTTCGAACGTACATCTCAACAATTTTTTCATCTTTTCATAAATTTTGTTCCAATAGTTGGCTACCTCAGGGCATGTCCACCAGCAATGATAAAAGTTCCCAATTTTCTTTTCACATTTTCAGCATTTACCATCCCCTACCTTATAGATTTTAGCTATTTTTTCCGGCGTAACATACCACGCTTATTGGGTTTTAAGATACGCTGCATATGTATTCTTACCCTTCTTAATAGTGTGTGTTTTCTTATTTTATTTCTTCCTTTCTCTATTTAATTTCTCATTTCCAATTTCAAGTTTTGATTTAAAGCAGGGTTGGGGACACATCCAGCCCATGGCACAGATTTGGCACTGCCTAGCCTCCCCATTTAGCCTGTGACCAAAATACAAACCTCTGCCCCTCATCGAACACCTATATGACATCAGGTGTGGGGCAGGTGGAGATCTGCCTGGAAAGCCACAGCTGATCCTTGCAGAAAGCAGGATTGAATTCTAATGCATGAGGAATTAAATCCTGCTTGGTCACTATCTCCTTCCACTCCCATGGGTCAATTCCTTTCAGACCTTCACATATTTAGCGCAAAGATCTGAAAGTGGCCAAGTGTGTTCTGTTGATTGCAGTAAGAAACCTCTGTGCAATTAGAGCCCTGATAATAAGGCACGGTTTTCAACTGTACACAGAGGCTTCCAAGCCCAAAGAATATAGAAACCCCCTTTAGACCTTTGCACTCCACATGAAAAGGTCTGAGAACCACCCCTGAACGGACCCTGGGGCACAGCTTGAGTGAACTCCACTCCTCCTACACAGTTTTAACCCTTTTGTGTTCAAGCTATTGCCTAGAGAGAAACTGCAGCCCTAATGGCTTCCCATCACTGACACTTTCATCCTCTAATTTAGGTTCCTTTCATATCCTGCTTGTACGATTGCAGAAGAGTTAATTCCAGCATTCAGTATTACGTTTTCTAAACCAGCAAAGGCTGTTTACAACCTCCTCCACACAAATCCTGATGGTGTGTGGGGGGGAATCGAATAATATATAAAAATTAAACAGCAGCATTCAATTAAGAATTCCCCACCGATCAGGTCAGAAGATCATGAAGCAAAAAGCAGCAAATATCTTAACAATATCCCGGGCCTCCCTGCAAGTGCTCTAAGTAATCAATGCAAAGTTGCTTCAAGTTAGGCCTGAAATCGAAAGCTTCCGTAGTAATACTTTCCAAACCTTCTAATGGTTCAGTTGATTTAAATAAGCTCTTAGCCGTGAGAAGAAGGGAATTCAGGGCATGTACAGAGTCCCCATTAGAAGCTTTCAACTTCACCCACAAATTAAGGCATTTTTGCTTTTTTGTCAACCTTTGAGACCAAAGAAGCTACCGCATCTTGAGCTACATATCAAATGCTAACATCTGAGGGTGTGAACCAAAATCCCCATCACTGAACCCTCAGTCAAGATCGATTATGGTAGATACTGTTTACAAATACCTTTTCATCTGGGGGGTGGGGAAAGTAACTCTAGGCAAAAGTACCAGCTATTGATCCTGAATTAAGTTATTGGCCACTTCAACTTTTTCCTAATAACAGTATCTAGTTAAGATACATTCCCTCCAATCTGAGACTACAAACCAGCCATTTGTACATGAAAGATGAGGTCCACACAGATGTTGCCACCAACACTGCAGGCTATACTATTCACAAGAAACTGCATGACATTCCTACATTTCCAAACGGATGGCTGTACATGGAAGCACCCTCTGGGGAGATAAGGCATCAGGGGTTGGGTTGTGGCCATACGTAAACACTGAGCCTGGCAAGGGAAAATTGTTTTGTGAGAAGGCTGTGAAAAGGCAGCAGCTGTCATTCATCACATCACCCTTTGTGGCTTAGATGCTTCAGCTAGCCTCCAGATAAAAATACTCAATGCATATTTATGTATTAGACATAAGGCAGCATCTTTAGTATGTGTTTTCTCGCTTCCATTTATGCAACATGTTGAAAGTGGTAGCTTTATAGTAAAGTGCTACTTCAAGGCTAAGCGCCAGTTAATTTAGCTGGGAATAAGTGTCTCTGGATCCTTGTTAGTGCACAAAGGACTAGGCACTGCGATTGTGATGCCAGGAATAGATGGTTTGCAGTGCACTTGCTATGTATGACAGAGAGGGCTACACATACCAAAATCCACAGACTTCAGAGTATAAAGATAACTATGAAACTCCCCCCCACGCCCCCACAAAGCAATATTTGCAAAGTTGTTTCCTGTTAGGCCTGAAATTAAAAGCTTCAGTGGTAATATTTCCCAAAGCTTTAACTTGAAATTAAATGATACCTCATTTATAAAATATGGAACGCAACGAAGTCCAGGTTATTTTTGCTATTGTTTATGGTTTCAAAATGCAGTAGTGGCTACAATGTGAAAGATGCATCATAAAAGGATGCATCACAAAATAACTGAAGCTATTCTTACAGCAGGCTTGTAAATAGCTACTTGCCTGGTTACCCAAGTGTAAGAAGTGCCTCCAAGCAACCAGGAAAAGGAAGCGTTTACTAGAACAGCAGCAGTAGTCAAGCATCTACCGGTATTTCAAGCTAGGTGCTATACGAAGGACAAAGTTAAGACAGGTTCAGCCTAGGACCATGACCTAACACAGAGATTTGCATACCTGTGAGTTATTCGCTTTTGTAATCTTATTTAAACAGCAGCCCTGTTTAGGGAAGTTTTTCATGTTTAATGCTGTATTGTATTTTTAATATTTGATTGGGAACCACCCAGAGTGGCTGGGGAAACCCAGCCGGATGGGCGAGGCATGCATAAATAAATAAATAAATAAATGCAACAGCCAATGAATTGCTCAAATTGCTTTCTGAAAGCTTCAAAATATACTAATTGAAGGGGCCACAAGAATTGAACTTTTAGTCCAAAATTAGCCTCAAAGGCAAGTTGAATGTGGGCAAATGAAAATCCATTTGACATAATTACCTTAAAAACTTGGAACAAACTTATATTGATCTGTCTCTACAGATGTGCTTAAAAAAACCTGAGGCCCTGCAGATATTGCTGGACTACAACTCCGATCATCTCCAACTACTATTAGTCATGCTGTCTAAAGCTGAAGGGAATCCACACAGATCTGCAAGGCCACAGGTTTCACACCCTTGCACTAGAAATATATTAAGGGTTCTTAGTTCCCTCCACTATGCAAGAAACCCATTGCACAGAGCACCCAATCCATAGTTTCAACATCACCCATTGTATGACTCCCCCCCCCCCGGTATGTGGGCTCTGGCCAACAAAAACTTTAAGGTGACCTGCTATTGCACAAACTATCATGACTATCCCTCTAGATCTTCTCCCCAAAGCCTTTGGATACAGATTTTGCCAGTGGACCAAATACTCCTTATACACCTCCGTGACATTGCTTCACACTGTAACAGGTTTATGGCTAGACACAACTCTAGCTTCCTGAGGCGAATAATCAGCAGCAGCCTGCAGTCAACCATGCAGGGAAGATTTACACAAGTGGGGCTCTTGACTTTTGTCTTTCTTGGCAAAAATGGAAAGGTATGTGTGGGTAGTGAGCCTGTTAAATCCGGCAGACTTTTATCAATGCTACAGTAAAGTACGAACAGATTTCATCGAAAGAACAAATAGGGGATGCAAGGCAAGTATTGCCACCAATACTTGATCAATGTGTTTTCTGTTTCTTGCCACCAGGTTGATGGACATTCCAAACATATATCTAATGTGACGGAATTGCATGGTGTGGTTTTGGTATTTTATATAGTTTTGATTCTTTTTTGTACTTTTATTGTTTGATTAAGAAATATTGCTTTTATTTGTTTATGTTTACTACAATGGTTATACATGGGGCTTCCTCTGAAGATGCTTTGGAAACTTCAGCTGATGCAGAATTCAGCAACTAGGTTGCACACTGGGGAAAGAGGGTTTGAGCATATTACACTAATCCTGGCCTGACTGCACTGGCTGCCAATGAGTTTCTGGGTGCAATTCAAAGTGCTGGTTTTGAACTATTAAGCCTTAAATGGCTCAGGACCGCAATTCTTCAAGGGCTGCTTCTCCCCTTATAAACCAACCCAGACTCTGCGTTCATCATCTGAGGCCCTTCTTCGTGTGCCTTCTCCAAGAGAGGTCTGGACTGGAGGGTGGCTACACCCTTTTATGTAGGGGCCTTTTCTGTAGTGGCCCCCCGTGTATGGAAAGCTCTCCCCAGGGAGGCTCACCTGGTGCCTCTATAGGTGCCAGGCAGAAAGGTTCCTCTTCAACCATGCCTTGGGCTGATTAACATTCTATGTCCTTTTAAATGGGTTTGTGGGAGGGGAGGTTAGGTGTTTATTTGTGTTTTTTTGTTCTTGTATATATTATGTATTTTGTGTATTTTTATGCTGTGAACTGCCCTGAGGGAAAAGGAAGAAAAGAGAGAAATGGATTATAACATCAACCCTTTTCTGATCTAAGGGTAAAAGTCATCCTAAGCTGCCTTATTTGCCATGGTAACCACTCTGAGTTCTCCAATATACAGTGAGACTGCAGCTCACAAACTCATAACACAAGCCACATTTTGAAAGTCAACCATGCGGTGGTGAGCTATGCTCAATACAAATTACTCATTAGTCTTAAGGTCCAGTCACTGTAACCAGAAAGAGGCCAAGTAGGTGGGGATTCTCCACATTGTAAAAAATGGTAGGCTGATCTGATGTCATGTACCAAGAAGAAACACTGTGGCTCAGGGGCAAAGCACATGCTTTGCCTGCAGAAGGTCCCAAGTTCATTCCCCAGCATGGACTGGGTAAGTTCACTGCCAGTAATTCTTGAGAGTCGCTGCCAGTCAGTGTTAACAATACTGAACTACATGGACCAATGGTCTGAGTCAGAACAAGGCATAAGTTTCTAATATCACAGGAACACCATTATTTATTTTTTATTATTTTTTAAGTTTAATGCTCGTGCACATGTCGTGCAAGCAAGAGAAAAGAAGGGATAAAGCTGCTAGGACTGAAACAAAGGCATGCTTTTCATCTGCATGCAGTCGCCTCTTACAGCCAAGTCTTCAGATGATAGGTAGCAGTGAAACATATTGTACATGGCTCACTATATCATACAGCGGCAGAAGCCTACAAGGACGTGCCCATGTAATAATGCTAGCTCTCCACTTGAAAACAGAGTACAGGTATGGGAGCTTTAAAACGCCTATCTGGACAATGACCCACTTTGAACATTAAACAGTAGTTTATTATTATTTATTCTGTGGCACATAATCTTTTAATATAAACTGCGACACCAGGTTGTGTCTTTAGTTGTACAGAGTCAAAAATGTTTTTGACAATGTTTCCCTATCATACACGATATCCTCCTAAACAAATAAAGTTAATGAAAAATCAATTCTTACCCTCTTGATCATTTGTAAGAGTTTCAAGTACATTACTTTTTCATTTCAAGCTGCTTTTTGGATGGCAATAGGTTATAACCCAAGATGGAAGCGATTTCTTCACCAGTAGACGTTTTTAGACCATTCAGACTTCAAACAGTTGTGATGCAAAGTACAAAACACAAGGCATAGCATATGGGCAAGAAAAATAAAGTATTGTTGCCCAAACAGAAAGAAAAATGAACTATATCAACAAAGCAATAGATTTCCTCGCTGAGGGACAATGGGCTGGATCCAGACAATCATTGGGTTCAAGTAGATCCACTGATATTTATGGGACTTAAGTGATGACCAAGTCTGGTCCCAACCCAGTGACCTCATGTGCATATAAAACTACACTAAAACCATGGCCTCGTGTGAATGAGCAAATCTGTGGATTCTCAAGAAGAATTGCGATCACTTTGCTCATCCTGTAGTTCTGCTAGTGCAGTACAGCTGTGAGCACAACCACGGTTTGGCTTAGTGTTAATAGTGAACTGCCACCTACCCCAACTTTCTGGAACTCTGTTACTTCTTCCCCATGCCAATTCAATATACCTGTAAGTGCTAACAAACAGGACAAATATGCTTTGAATAAGTAGACTGATAATCATTGTAACCAACGATAAGGTGGGAAGGTTAGCAACCCACTTTCTTTCTAGAACCAAATACCCTGTGAATGTCAAAATTATATTTGAACCAGCTCTTAGTTTCTAAAAGGCTCTTGGATCCCAAGTACATTGTATTTTAGAGAGAAACCACTCTTTTCTGTTTCAGCTGTGACAACACCAAATTGCTGACATCAAGACTGAAGAGGTTAAATATTAAATCTTAAGGGCACCCGAGGGCTTAAATTCCAAACATCCATTCACTCTTAAGCTTAGCAAGCAACATCTACTTACCACCACATGTTAAAACTAACTCAGACAAGACATTCTTATCATTTCTATTTTCCTTGGCTAAGACATTCTATACCAAAGAAGCAATTCATGAGCCAGTATCAGCAAGGAAAACAACTTTTTAAACACCACATTAGTATCCAAGAGGGTCTCACTGATAGAGCTTCTGAAGAGATATAGCCAACAGGTACTTAATGATTGGCAATTTGGACCTCTTCCTCTCAGTACAGAGACACACACACACACACACACCCTCCCAAGGCAAGCCGCAGCAGCAGTTTGCACCCATGCATACATTCATTCTTGCTTCATTTGAGAGACACTGTTTGGAAACAGTTCCCCCATTGTTTAAGCTGTAACACTGGACTTCCAACTACAGCTAAAAACAAATGCCTAATACTATTAAGAAAGCTTCCCACTGGTACTTGATGGTATGCAGGCAAGTAGAACAGCAGTACTTTCTTTAGGATCCGATTAATGCAAAGACAGCGAGGCCCTGGATACCAAAAGTACAATTTCAAATATCTACAACCCTGATGTTCAGCTTGGTTATTTGCTTTCCCAAACTCAAAACAATACAGCTACAGCAAAGAGCAAAAACAAAAGCTTATATTCACAATGCTCGCCATTTTGGTCAAATAAATTACACTATTAAATAAATAACAGGCATTAATACCAAAGCCAAACATATGTGGTAATCTTCCAACAAAAAGCAGTTGGCAGTAAATCATAGAAAAACTGTATCAAGATGGACAAAGTGCCATTGGTTGTTTTCTATCCTATAAAAGCTGCCCACTGTTAACAACTGGGCAATGACAGCCCACATCCTGGGTAAATTTAATTAAGACCTTGAAAATGTCAAAGTCCCCAGAAACCAACCTACAAATCATCATTCATACAGAGATAGAATTTGATGGAAATGGCGGAAAGAGTAAAGGTGGCACATTACTGGGAATCGTAAGCAGCTAATGCCATTCTAAAACGGGCAACACAAAGTCCTTATCCAGCAGAGAAAAAGAGTCACTGGGGTTGCCAGACTAGATTGCGGTTTTCTTTAACCTTGCAGTTTCTAAAAAGATACACCCTCCCTTAAGGAAGCCTGCCAATCAGCATTTTTATCACTAAGAACTTTGTAGGACAGAAGATGGAAGCAGCTCTAGTTCTTGGGCAGGGAAGGTACTGTCTCTCTTCACTGACCACAAAGGTTGGCAGAAAAGGAAGCAAGCAATGGGGGCTGCACACAGAGCATCCATGTCCCTGAGCCGTTTCATTTCTCTTGGGAGGTGACAAGACCTGGTTGGGCCAGAAAACAATTAAGAAAGCAAAGGAGATCTATCTTGTCCACAGACCTTGGTTCAAGCCACTGATCAGCTGCAAACATACTAGGTACCTTACTTAGCAAGTTCAGCCTCAGTACCTGTCTAAAAAGGCCAGCAGCAATGAGTTCATTGTGGAAATAGGAAGGGTTGCACAACACTTTGTACATTCAAAGTGGGTGATAAATGGCAATTGTTGTTGTGCCTAAGGGAAAGGAAGAGCAAACCACTCCTTGGTTGGCAGTCCACAGAGAAGGATAAGTCACTACTTCAGGGTGTAAGCACAGTGGAGGACACACCTTCGGGGTTTGGAAAGTACTGTAAATATATTCCCTCCCCAACCACAGCCCCTGGGAAAACCCTCTTCTTCCCCCTTGGCAACAGGGGGCAAGGAGACAGTATGCACCTACCCTTCTCATTTCATGGCTTGCCCAGAGCCTGTAGACAAAAAGGCTGTCACTGCAACCCGAGAAAATTCAAGTGTTCCGAGACATTTAGGCCAAGTGCTCCAACACAGCTAAGGCATCTCAGGCCCTGCTATAGGGCGCAAGGAGGGGAGGGGGAACAGAAGAGCGAGACCCCCTTAGACCCCTCTGCATGGAAAAGCCCTCGAATAAGGAGGGAGGAGACTTCGCCTGCATTACATGGGAGGAAGGAGACAGAAAACAAACTACCGGGTCAGCGGCGGCGGAGGGAGGGGGCGGGAATGAGGAGGAGAGGTGGGGGGGCGCAGAGCCCCCGCCCGTCCTCCCATAGACGGTGCTTTGCGCTCTTGGGCGAGAAGATGCCCAGGCCTCCTAGCAGGAGAAGGGGGTCTCCCGAGGGGCTGCTGCCAGGGAAGCGCCCCGGCCCTCCTACCTGCGGGGCCGGCATTGCCAGGGCCATTGCGGCTCCTTCTCCTCCTGCTCAGGGAGGCGGGGGTCCTGAGCCTCCAGGCCCGGCCTCGACGGCCGCCGCCTCCCCGTCTAGCAGCAGGACATGCAGCAGCGTAGAGGCAACCACGCCGGGAGCCGCAGGGGCCATGGAGGAGCTGCTGCGGGCGGCGG
Organism: Zootoca vivipara; assembly: GCF_965207765.1. Taxonomy (NCBI): domain Eukaryota; kingdom Metazoa; phylum Chordata; class Lepidosauria; order Squamata; family Lacertidae; genus Zootoca; species Zootoca vivipara. The sequence goes on from NC_142584.1 coordinate 40,825,585, forward strand.
CGGCGGCGGCGAGGGAGGAGCCAGCGGAGCGGTCGCCACAGCCGCCTCCCGCCTCCTCCTCCTCCCGCGGCAGCCCAGATCCAGGGATGGACGGACGGGCAGACTGACTGGCAAGGCGACTCCACCCCCTTTTCCCTATGGCTGGCCAATTCTGCACTGGGCGCCCCGCGCTCGGCACCCGCCTACCCGGGCGCGTTATCCAATGGAAAGCCGGGTTTCGCCAGGGAACCGGATCCTGCTCTCGCTGCTCTCTCGCTCGCCTGCCCGCCCCTCTTCAGCAGCTGCTGCTCATAGAGCGATCAGGGATCAGGCTGCGGCCGTAGCAGCGGGCGGCGAGAGAGGAAGGAAGCCCTGGAAGGGGCGGGGAGGCTGGATGCACTATATATCTACTGTATATCTATATATATGGACGGCGAAGAACCTGCATCGCTCTCTGACGGCCAATAGCAGGACCGTGTGAATTAAGAGGTGGTTAGGAGCGCTGGCGGGGGATCTACCTGAGTGACAAAACCAGCAGCCAATGAGGTTTAACAAGGGCAGCTCCGCGTTATCCCTTCGCACGGTCGACGTCTAGAATGATGGAGGGAAAGGGCTGCGATGGATGCAACAAGAACCTTGGCTTAGTCTCCTTCGCCGCCGCCGCCACCACCCCTAGCCCTCGCCCCCATAATCCAGCCCGCAGCCACGAGCCTCCGTTTCTAAACGTTACCAGTAGATGATTGCAGTAGCACGACAAGTAACGGCACGCCCAAAGTTTTTCATTCAAATGAGTTAGGATGAAGCTTTTTTCAGGTTTCCCTAGGCGATACTGATTAAATAGGTCCCTGGGTGCAAAACGGCGATTTGCACCCAGTGATGGGCAGGGAGAGAGGGGGAATATAAGGAAGCCGCCTTACCTCGATTCAGGCTGTTGGTCAATATAGCTCAGCAATTGTCTACTCCTACCTCGAAATGCCAGGAATTGCACCTGGGACCTTTTGTATGCAAACCAGCCAGGTGCTCTGCTTGTTTGTGGGTAGCAACATGATGCCTTCCAGATGTTTTGGACATCAGCTCCAAGCCATAATGGTCACTGTCCACAATATAGTGTTATGAGTTTGGGCGGGGGTGGGGGAGAGTTGAAGCCCTTCTAACCCAGCAAGGGTTAAAATATAAGACAGACTAGCTTTCTGAACCCCTGGATCCAGCAAATGTTAAGATAACCCAGGCTAGCTTTCTGTGTTGAGATGATTGCCTGGGTGATGAGTCATTCAGAGAACAAAGGAAAGGGGGCTCTGTGCTAGACAGCCCACCCTCAACTCAGAGATAGTTAGAAAGACAAAGAGTTTGAAGTAGAGTTTTTTGGGCCATGATGTGAACCAGAGGAAAAGCAATAAGCTAGAGAGAGAGAGAGTATGTGTGTGTGTGTGTGTGTCAGAGCACGATGTTTGATTTCTCTGTGTTGCAAGAGTTGTCAAGTCTTCTATCAATTGATCAAGGGGGGGATAGTTTTATTTTTCCAATGAATCAATATCAGTCTTTTGTCAGAAGTGATGGGGTGGAGAGTCCATCTATACTGACCCGTTGACAAACCCCATATAGTTGGTACAGTATATAGTTTTAAATAATATTATCATCTGGAGGCATTATGCTGTGATTGGTGCAAGTATGCAATATCGCCATGGATGCTTGGGGCTGTGTGACTGGAACTGCTATCATTTTCTGGGAGCACATAGAACCCTGACTAATCTACATCATCATCTCATTGACTCTAATGGGCTGCAAGGAGAATATACAGGATACAAAACTCAGAAGATTTGTGACCGGATGTGATTAAGTTTCAAAATGATAATAACAACGGACTGTTAGGGATGTAGTAAATTACAACAAGAAGAATAAAGCTAACAAAGCTTAAAAGCAAGCAGCAAAACACTGCAGTTATAGTAAATTGCAATGTGAATATGAGTCAGCAGTGAGAGGCTGTCGCAAAAAAGAAGACAAATGCCATCTGGGGTGGTATGAAGAGAACCGTATGCCAGGCAACGAGGGAAACAGTCCTCTGCCGCTCTGTACTGATTAAGTACCAGCTGTAATACTATGTCCCTTTTTGGCCATCATTTTTAAGAAGGATACAAAATTGAGGAAAGCCATAAAGATGGTTAAGAACAGAAGAGAAATTAGATTAGCAAGTACAGATTACAGAAAAGAAGACTGAAAAGACATGATATAACCACAGTTTTTGAATCTCTAAAAAGTTGACGTGAAGAAGAAGAAGAAGAACGACTTGCTCCTTCTCATGGGCATTTGGTTGACCACTGTGAGAACAGGATGCTGGATTAGATAGGCCTTTGGCCTGGTCCAGCAGGGAGCTTCTTATGTACTTATGATTGGCAATGGCTCTTCAATGCCTTAAGCAGATTTTCTAGAGCAGGCGTCCCCAAACTGCGGCCCTCCAGATGTTTTGGCCTACAACTCCCATGATCCCTAGCTAACAGGACCAGTGGCCGGGGAAGATGGGAATTGTAGTCCAAAACATCTGGAGGGCCAAAGTTTGGGGGTGCCTGCTCTAGGGTATCAAGCCTCATCTGTTACCCAATTCTTTTAACCGGGGGTGCTAAGGATGAAACCTTGGGTCTTCTGCATCAAATCATGTGCTGTGCCTCTAAGCTATGACTCCTATTCTTGCTGCTGTAAACCTAGGCTGGATCTACACACGGGGGGGGGGGGGTTGCTACAAAATACTCATAAATCATTATATCAAAAGAAAAAACCCTATGTAAAATCGCATAGAAAAGTTTTGTGCTCTACAGCACCATCTGGTGTTGCATGTTTAGAACGCATTTAAAACACGTTTTTGTTGTTGTTTTTTTACTAATGTAGGCGAGCCCCTACTGCCAAATTTTTATTTCAAAGATTCTGATATGTGGGTGAGTCGGGGACAGAGTTGATAGTAAAAGCTTTATTTTAGCTCTGATGGCTGGTGCTAGCTGACCCCAACCTTAAGATTCTAGTGCAGGCATCCCCAAACTGTGGCCCTCCAGATGTTTTGACCTACAACTCCCATGATCCCTAGCTAACAGGACCAGTGGTCAGGGAAGATGGGAATTGTAGTCCAAAACATCTGGAGGGTCGAAGTTTGGGGATTCCTGTTCTAGTGCTTGATGAAGGAATTGCACAAGGAATTGGGGATAATAAAATTCTCTGTAGCTGCTGCTGCTGCTGCTGCTGCTGCTGCCGCCACCAAAGTGATGCATTGTTTTGCTGCTACCCACCCTGCCTCCCTAGCCTCAACAGAAACATTGGGGATGTCCATGGAAGGAAGCACAGGCACACACCCTGCTGTATCTTCTGCGGCAGTGTATGAAATGGTCAGGAGCTGGGACTGAGCTCAACAAACTTGGCTCTTTAGTGCAAATGCGTGGGCTACAGCATCCAAGCATGCACACTATGTGAAAATGAAGGTGCTGATTTATGCTCAAATATTCTGGCACCCAGCCCCAAATTCTGAATTTTGCATTCTGAAAAATATCTGGCAACTAGCTCAGAAGTAAGCGGGGGAGGGAGGAGGAATGGCATGGCTGGCTTGGCTTTGTTTCTCACTTCACCCCAATCAGTCTCTTCCTCTCAGTGTCTTTCTCAGCACTCCCAAGTCCACCAAGTCAGCGTGACTCTTTTGGTGAACTCATTGAACAAGGTGAAACTCCGGGAATGACAAGGATGGCCAAAAGGGGGGCTCATAGTTCTCGATTGATAAATATGAAACATCCCCATATATGTAAAGCCATTTGGGCAGGTGAAGGGAGCTATACTGCTAGTATTAATTTTTCTTAAACCCCCTTCCTAAAAGACAATTCAAATCAGCACCAATAAAACCCAGTATTTCTGATTAAATTTTCTGATTCCAAAACCAATTTGGACATTTGTTATGCTTGCTAAGAGTGTGGGGTGTGGAAGGCAACGAGTATTGCTGCGTTTTATGGGATGCAAACATTGTAATACTTTATAGTAGATACTGGCAACAGTTGTAGCTATTTTCACACAATAAAATCTACCATGTGCCTCTAGACTGCTAGTATTCTTCAAGAGGTAGGAGGGATCCAGGTGGCACTGTAGTCTAAACCACTGAGCATCTTAGGTTTGCTGATTGGAAGGTCAGTGGTTTGAATCCCCGCAACGGGGTGAGCTCCTGTTGCTCTGTCCCAGCTTCTGCCCATCTAGCAGTTCGAAAGCATGCCAGTGCAAGTAGATAAATAGGTACCGCTGCGGTGGGAAGGTAAACAGCATTTCCGTGCGCCATGATGTTCTGTTGTGCCACAAGTGGTTTAGTCATGCTAGCCACATGTCTAGGAAAGCTGTCTGTGGACAAACACCAGCTCCCTCGGCCTGAAGCAGGATGAGCGCTGCACTCCATAGTTGCCTTTGAATGGACTTAACCGTCCAGGGGGTCCTTTACCTTTTTACACTTTTTATTTTTCAGGAACGATTGAAGTGCTTATTGGGGAAACTTCAGTTCGAAAGCACGTCAAAATGCAAGTAGATAAATAGGAACCGCTACAGCGGGAAGGTAAACGGTGTTTCCATGTGCTGCTCTGGTTTGCCAGAAGCAGCTTTGTCATGCTGGCCACATGACCTGGAAGCTATACGCCGGCTCCCTCGGCCATTAATGCGAGATGAGCGCGCAACCCCAGAGTCGGTCACGACTGGACCTAATGGTCAGGGGTCCCTTTACCTTTACCTATGTTTTTGCAATTAAAATGGATTAAAATGTTATGACTCTTTAACACAGGTATGGGGAAACCTCAGCCCTCCAGATGTTACTGAACTATCATTCCCATCACCCCTTGCCAAGGGCCAAGCTTGCTGGTGCTGATGGGCATTTTAATTCAGTGACATCTAGAGAGCTGAAGGTTCCTCACACCTGCCCTAGCACAACAAACCCCTTTTTAAAATGAAGCATACTTTTTGCAGTTCGGGAGTGAAACACATTGAAAAGTGTGGAATGAGCAAATTATTAACAGGAAGACTTGTAAACACCTCACAATGCAATTCAGGATGAATGCTCAATAAATAGGCCATCTGGAGGAGCATATAGTAAAGACAAGTAGATGCAGAAGCTTTTAGTTACGTAGCACCAGCCAATGACAATGTCTCTGCTGGCCAGTGGAGTCACGCCTGCAGAAGTACAGTCATCGGGAACAGCAGTGTGCTTTGTCACGATTGCCACCCAGAATACCAATAATTGGTCAAGGAATTGGGGAGGGGCTATGATCGCTGGTGCAAATGAAAAACAGGCACACAGGCATATCACAGAAACAGCTATAATTGTTAGCCTCTAGGTGGTGCACTTTCTTTTCCAGCGACTTCTAGTCACTGTGGAACCGTGACAAATGATGAGTGACATGTTGTTAGCCAGAATCATAAAAATTACTTTCCTAACTACATCTAATTGTCTTTTTACCAAATTATAATATTCTTTATTTGAGAAGATTTCCCTCAGTTAGGCTATCACATTGGCTCTCGGATAACCCCTAGACATTTATAAATCAACTCTCTTCAAATCGTAACATACAGTGCAAACCTAACCATGTCTCCTCAGAAGTAAATCCTATTGAATTTAGTGGGGCTTGTTCCCAAGTAAGTGTGTTAGGATTGCATTTTAAGCAGGACTAGTGGACCTTGAACATATGCTCAAGAAGACATAAGGTTTAGCCTTTTTACAAAACCACCACATATGGAAAAGGTGCCTTCTTTTTCTTTACACTTCCAGCAACTATTGGATTCTGATTTATACATTTTTGCTAGTTTACTACTGTAGGTGTTAGGTACCATCTAGAAATCATTTTCATAAAATTCTCTTCTATCCCATAACACGCCTTAAACTGTAAATCTACATTCCACAAGCTTTCCCATGCTGCCATTTCAATTTTATGTCCTATATCCATTGTCCAGTGTATCATGGATGATTTGATTTGTTCATCTTTTGTCTGCCATCCTAGTAGCATCTTATTCATTTTTGACATCACTTCAGCATTATCACCCAGTAGGTCTCTTTCTGACTGAGAGGTTTGGCTCATAAAATCCAACCTTTGTCAAACTTAAATAATTCATTAAGTTGATAATATTGTAACCAACTCATCAAGCTTTCTGCTACATCTTTAAATTTAATCTCACTGCCCTCTTCTGTTAAGAGGAGGGGTCAGCAAACTTTTTCAGCAGGGGGCTGGTCCACTGTCCCTCAGACCTTGTGGAGGGCAGACTATATTTTGAAAAATAAAAATAAAAATGAACGAATTCCTATGCCCCACAAATAACCCAGAGATGCATTTTAAATAAAAATACACATTCTACTCATGTAAAAACACACTGATTCCTGGACCGTCCGTGGACCAGATTTAGAAGGTGATTGGGCCAGATCTGTGAAAGGAAGAGGAGCAGGTTTGTTCGAGTGTGTTGCAGGTAGAAATACTGTTTTTAATGAAGTGTGAGCTGTAGTTTACTTGCTCAAATTAACCAATAAGAAAGTTTTGAGAATTTAAATTCTAGATTAAAATTTATTACTTAATTGATAAGGGGATTGTAACAAAAACACTGTTCATTGTTTATCCCAAGAACACAGTCTTCTGGGACAAATGTAGCTTCCGCTCTTGTTGGGTCATTATGGGGCATCAGGAACTTATATGGAAATTTCTGCTGATGCCTGCAGCCCCAATGGCACCAAAGTTGCTGATGTATCCCTTGACCTTAGCAGCAGTATATGTCAAGAGTGCACTGTCAGTTAGATGGATGCAAGATGAACAGAATATATTTGACTGGAGGGTAGTTGTGGCAATCTCATATATATATTGTAAGACAGAAAATTATATATATTTTTAGAATATTTAGAACATTCATATAAAAAACCTTAAAATATCAGCGACTTCCCTTCTTCACTTTCCATGGTTCATTTTGCATAACATAAATCCCTGCATATTTTACACAAACTAAAACCATTCAGTATTCCATTATTACATCAATCAAAACATATTTACACTGTTGAATTTATCTTAATGCTGCCAGCGTTTTCAAGTGTACACAATTTACCCCATATATTCAATAAACCTTTTCCAATCTTCTTTCAACATATGTTCTTCTTGTTCTCTTATTCTATATGTTAGGTCTGCAAAGTGTGCATATTCCATCAGTTTAAGTTGCCATCCTTCTTTCATTGGGATCTCGCCCGTTTTCCATTTTGGGGCTAACAAAAAACAGGCCGTGGTAGTGGCATTCATAAATATCATTTTTTGACATCTGGGAATTTCCGTCTGAATTATCCCCAACAAAAAGGGCTCTGGTTGTTGTTGTTGTTGTTGTTGTTTTGGAAAAGTACTTTTAAACATTTTTTTTCAATTCATTATAAATTTATTTCCCAATACTCTTTCACCCTTTTATAGGTCTACTACATATGTGGGGGGGGGGGAACCACGTACCCACAACCTCATTGCATCTCCAGCACTTATCTGATTTAGTCTTATACATCTTAGCAAGCCTACTCGGAGCACAGACTCTCACAGCCCAAACTCCTAGCCTTACAAAATTGAATATGGGAAGTGTGATGAAATGTTGAGTCAGTCACTTCTGCTTTGAAACACCAACAGCTCCTCGGTATAAAAGACATCTGATGAAGCAACTCTAGTACATGAAAGGTCATGCCACAACAAATCTATTACTCTTTTAAGGTGCCACAGAAATCTTTTCCCCTCCCGTGTGTTTGCTGTAATTAAGACTAGAGCGGCTGTCCCAGGGGAATTGGTATATAAGGTTTTGCAAAGGTTCCTGCACAGCTGAGGAGATGAAGGCATCATCTAACAAATGGGACCCCTCAGGGCAAGAGGAATTGTCAATGGAGGAGCAGAACTACTATGTCGCTAGGAAGAGAGGTATGACAGATAAGCTGGGTGTGGAAGAAATGTTAAGGAGGTTGGCACAGGGGCGTACCCAGGATCAAAACTGGGGGGGGGGAGCCATGGTCGTTCAGGTTTTGACATTTCATCACGGAAAAGGCGAATGAAACCAAAATTTTAAGAAAATTATATATAATTATAGCAGTGCTTTATTACGGTAGTTATTACAATTATTTGCTTGAATTTTTAAAAATTTTTATTCTAGTTACATGTCTTATACTAATATCATTCTTCTTGGGTTTGAAGAAAACTTGTTCAAAACTTTCGTTTCAATCCAGTCCTGATTTTCCTTGAGGAATTTCTGATGGACGCTCATCAAACACAACCCAGTCAGTCTGTCCTCTCCCATTGTACTTCTGAGCCAGGTCTTTACCCTTTAAAATTTAATTTTCTACAGAAATTACTTACCTTACCTTTTTGGAACCAGTTTCTTTTATCCATTTAGGTAGCCTCGATGTCTTCTAAATGTAAATAAGAAGTTTAAACTAATAGCGGGCGGCTCAGTTTAGTGACGCAGAACTCACTAGACCCCTCTAGAAGATTCCCTCTTCTCTCTGCTAGAGCCCGCTAGAGACCTCTCCCTCCCTTGAATCCCAACGGCTGGCTGACATAGATTCCTCTATCAGTCGCTAGGTGGCTCTAGATACTTCTCAGTTTTTACACCATTTCCGTGTGGTAAACACTGATTATTCGCCATCGCCCTACCTAATTTTGTTTCGTTTCATCAGCTGCCCCCCCCACCCCTCCCTGGGTATGCCCATGGGTTGGCACTAAAATAATTAATTATGAAATAATTGTTAAAATAATTAATTTAATCAATCAATCATATAAAGGATTTATCCACACTGATGTCATAGAGAAGGAAAAACATACACTGGTAACATTTTCCTGAGGGAAAAGCTAGATGTGCATTTAAATACATAACAGGCTTTTCCTTAACTAATTACAGGGATAGAGCAGCCTAATTCTCACTGTGAAAACACCATGTGGGAACCTTTCAGAATGGAGATTCCACTACCCACACCCCAGTCAGCCAGCTAACAGTGTTAGGAGGGGAAAACCCCATTGACGTTAATGGAGATCTTTCTCCTACAGGTTCTAGCTCCACCAGGGAGAGCAGGGAATGATCTCCATTCTGCTCTCACTGGGAACTGAAGAGATTTGCCTGTCTTTCCCATGTGCTGCCTTCACAGTGAGACTTGGGTCCTTCTGTCAATGCAATTAGTTAAGGAGAAACAAGGTACATAGCTGCCTGCTATGTATTTAGTTTTGCCCTCATTCACTCTGCATTTGGCTTTGGTGGCATAACAAAAGCAGCTTGGCCTGGGATCCTAGTCCAGATCCACTAGTCAAGCACTCTATTTGGCCCTCAAGCAACAAATTGCAAGTTTGCTTCAAAGCCCAGGGTCCCTTCAGTGTTACTCTTGTCAGAATTTGGACCAGGGTCCCCAAACTACGGCCCCCGGGCCGGATGCGGCCCAATTGGCCTCCCAATCCGGCCCGCGACGACCCCCGCCGCCCGCTGCCGCCGCCCGCTCTTACAGCTCGCGGCGCGGCGGCGATCTTCAAAATTGGCAAAAAATCGCCGAAAATCCTTTGTGCAAATGCGTATGGGCCTCTCCCGACCCAGAAGAGGTCATTTCCGATGCACTTCCGGGTCGGGGGAGGCCCATACGCATGCGCACAAGTGATTTTCGGTGATTTTTCCCCGACCGCGTGCGTGTGGGCATGCGCACGGGCGTGCACTCCCCCGCCCTCCGGCCCGCTGCGCAGTCGGCGCGGCGGGCACCGGCCCGAAGCCCGGTAAGTCTGGGGACCCCTGATTTGGACATATCTGTAATTGCAGCTTGCCAGATATCTTTTGGGCATCCACATAATTTTACATTTGCTTTCTTTTCTCATTCTTCAAATGTAACATTTTCCATTCAGGATAGGGGTGAGGGTGATTCTTACGGATTTAAGATTTATGTTTTGGATTGTCACATCCTCCAGTTTTTGACAACAGTGTGCTAACTTTAAAGGGAGGAAGGACACTCTCTTCTTATTTGGACAACTGTGGGTTTAGTTACAACATATAAATAACTTTGACTACTAGAGGTATGCAGTTATATGAACTCTATAGCAGTCAGTCAAAGTTAACTTTGGTTCTTCTGCCTAAACCAAGCATTTTCAACTGAGTAAGGTTCCCTTACTGGGGCATCCACACCGCACTGACCTCTCTGCCACCTTCACCCCATATATTCAATAAACATTTTCCAATCTTCTTTCAACGTATGTTCTTCTTGTTCTCTTATTCTATATGTTAGGTCTGCAAAGTGTGCATATTCCATCAGTTTAAGTTGCCATCCTTCTTTCATTGGGACCTCGCCCGTTTTTCATTTTGGGGCTAACAAAAAACAGGCCGTGGTAGTGGCATTCATGAATATCATTTTTTGACATCTGGGAATTTCTGTCTGAATTATCCCCAACAAAAAGGGCTCTGTTTTTCTGTTTTTTTGTGGTTTTGGAAAAGTACTTTTAAACATTTTTTTCAATTCATTATAAATTTATTTCCCAATACTCTTTCACCCTTTTATAGGTCCACTACATTTTTTTTGGGGGGGGGAAACCACGTACCCACAACCTCGTTGCATCTCCAGCACTTATCTGATTTAGTCTTATACATCTTAGCAAGCCTACTCGGAGCACAGACTCTCACAGCCCAAACTCCTAGCCTTACAAAATTGAATATGGGAAGTGTGATTAAATGTTGAGTCAGTCACTTCTGCTTTGAAACACCAACAGCTCCTCGGTATAAAAGACATCTGATGAAGCAATTCTAGTACATGAAAGGTCATGCCACAACAAATCTATTACTCTTTTAAGGTGCCACAGAAATCTTTTCCCCTCCCGTGTATTTGCTGTAATTAAGACTAGAGCGGCTGTCCCAGGGGAATTGGTATATAAGGTATTGACAAAGGTTCCTGCACAGCTGAGGAGATGAAAGCATCATCTAACAAATGGGACCCATCAGGGCAAGAGGAATTGTCAATGGAGGAGCAGAACTACTATGTCGCTAGGAAGAGAGGTATGACAGATAAGCTGGGTGTGGAAGAAATGTTAAGGAGGTTGGCACAGGGGCGTACCCAGGATCAAAACTGGGGGGGGGGGAGCCATGGTCGTTCAGGTTTTGACATTTTAGCTCGGAAAAGGCGAATGAAACCAAAATTTTAAGAAAATTATATATAATTATAGCAGTGCTTTCCATTCAGGATAGGGGTGAGGGTGATTCTTACGGATTTAAGATTTATGTTTTGGATTGTCACATCCTCCAGTTTTTGACAACAGTGTGCTAACTTTAAAGGGAGGGAGGACTACTAGAGGTATGCAGTTATATGAACTCTATAGCAGTCAGTCAAAGTTAACTTTGGTTCTTCTGCCTAAACCAAGCATTTTCAACTGAATAAGGTTCCTTTACTGGGGCATCCACACCGCACTGACCTCTCTGCCACCTTGCCCCCACCTTCCTGGTAAACTGCAGTGATGACATTGCCAACTTTGAAAGATGCTGATGTCTATTAAGCTACAATCCAAAAACTGTCCTTTCCGCCTGCCTGCCTGCCAGTTTCCCTCATCTTCCACTTCTTGTCCATTATTCTTATTTGTTTCCCTTATCTTTCACAGGTTTCCATATCCCCCAGTTAAAACGAAGGAATCCTGTTATCATCTGCTGTGCCATACTGGGCACCACTGGCCTTGTGTGTTCCATAGCCCTTCTCTCTCAAAGCCTCAGGAATGGTAAGTCTTTCTGAAAGAAGGAACGCTATTCCTATGAAAGGACACTAGCATCCTGCTACCTCGTTTTTCGAATAGAAGTTTTGATGTTTTAACGATGCTGAATGTGAAGGTGGATTTTGATGATGGGTTATGACACCTTAAAGACTAACACATTTATTATTGCATAGGTTTTATGGACTCCTGTCCCCTTCACCCGATGTGAGGTGCCTCGCAAATATTTTTGCTGTTGTTGTAATTGTGGCTTTTGCTGTGCAGACTAACGCTTCTGGAAATGAATCGTGATTGGGACTATGGATCTATAGTGTGGAAGCTGTTTCCATAGAATTAATCCAGAATAAAATGTGTGGTTGTGTGTCCCTTTCCCTTAACACTACCTTCATAGAGATGAATCCATGAGGTCAGCTAAATTATTCTCCTGCACATCACTGCTGTTTATGAAGCGGGAGAGGGGTGATGTGCAAAGAGCTCACTGTGGTGGAATGCCACCATGTGCTCAGCTTCCCACACTTCACCCCTATGCCTTCTCTCTCTCTTTCCAGTAAGCAGCAGAGATACATGGTGTTTTGATGAAACTGGGACAGTAACTCAGCTCAGCCCAAGCTGTCCTGCTGCCCACTACTGCCTGATGTCATTGTAATATCAGGTGACTGACAGGTGGGTGGGTGAGATAGCAATCTGGCCCACTGGCCAGAGACAATTCCCCATGCCTGTTCTAATGAGAGGGAATGATTTTATCAGGGATCTCTAATCACATTGCTTTGAGGAACGAATGTTGTAGTAATATATCACCTTGTTTTCATCTGCTCTGTGCTCTTTGCTAGTGCTGCTTGGAAATGCTGGACATTTAATGTATTCTATTTTCATAATATAGTTATTGCCCACAAATCCCCTTTCCCTCCCAAACCAACTTTAAAGATGCCTAGCACAAAAGCCCCTTGACCTATTTGTCTGAAATTTGGCTGGTTTCTTACCTAGGGGTACACCTCTTCCCCCCCCCCCCCACAAAAGCACTGAAGCAGACCAGAACCAGATTTGTAGCCAGTGCCCATACCTACTGTGTAATTAAAGTAGTATAACAAAACAACACATTTTTGTTGCCCTGGAAGAAATGTTTTGAACACCATGGAGATTATTATATGGTTGCTTTATAGCTGAATTTGAGTTCCTTACAGAATGTGTGTGTGCTCACAGGCCAAAATATGTGACCAAACTGAAATATTATTCTTGTGTTTAGACTCAGCTATGTTCAAAGATAACAGCAGGAAGAACACTCAATGGTCACAGATGTTCTCTAATAGTAAGTTATTCTGCTATTGTATTTTTTACACCCTAGTAAAGATGGAAATCCTTGGAACGAGTTCTAGTCCCCTTTAGAACTCGTGAGGTGGCTTGCATTGTTAGATTTCATGGTTGATAACACACATCTTGGTAATACTGAAAAATCAGAGGTGAGTATGACACTGCAGGGAATTTTGTGGGAGGCTTCAAATATATGGGTCTTTTATTTGCATGTGACTGTTTTTACAAAGGCAGATTTCAGCTGCAGAATAGCACGATCATTCTGATTTAAACTAGTTTGGGGGAGTAACAGCTTCAGTTGTGCGATACCAAGATAATCAGATCAAAGAGGCTTTATTCTGAATCACAAAACAGAATTTCTTGTACTATCACAAAAGGCTATGGGCAAAGTGCACTGAATTTCTTCTGGACAAGCCTCATTAAAATATAGTAAATGTACAACAGCACAACTACTGGTTTCATGTGGTGGCTAAGAGACTGAGCAACGAATCAGGAAGTCTCCAGTTTGAATGTTGCCTCTGTCATGAACTCACTAGGACTGCTTACACACCATACATTTAAAACACACACACACCCCAAATACACTTGGGAACTCTAATCCCACCCCCGAGCTTCAATTATTTGGGGGAAATAAGGTGCTTTCAATGTATGGTCCATACACAGCCTAGGTGGTCTTAGGGAAGCCAGTCTGTCTTAGCCTCAGTCCCCTTATCTGCAACATTGGGGGTAATAATATTGACTCCCCTTGCAGGATTGTTACAAGGGATGACAACTACAGTAGATGCACATGAAGCACTTTGAACAGATGAACATGTTATACACGTGTTAATTAATTGCAACCCATACTACTATACACCTGTGCTGCCCTCATTCTTTTCAGTGGGGACGGACAGGAGAATTGGTCTGTGGAACGTGCCCTGTTTCATTCTAAATAACACCTCATTTGTTACCTGCAGTGTCAAAGGAAGTGTCTGGAATCAATACGAAGATTATGTTGCTCCAGGAAGAGTCCAAGAAATCTGCAGGTAAGGGGTATTCCAGTCCATCCAGGTGGTGCCTGGCTAAAAAAAAACAACCCCAGGAGATATTTCAAAAAGAGATGCTGGGGTGATGGTGAGAATTTGGTGCCCTCAGAGGGACTATTGTTAACTGTAGTTGCAGTACTTGGAATAATCACACCCCTCTTTGTAGAAATGAGGAACAGCTGGTGGACCAGGATGCTTCAGGAATTATGCTGTTGGCCTGAGAAGACCTCAGCATGACTGTTGCCACTGCTCACCTGGACAACTCAACATTGCAGTCTTATACATGTCTATTCAGTTGTAGACCCTGTTGAGTTCAGTGGGTCTTATCCCCAAGTAAGCAAAAATAGGATTGTGAGCCTTAGTGCAGCTACTTCGAAACCTCCAGCCCTGAGTTAATTGTGCTAAGAAGAATTATTTATTTGCTTATTTCTCAGATTTGTTAGTTGCTTTATCTTGCACAAGGCAACCCAAAGCAACTTCCAACAACCAACCAACCAAACAAACAAACAAACAAAGCAACTCCCCTCCCACATAGATACATTAAAACCAAGAGGAAAAAGAAAGACATCAAAAACATCCCAACTACAGATAGTTTAAGACCCAAAGGCCTGCTTATAGTGGAAGGTTTTTGCCTGGCACCTAAAGATATATAATGATGGTGCCAGGCAAGCCTCCCTGGGGAGAGCATTCCACAAATGGTGAGAATAACATAAACTTGTTCAATGCATCATGGTATGAGATTGGCTATATTGTCATTCCTGTCCTTGGATGATGCTGGAGTATTTGACCTCCAAATGGCCTTTGGTATACCAGTCATATGCTAAAGCCTGTTGCCTTGCCCTTGTATCTGTACAAGTAAGCACACAGAACAGAGGATCATTTGGAATGTAGAAGACTAATATGTAGTAATTGTTTGAAGAAAGAGCATCTGTAGTAGTATAGGGGTCCATTTCATTTGCTTGAACTAACTGTAAAAAATTGAGGTTAGTGTAGGGTATGGGGTATCCAGTTCTATAAAACAGGGATAGCCCATATGGTACCTGTCACGGTGGCCGGAGTGGACTACTTCAGAGTAACGACGCCACGCAGCTCTGCATTTTATTCTTTTATTGGTGCTGCGTATTTACAGTGCTCAAGTCATTGCTATTTACACGGAGTGATGTGGTCAGTCGGTTTCAGAACCTCCTAATGGCTTTTGGCGCGTCTTTCTCCAACACAAAAGCTTTGGCAGACCCATCCTCTTGCCCCTCCTCTTCCTGCGTAATTCTGGAGTTGGGGGGATGGGTCTTCCCCCCTTGCTTGCCCCTTCCTGTCCCACCTGGGACCCTGGCTCCTCTACCTTGCCTGAGCCTCGGACACGACTTCCTGCTTCCCCACTGGAATCGGAACTCTCCCTGCTTTCCCCTTTGCTCGGGGACGGGCTTGAACTCAGGAGGGGAGGGACTTCGCGATATCCCCTGTCCCTCACATCCACCCCCCTCCCAAGCTCTCCTTCACCCCTCCCCAGGCCCCCCCCATGTGTCGGTGACGACTGGAAGCCTAAGAACTCAGTGCTCTCCGAGCCCGTTGGTGTGAATACCTCCCCCCAGTCCTGCGAGCCCCCCCCTTCCGCCTGGGCGGACGGGAATCCCAAAAAGTCCGTGGCGTCAGAGCTGGTGGGGGTAAAAACGTTCTGCCAATCTGCTCCTTCCTCTGACTGGGTGGATCTCGGTGACACCCATACCTCATCCTCTGGTTCCTCAAACTCCGCTTCCCAGCGCCATGGTGAGCTGCTCTCCCGTGCCTCCTCCTCCTCCCCCTCCCTTTCCATGTGCCAGGGCTTGGGTCTGTGGGGAAAGAGGGCGTGAAATTCTTCCACCAAGAATTCCTCCTGTATCTGAGTGGCTGGGACCCATTCATTCTGGGACGGTGGAGCATCCTCCCATGCCATGAGGTACTCCAGTCCCCCCACCCCCCACCTTGAATCCAGGATGGCCGTGGCCTCATTGAGTTGCTCCCTGCCTTCCCTCTCCCCCCCTCCCTCGGGGGTTTGTTCGCTGTCTCGGAGCCTGCTGCTTTCCCTGTACGGCGACAGCAGCGATCTATGAAACACTGGATGCACCCTCATGTCCTCTGGCAGTGCCAGCCTGTATGCCACCGGGTTGACCTGTTGCGTGACCGTGAAGGGGCCCAGCCTTTTGGGTGCCAGCTTTTTGCACCTCCCTCTGGTGGGAAGGCCCTCCGAGGACAACCACACCTTGTCCCCCACCCTGATGACCTCCCCTAGTCGCCTGTGGCGATCTGCCCCCTTTTTGTACGCTTCCTTGGCCCTCTCCAAGTGTTCTCTGAGCTGCTGGTGCACCGTCTCCAGTTCCTCTGCCCAATCCTCAGCCTGTGGGCCCTCCTCCTCCTCCTCCCCCTCCCTCTCTGGGAAAGATCTGAGGTCGCGCCCGTAATTGGCCTTAAAGGGCGACACCCCTGTGGAGACGTGCACTGCATTGTTGTAGGCAAATTCTGCTAGTGGCAGGCGATCCACCCAGTCCGTTTGCCTCTGGCTGACGTAGCATCTCAGGTACTGCTGCAGAATGGCGTTGACCCTCTCCGCTTGTCCGTTGGTCTGCGGGTGTCTAGCCGTCGACAAGCTGACCTCCACCTGCAGGAGGTTCATGAGCCGCCGCCAGAACCTGGAAACAAATTGGCGGCCACGATCCGAAATAACCCTTAAAGGTAATCCATGCAGTCTGAAAACGTGATCAACAAACAGTTTGGCTGTCTCTTCTGCAGAGACTGCCCTGGCACACGGTATAAAGTGGCACATTTTGGACATGAGGTCCACCACCACCAACACTGCGGTCTTACCCCGGGAAGAAGGCAGATCTGTGATGAAGTCCATGGACAGCACTTCCCACGGCCTGTGTGGCGTGGCTAAGGGCTCCAGCAACCCTGGTGGCGCTGCTCTGACCACCTTTGCCCGCTGGCAGGTGTCACAGCCCCGTACATAGTCTCGAACATCTTCCCTCACCCCTGGCCACCAGAAGTGTCTCATGACTAGGTGAGTGGTCTTGTCCCTTCCAAAATGCCCCACCGTTGGGTTGTCGTGCATCTGTTTGAGGACCGTACGTCTGAGCTGGGTGGTGGGCAGGTACAGTGCCCCCTTGTAGAAAAGCAGCCCTCTGCGTTCTGCAAAGTCTTTTGCCTGCTCCCTCCCCCCTCTCAGTTCTCTGACGATGCGGTTGGCAAAGTCATCCGCTGCCGTCAGTGCTGTGAGTTCTGCCTCGCTCACTACTGCTGCTCCGCAGGACCATGCCGACGGGGGGAAAATGTGCCTTGGGGCTGGTGGCTCCTCCTCCTCCATGTACTCTGGCTTGCGGGAGAGGGCATCCGCCCTGACGTTCTGCTCTCCCGGGATGTAGTGTATGGAGAAGTTGAAGTTCGAGAAGAACTCTGCCCACCGTATCTGCCGCTGGTTGAGCACCCTGGCAGTTCTCCAGAACTCCAGGTTCTTGTGGTCTGTGCACACCTGGATGGGGTGCTTGGCGCCCACCAGGAAGTGTCTCCAATGTTTGAACGCAGCGTGGATCGCAAGAAGTTCTTTGTCAAACACGGTGTAGTTGCGCTCGGGCTGTGTCAACTTCCTGGAGAAGAAGGCACAGGGTCTCCACTCCCTGTTGGCGTCCAGTTGCAACAAAATGGCGCCCACAGCTTTCTCAGAAGCATCTGTCTCAATGCGTAGGGGCGCGTCCTGGACCACGTGGAACAGGTTCTGGTCCGAGGCGAACACCCTCTTGAGGCTTTCGAACGCTGCTTGCGCCTCTGGTGTCCACCTGAACTTCTGCTTGCCTCTCAGGCAGTCAGTGATGGGAGCCGTAACGCGAGAGAAGTTCTTGATGAACTTCCTGTAGAAGTTGGCGAAGCCTAGTAGGCGTTGGGCATCTTTGCGCGTCCTGGGGCTGTGCCAGTCCAGGATGGCCTGCACCTTGTCCTTGTCCATCGCCAGCCCCTTGTCTGACAGCTTGTAGCCCAGGAAGTCCACCACCAGGCGGCGCTGTTGCGTGTCTTTCTTGTCCACCCAGAAGACCGGGCTGCCCCCTGCTGCCTTGCTTTCTCTGATGAACCCCCGCTTGAGGTTCTTGTCGATGAAAGCGCGCAGATCCTCCAGTTCCTGGTCTGACATGGCGTACAGCTTGGCTGGGGGTATAGTTGCCCCTGGCACCAGGTTGATCTGGCAGTCAAAAGGCCTGTGTGGGGGTAGGTGGTCGGACTCCGCTTCGCTGAAGACCTCCTGCAGGTCCCAGTACGGCTTGGGTATCGCCTCACCCCCTTTGACGTGCATGGTGGCCACCGTGGCTATCGGAGGCCCCTCCCCTGGTTGGTGCTGCATGCAATGTTCCAGGCAAAAGTCCGATCCAAAAGTGATGCATCTCTGGTGCCAACTGATGGAGGGGTCGTGGCGCGCCAGCCAGCTCATGCCCAAGACGATGGGGGGGTCTGAGATGGTGGTGACGTTGAATGCCAGTGTCTCTGAGTGCCTTCCCACCGTCATTCTCATGGGGGGGGTTTGATGAGTGATGGCCCCCCCCAGCAGCTCTCTGCCGTCAATGGTTGCCACGTGAAGGGGAAAATCCAGCTGCAGAAGCTGGATCTGGTGCTCTTCTGCAAAGTTTCTCGAGAAGAAGTTCGCTGAGGCACCACTGTCAATTAAGGCAAGGACTGTCAGGGGATAGCCATTTGGGAGCGTTAGCGTGACTTCTAGAACCACTCCTGCTCTGGGAGGGGTGGGCTGGCTCTGCTCCTCTCTGTGCGGGTGGGTGGGCTGGGGCTGTTGTCTGCTGACTGTGCCTGGCTGCTGCCCCTTGTCTCCTGCAGCCAGGCTTTCCCGTTTCCCTGCTGTGGTGCTGCGTCAGTGGGGGAGGGCACCACCGTTCCCGCCCTTCCTTGCCACTCCCTGCGATGTGGGCAGTCTCTGACGAGATGCTGGGGGGAGTTGCAGAGAAAGCAATTCCCGCCCTTTCCCTCCTTGCGTCTTGGCGCCGCTGGGGTTTGAAAAGCCCGCGCGCGCGCGCTATCAATCTGCATGGGTTCCTGGTCCTGGCTGGCCCCAGGCGTGGCTTGAAAGGGTTGTTGGGGGAGTGGTTTCTCCTGCGACCGTGGGAACCAAGCCCGCTTTGCGCGCGTTGCTTGTTTGTCGCTCCACCGGGATTCCTGTCTCACCCCCACCGCCAGAGCCGCTTTGCTCAGCTGATCCATATCACTGGGCTTTGGACCTCTCGAGAGCTCATCCTTCACCTCCTCATGCAACCCCAAGTAGAACGCCGCTTGCATTGGGGGGGACCCCAGTTCCCACCCCAATCTGTGCACCAGCATGGTGAATTTCGCCCAATACGCGCGAACTGTCATATTTCCTTGGCGTAAATTATGAAGTTCCTCCTTAGTCTGGTCCATATGACTATCGGACGAATACATCGTTTTCAAACCTTCTAGAAATAGTTTGACATTCTTCATGCAAGGATTCCTTGTTGCAATTAACGGTCTTAGCCACTCCCTGGCTGCCCCGGTAAGGTGCTCCACAATAAACGCTACTCTGTGCTCATCATCAGGGAACTCATCGTGGTGCAGCTCAAGAGCATACACAATCTCAGTCTCAAAGCCTTGAAATTCCTTCGGGTCTCCATTGAACTTGCTAACTAGGGTCCCAGCTCTCCTTCCTGGCAGCACTTGGACTTGGGGTGCCCCTCCCGCCTTGTTTTTCTCTGCATCCAGCTTGTTTTGGAGGTCTACCGCCACCGCCCTTAATTGCTGCTCTTTTTCCTGAAGCTCTCTCACCTGTTCCGCAAGTTGTAGCCGGTCGTCCTGGACCTTCTTAGTCTCCTCTTTAGCTGCCTTCAATTCTCCCTGCGCCTGCAGCGACAGCTGCTGCAGTTCTAGCTGGGCTTGCTCCGCGATCTGCCGCCACTTCTCCGCCTCTGACACGCTCATCCCGGCACTTCCAAAGTAGCCCAAAAATGATTAGGAGGTTGCTGTCACGGTGGCCGGAGTGGACTACTTCAGAGTAACGACGCCACGCAGCTCTGCATTTTATTCTTTTATTGGTGCTGCGTATTTACAGTGCTCAAGTCATTGCTATTTACACGGAGTGATGTGGTCAGTCGGTTTCAGAACCTCCTAATGGCTTTTGGCGCGTCTTTCTCCAACACAAAAGCTTTGGCAGACCCATCCTCTTGCCCCTCCTCTTCCTGCGTAATTCTGGAGTTGGGGGGATGGGTCTTCCCCCCTTGCTTGCCCCTTCCTGTCCCACCTGGGACCCTGGCTCCTCTACCTTGCCTGAGCCTCGGACACGACTTCCTGCTTCCCCACTGGAATCGGAACTCTCCCTGCTTTCCCCTTTGCTCGGGGACGGGCTTGAACTCAGGAGGGGAGGGACTTCGCGATATCCCCTGTCCCTCACAGTACCTTTGAGATGTTGTTGGACTACAGCTCCCATCACCTTGGCAAATGGCTGTTGGCGTTGGTAATCCAACATGGAGGGTACCATGTAGTACAAGCCTTAAATATGAGCAAAGGTGTCAGCATGCATGAAGGAAAGAGGGCTGCTGGGAAGGATATCCTGCAATGTCACTATGAAATCCAGCTGCTAATTCTTTTAGCATTTTCTGTTCCTTAGTTGCAGTATTGGAAAGCAGGAATTCAGCACCCTCTGTGCTAGAAGAACTGGCTGAGCTGAAAAAGAAGACTGGAAGAATTTCCCAAGATGTAGCACAAGTGATGGGAGAGTTATACAACATTACAGGTGATGAGCATCATGCAATGATACTGTAAATGGTCCTGTGCTATTGTTAGGCACCCCCACTTCCCCAAAAAGTGAGAAGCCCCAGGGCAACTCTATCTGGGATTGCTTTGCTTTTTGAGGACAGATCATTTTAAACGTTTGCCATTTTGGGGGTAGAATTATGGGTTTATTTACAAATATACAAGCAGAGCATGAAATCTACACACATATGAAAAACGCTGTGAAGATGCTTAAAAAAAGGTTTTGAAAAATATATATTGAATTTACCATAGCTCACCATCACCATTGAGTGTCACATTTGTATACTGCAATATACATCGCCCTTAAAATGTTTTATTTGCAGCTGTATAGCCGAGTCCAAAGTCACATAGGACTCCTAAGGAGGGCAGGAGACCTGTTGTCTCCACATCAAATCCTCAGAGAAAGAAACTGACACTAATTCGTTCGGCATTTTCTGTTCCTTAGTTGCTGTAATGGGAAACCGGAATTCAGTGTCCTCTGTGCTAGAAGAGCTGGTTGAGCTGAAACGGGAAAATGGCAGGATTGCCAAAGATGTAGCACAAGGAATGGGTAAGTTGCACACTTGCACATGTCAGAGGCATCATGCACTGATATTGTTCAAGTACATATGATGTGATCAGAAGATCCATAGCCAGCAAATGTTGTAGGAGACTATAGGTATAGGGTGCTTAGGTGAAAACAGGGAAAGGGCTCCTACACATTTAATAGTAGTGTAGAAGAGGTCCAGAGGGTGGCAACACGAGAACGGGCCTTTTTTTCAGTGGCTCTCCCTCTTGTGACTATGTTCTCCCCAGAAAGGTTCTTCTGACGCCTTCATTGTATACCTTTAGGCGCCAGGCAAAAGCATTCTTCTTTAATCAGGCCTTTGGTTGATTGTCATCCAATGCCCTTTTAAAATGTGGTTTTTTTGGGGGGGAGGGGGTTATTCGGTTGTTTCTAGTTTTATTTTGATTATGTACTCTGTGTTTTTATATTGTGATTTTATCCTATGAACCACCCTGAGACCTGCAGGGGTAGGGCAGTATATAAACTGAATAAATAGAAATAGAAATAAATAAAATTTCAGTAAGGGGTACCTTGTCATCTTCCTTCTTATACAACTATTAAAGAGGCATGAGACCTGTCCTCTTTTTCTCCTGGCCATCTTATATGGGCATTATGTGATCTTGTAGACCTCACCATCTTGCTCTGTATTTCCCCAGGAGAAGGAAGGAATATAATGTAAGTCCTAATAACAGTATTTATGGTTTTCTGTAAGCTCCTTAGAACAATGAATGATGGAAAGCTGGGATAAAAATGCCAACAATATTACTTGGGAGTAAGCTGCCTTTAGCACAGTGAGACTAACACCTGAGTAAACATGCACCACATAGTATATAGGATTTCACCATATTCATCAAATTATCTGTTTATTATTTCTTTATTTATCTGTGGTTTGGCTGTTCTTCAATGGTTCCTTTAGTATTTTTCCTTTGTGTTTTATCCTTTATTGTTGTTTTCGTTGCACTGTAAGTCATTATTATTGGGACAATCGTGAAAGGATGAGATATAAATTCCAAAAACAAACAGGTGAAAGATGTATGAAGTAAAAACATCAGCTTGTGGCTGTCGTGGAGTGTGTACAAATTTGTAAATTTGTTAATGGTGTATGTTTCTTATGCTTATGTTTCTAAATGTGTTGTAAGTCACTTGGAGACTAACAAGTCCAATTATAACAATAATAGCAGGATTGCGAGACTCATGTTCACGTGCCTGAACAAACAGAAAAAAATATACCGGTAGTGCATATAGTGCAAATATAGGCATAGGGGTAACCAATATTGAACTATAATGTATATACATGCCCTAAATATGAAAAATATCAATGGAGGCATCTGTTAGCTGCTTGGAAGGATATCCTGAGAGACCGCAGTGAAATGCAGCTGCTGATTCTGTTGCCTTTTTTTGTTCCTTAGCTGAGTTGAAAGCAAAAGGAACATTGACTCCCTCTGTGCTGGACGAACTGACTGAGTTGAAAAGGGTGACTGGCAAAATGGCCAAAGATGTGATGCAGTTGCTGGGAGAGTTTCGTACCTTCACAGGTGAGAGCATTCAAATACCTATGATAGGATCAGAAAATCTAGTAGCTTCTTGGTGGAACAGCACAGGAAGGAGAGAGCAGTGGCCAGCTAGCCAGGTAATCTGCTGCCACTGCTGCCACCATTTGTGGATGAAGAGCAGGCCCAGGTAAGATGGCGGCGGCCACAGATTCCCTGACTGCCACTTCTTGCATCCTTGCCATGGTGCTCCCCCACTGGGCTGTTTATTGTTCTTTGGCTGCAGCTGCCTGAGGTGGAAAGGGGAAGGTCTAAGGCAGAGCTTCCCAAACTTTTCATGTTGGTGAGGCACTTTTTAGACATGCATCACTTTGTGACACAGTACCAGGTAATTTCGTTTTACTAGCAAACCGGAGGTTAAACTAACCCCTTTCCAGTCCTGGGAGGAGCGCAGGGTGAGATCGTGTGACACATGTACATACTGCAGCCGACACACTAACATGTCACGACACACCGTTTGGAAAGCTCTGGTATAAGGCAATAGTTGGAGGGAATTTTTTTTGTGATGTCTAGGACGTGAGGTGAGTTGGTAAGGAGGAGTGGGGTGTTGGTGAGGGGGTAGACACAGTTGGTGAGCAAAGGGGTTAGTGTGGGGAGGTGGGCTTGGTGAGGGCTTTTGTGTGGAAAGTCTAGGGGTAGGGAGTTTGGGGAAGGGGTAGGTGAGACTGGTGAGTGAAGCAAGTGAAGGGCACTGACTCTACTACTATAAAAAGGTCTCAAAATGCTGCAGCAAAGATCGTTTTCTTGGTGATTTGATTGGATCATGTTTCTCCTGGCTGTTAACTCTAGAATACTGTACTTGATAAGCTTCTGGTTTTTACTTTAAAACCTCTTTGTGGTCAACCTCCTTCCTATCTCTTGGCCTCAGTGCTTCTCTATGGGCCTAGTTGCTCACTTCGTTCTTCTTTGTTGAGTCTTTGTCCTTTTCTCTTGTTGCTTGGAATAATCTTTGGGAACATTTGCGGGCTCCCCTCTCAGTTTCTATGTTTAAATCTCTTTAAAAATCTTTTTTTCTGAGTCCTTTGGGTTTGGCTAGTTAGTTTTATTATACCCAATGTGATCACTTGTGAATTATGCATTTTAATCCATTTGATATTTTTATTGTACTGTATTGCTTGTTGTTTTCAATTGTGCACCCTTTGGGGTAGAATTTTTTTAATTTTAATTCTGTACAGAGCCATGTACGTTGATGGCACTATATGAATCAATAACAACAGCAAGATGAAGGTGAAGAAGGGGAAATCAACTCACTTTCAAAGATTCTCTACAGTGTGAGGGGTCCATCACTATTTCTTACTTGAATACTTTTGCTCTTCCAGAGGAGTTGTGCACTGGCTGCCCACAGAATTGGGTGCTATTTGAAAAACACTGCTACTTCTTTTCAACATCAAAAAACCCCTGGTTGGCTGCCAAGCAATCTTGTGAGAAAGAAGGAGCTCACTTGCTTATTATTAACATCCAGGCCGAACAGGTAAGTGTTCTGCTTTCCTTGTCTTCTTTTACTGCGACAAGTGGCAACCATGGTTCATGTATTCACTAGCTCAGTCAGGGGCAGCCCAAGACATTTTGCCGCTGTAGGCAAAATGCCTCCCTCACCCCCTTGCAGATCCAGGCCCCCTCCTTGCTCACACTGCCATGCTGGCAGTGTGATGCTGCTGCCAGCCCTGCTGCCAGCCTTGCCAACACTATTGCACCCTTGCCCGCAGCTCCCCCTGTGCTGCAGTCACGATGTAGCAGTGAGGGCGAGGGCACTGTGGTGACAGTGGTGATGGTGTGGGCAAAGCTGCGCCCAGGGCTGTCTTAAGCCCATCCAGCGCCCTGGCGCTAAGGTCCCTCCAGCGCCCCCCTCCAGAGCCTATCCAAGGGAGTGCCAAGCAGACCGCGGCAGCAGTGGGAGGCCACCTCCGAGGACTCTGCGCTGCGCCTCCTTCTTGTTTCCCCAGGGCTGGGTTCTGCTCAGTCAAGCTTCGCCACCAGCACGCGCACCGCGGGACCAGCAAGAGCTGCTTGGGCGCTGGTGGCGAAGTTCGACTGAGCGGAACCCAGCGCTGGGGAAACAAGAAGGAGGCGCAGTGCGGAGTCCTCGGAGAAGGAGAGAGACGCGGCGCAGCCTCTCAGCTTGTGGAGCGCAGTCCTGGCCAGATCGCCAGAACCCTGCGCTCAACTGGCGCCCTTCCAGCGCCCTCCAGCGCCCGGCGCCGTGGTTCTCCGCACCACTAGCCTCTATGGCTAGGACGGGCCTGGTGCTAGCCAGTGCTAGCAGTGGTGCAGTGGGACTGGCAGTGGTGCACTAATGGAGGCAGGGCAGGGTCGGAGGTCAGATCTGCCGCCTGAGGCAAATTGCTTTACTCTGCTTCATGCAGGTGCAAGCCTTGAGCCCAGTCATTCTACATGGACCTGCAGTTTAACATACCAAGTGCTTTGGTCTTTGTACTGTCTCTTCCATCTCATAGATTCGGTTTTGTTCAGCTGTGGCCTTCCATAGTATGTTAGGACTCCAGCTCCCATCATCCACTGAGCTAGCGGGAGCTGGAGATCAACCACAGGTTCTGCAGCACTGCAGGTTCCCCACTTGTGCTCTAATATGTCACTGTGCTGCATGATGGGAATTACTATTCCAGCCTTATTCTCTGCAAGTTTTACCCCTTGGTTCATTATGTAGCCCCATCCATCAATCAAAGTAGCACACACCTGAAGACAAGGAGAAGAACATGGGCAGGATTCAGCTAATGTATTCTGCCAGCAGGTGCCCTATGCAAGGACATCCACATGCTCAACAGGACTGTCCCCCCTCCCCCTCCTCCCCATGTGCCTCCCAAAATTGGCCTAGGAGGGCCAGGGGAACCCTTAGAACAGCAAGCAGTGGCAGAGATCATTCCATCAGGCAAGTCAAAATGCTAACCCTAAATACAGAACTACTTTGAATTCCTCTCCATATGTTTTTCATATTTGTGAATGAGACATGAACAACTGGACATAATCTTCTCTATTTCCCCATGTAGAGTTTTCTGCTAAAACAACTGGCTAGTGAGCATGTGTTTTGGATTGGCCTGAGTGACACCGTCAAGGAAGGGGAGTGGCGCTGGGTGGATGGTTCTCCCATGTCTATGTCGTAAGTAATTCCCCATGAAGTTCTTTTTAACAGAAATTGCAGTCAAGGCTCATTTATATGGGAGAGTTTGCACTGAAGAACTGCATAGATTTTTCAGAATATCTTGGGAAAATGAAGATACTCCTTGATCTCGGGGCTGAAGCATTTCACATGCATCTAATAAGGTGTCACAGTTACAAAAGTCCATGCCACAACAAAGCCATCATGGCTTCTCAAGATAATGTGGGCTGGAGGGGCCAAATCAACTGAATGAGAGGACCAAGTTTACCACCTCTCTGTTGTGAGCTTCATGGCTGAGTGGGAATTTGAACTCGGGTCTCCTGGGTCCAGCACTCCAACCACTACACCACATTAGCTCTCACTTTTGCTTCTGTGCAAATGGCCCTTGGAAGGGAATGTGGCCCTCAGCCCGAAAGAGGTTCACCACCTCTTCCATATTTTGTTTATGAATTTATATCCTGCCTTTCCACCCCAAGGAGCCCAGGGCAGCAAACAGATACATAATTTAAGAACAAAAAAAAAGAGAGAGAGCAAAACCAGTTAAAACTTTATGTTAAAATTGTATGCAAAAAGGCAATTGCTGCATAGGCTGGAAGTGCACTACTAAACAGAGACTAAAGGTAATCTATTATAGGGAAGTGAGCTGTTGCCTTGGGATTTCTGCAGCCTACCACTAGGGCAACAGGAGCTCAAATAGAACAAGCAACAGACCCTCGTGATAATAAATTATGTTGTTGACTATGTATGTAAGCTTGAATGCTTTTTAATAGCACATAAAGAGCACATTCAATAAAAGAGAAATTGGGAAGCATTAAAAAGCTTCTAAACTCAGCTGCCTTATAATGCTTTTTAGAAGAAGGTGATATCTATATTTAAGGGCTTCATTAAGTGAGAGGTTCTCACCCATAGCTTGTAAAAGTTCATCCCTCCCCATAGAGTACAACAAGTTATGAAAAGCCTCCCTTTTATTGCATTGCAAAGAGTTTTCCCCCATTGAGTAGGTAATAAAATCTACTGGTCCCAACACAGTAGTTGAAAAACCAGTGATTTAGAAGACAAGTGTTTGCCATTACCTGGTTGACAGAAAGACATGCACCAGATAATAGTCCATTGTAGGGATGGGGATGGAATTCGATTCAGGTCTCATTTGAAGCCAAATCTATCAAATTTGCACTTTCTGAAACAGTAAGTGAGCTAGAACACATCTATCCTTCAAAATTCACACTTATCCAGATTGTGATATACAGTTTGCCAACCAATCTTTCCCAAAAGGTATATATTAGGGGGCTGTGTGCATAAAAATGAATATTGTGGTGAAAATAACACACAACAGTGCAGTATATTACAGGAAGCTGTTTGCAAAAATATGTATAAAAATATGTTCATTAGGAGAAATATGCACTAATATTTCATGAGGATTTCTTTTTAATCACAAATTGCTGCAAAATGTGGAGAGCTGAATTTAAGGTCAGGAAAAAAAAGAGAGAAACTGAGAGAACAGGGATAGCTCAGTCAGTAAGAGCATGAGATTTCCATGGTGCTCCAACAAATTATTTCAAAACACTGTGAATCTCTTCCAGTTTTTCTGAACCCTCTGGAGTACAAATTGGACAAAAAGTATAAAATATAATGTTTCCTTACCCTGAACCCTAAAAAAGACCTGCAGGGAATTTCGCAAAGACTTTGGTTGGGGATTATTGTTTACAAAAATGCAGAGATGATGTATTTCCTGGGGTGTTACAAAATTTTCTAAGTACTTCCCTCTTGCCTCCCATTCACTTTGCTTGGGAAATAACTAATCTTTTAATAAGAAAGAACTGTCTTTTTTTTTTTAACTTCCCCTCTCTGCTAGCTTTTACTTTTCCTTCCCTGGGTTCTCGGAGTCTAAATTAAATAAACATGTCAATATAGCTGAATCAGACCCATGGGATACGT
This sequence comes from Zootoca vivipara, assembly GCF_965207765.1. Classification (NCBI taxonomy): domain Eukaryota; kingdom Metazoa; phylum Chordata; class Lepidosauria; order Squamata; family Lacertidae; genus Zootoca; species Zootoca vivipara. The sequence continues at coordinate 40,853,535 of NC_142584.1, forward strand.
CCCATGTCTGCCTTGTCTTTTTGAGAACTTTGGGCTCAGAAGCTGGCATTTTGCAATTATCCTTTTCAAAGGGCATGCCCTCTATACATGAAAACTGCAACTTGTGGAAATTCTTTGGGGAGCCAGAATGCTTTCCCCTCCCTTTCTGGTTGGCCCCCTCCCCTTGTGACTTATAATGTGCCCTGCAGAATGATGATAGCAGATTACATTATCAGGAGCAACAGTTTTCTTGCTTTCCTTTTAAAAGTCTGAAAGATCTTTACTTCCCTCCTTCCTTAGACAATGTCCTGTGCCTCCAAAAGCACAGACAGAGATGAGAAGCAAGGCTAGGCAGGGCTGTGGAACCTGTGGCCCAGCAGATGTTGGACTACAACTCCCACTATCATTGACCATTGGTTGGGGCTGATGGGAGTTGGGGTCCAGGAATACATGGAGGGCCAGAGGTAGGGTAGGTTCCTTTACAGAGGACAGTCCTCTTTTTGAATAGCTGTCTGGTCCATGTTCAGTTCAAAGACTAAGAGACTTAAGAAGGGAGAGCAAAGGAGGGCCTTGAAGTGGCCCATCAACAGTTAGCTCCTGGATGACAAACTCAGCACACACACCCGTTACTTGGCTATAATCTTCCCTGCTAAGGTGAACTTGATTGTACTTCTGTTTAAATGATAGCATTTCCCCCTAAATTTGTATGTGTATGTATGAATTAGAAATTTTTATTTAGTCCTCTTTTTTGGTAATGTATTTCCATGGGGGGGGGGATGATGATGTGGCAATGTGCAAGTGATCATCCTAGCCCCAAGAGTCTGCATTTCTGGACTAAATCCAGGGCTTTTTTCCAGCCGTAACTCTCTGGAACTCAGTTCCGGCACCTCTCAGGTGGGAGCCATTGTCATTATAAGTGAACAAGGCAGGCATTCATTCTGAGTTCTAACTCCTCTTTTTCTAGAAAAATAGCACTGAAATTATTTGAGTAGAAGGAGAGTAGAAGAAAGAGAACCGTGGGCAGGGTCATAAATAAGTTTATATGATCATGAATGGAGTGGAGAAAACAGACAAGGGCATTTCCCCCCTTTCTTTTTGACATTGATGGGCAGTAGACTCATGGCATACAAGAGAGAGTAATTCTTCCCACAATGCACAATTAACTTACGGGACTTGTTTTCACAAGTTTTCACATGTGTGCTGCTAGAATATATACACATGTGCTGAGTGTGTGTGTTTTCTTAATGGTCTCAAGTATCAGGAAACATCAGTTTGGGGGTAATATTTGAGTTTCCTGTACAAAGCACCAGCTTTGAGGTTTCAGATTCCAAGTTTCATTTCACACAATCTAATGCTAAGGATCCAAACGTCCACCAAAATCAGCCTTTGGTCTCCATCAATGGCCCATCAGATGCTTCTCAAAGCTCACAAGCAGAGCATCCTGGTGACAGGCATTTAACCAGTCTGTTTCCAGCATCTGGAAGGCAGAGTTACATGGATTTTTTATTCTTAGCTATTATGAGGGTCTTTCCCCTTTAAAAATATTTTTTAAAGCCACCTGAAAATTAGGTTCTTAATTTGCCACAGTGGGTGAAAAGGTGGTGACCAAACAACCCAAGAGGCTAATATCCATTTGGAAAGATCTACAATATTATGACTACACCGACAGAAGCCCAATGAATGTATTTCCGTATATGGAAGCGATGAACATGACAATACTAACGAGACAATAAATACTGTGCATACAAGAATCTTGGGGAAGAGAGAAATAAGGAAGATCTCTGTTGCTGGCTGTGCTGCGACTTGTTGACATTCCGTTGCTCTCACACGGGATTCCATGGGGAAATATGGCTACCCCTAGTTTTAATGGCATATAGGATATTTACTAATCTGATTTTTTTTTAAATCCCTTTCTCTTGCTCTTTAACGTCACCTATTCATTGCCACCACCAGCTTCTGGGGCCCTGGAGAACCCAATAATGCAGGGCAGGGACAGGGTGAGGACTGCGCTACACTCCGTTTCAACGGGAAATGGAACGATGTTGGATGCCGTGAAAATGAATACTGGATCTGTGAAAAGAAATGCTAGTCAAGCTCCTCTCTACACTGTAACGCTGCTCAAGCCTGGGAAAACTTTCACCTTTAAAATATCCTGGGTCCCTTTGCAGTGCACTAAGAATTTTTAGCGGTCATCTCATCGCAGGCATGCACACAGCACTTCCGAAAGAGGCTTATTTTAGCCGAGCACCATTGAACAGACCTCCTCATCTGTTTCCACCCTTTGATTTTAGGACCCTCCTCTTGGTTGCTTGACTGCAACATTTGCTTCTTGCTCAGGGTTAACAAACATCCCGTTTCTCTTTGAATCATGTTGAACCAACCTTATGCAAATTGACCCATTGTGTCTTCTGAAGCGTGGAAGCCCAAAGGCTCCTGTTTCCACTTTGCTTTAGTTGCTAAACTTGCTGCTGTGTGTTGACAGAATGGGTGTGTTGTGCACTTGCCCAGATCCGCATGCCTATTTGGGTGCAGGTGCTGCTTAATGTGAATCTTCCAGTGTATGTGGCGGAATGCCTCTGAGTGAATCTGTGTCTGTGTGTGAGCATCAGCTCCTAGTTTGATACTGTGCATAAGCACATGGGCTGATAAGAGAGGATTACCAGTTTAATAATGCATACATGTGACACACATGGGGCTTCCTTTTCATCCTTTGCCACAGAGATAAGGGAGAAAACAATACTTCCGGCTGCAAAACCACAGAAAGACCTTAATAGCAGCAGAAAGTGCTTCAGCAGCACAAGTCTTCTACTCCACCTCAGGGTATGTGGCAGTCAATACACTTTAGTAGCAACCTCATTCACCAAAGGACTATTATTGACCATTGCTTACCCACAACATTTGCAAATTAAATACTGTGGCACTAGCATGGGCATGGCCCACACCTGTTACCAACAGCCAAGCTCAAGAAGAGTAGTAAAAGTGTTTTTCTGTGCTATATCATTGTTTGCTATGTTTGCAAAATAGGTGTTGGGTGTGTTGGTGAAAAGCTACTAACTGAGAGTTAGGAAATCACTCCAAGAATGAACCATCACAGGTTTACTGGTGGAAAATTAACATTGCATCAAATTGTGACTGTTTAGTTAACAGTACTGTCTGGTGGAAGTTATGGTATTGGTGTATGAACCCATGGCTTCCCCAAAAATCAATATTTTAAATTCCTAAGCATAAGTGCTTTTCTGTTACAATTGCCTTGTGGTACTTTCTATTACTGCCTGCCAGCTATGATTCTAATAAAAACATCTACCAATCCATATGAGCCTTATTCATGCAAGCAGTATAGGAATTAAACAATCAATCACTTTGTAATCAATCAAATATAAGGTCTGTGAACCACTGAAATTTATCCAGGGTAGCATGGATCAGACCTATGCCTTGAAGCATCAAGTGCAAGGTGAAATCAAAAGCACCTGCAAGGCCATGGTTGTAACAAGGGAATTCAATGCAGCACTATGGCAATTGTTCTGCCAGCGTAAGCTTCTCAGCTTGCCAGATGGAACAGTCCCCTCTCTCCTCCCCTGTGGGCTGTTCTGAGTTTCCTGCTCCACAGCTTATTTGGGGGGATGTAAAGGGAGGAGACATCCTTGCATGGGCTTCCACTAGCAGGACTAGGAAGTTGATCCCACCCAAGATAATGAGGCACAGGGAATCTTTGAGCTCTGGTGACAAAGAAGAGCATGGATTGCATCTAACAAAGTCATTGCTACTCCTCCCTCTTCTACCCCTGTACACCCTGCTCTCTCCCTCCGCAAGCCTCCAGAGCAGATTTGGGGTGGGGAGGGGAAGGGAATAGAAGGGAAGGGAAGAGGAAGTTCCCATTGTATAATTAGGAGGCATTCTTCTCATACAGTGACTGTTGGATTAAATCCCATGTTCCAATCCCACAGAGTTATGGAGGGAGATGTTGAAAACTAATAGGTAGTGTGTGCCAAAGCATGGCATCTCATATATTTGACCACAAGCAACTTCTGATGCCATGGTAGAGCTCTTTTCCCTTGCCCAGTACAAATCAGAGAGTAGAGATAGATTTGCCTGACTTACATGGAAGAAGAGTAGAGACTACTTTTTGGGAAGCACTCAAGGTGGCTTCTAACACATCAGATAAATCTTTTTTTTCTTCCCAAAACCAGAATCTGTATAAGGTACAATCCAAACAGCATACGAAGAAGGCAATAATCAAATCAAACTACCACTGATGAGCAGAAGACAGAGGGAAACCGTAATGGGGTAGCATTTCTTGCCTATGCTCTAGAACAGGCATCCCCAAACTTCAGCCCTCTAGATGTTTTGGACTACAATTCCCATCTTCCCCAACCACTGGTCCTGTTAGCCAGGGATCATGGGAGTTGTAGGCCAAAACATCTGGAGGGCCGCAGTTTGGGGATGCCTGCTTTAGAACAGCTGCACACTTAGTTAGAAACCAATGTGTGTTTTCTGGCAGGGTTTTGGGACTGGGGCTTCATTTAATATCCTATCTTTTCTCAAAGGCACTCAAGCATGGGCGTAGCCAGGATTTTTGTTAGGGGGGCAGGACCGACATGATTGGTCAGTTAGTTACCAGTAAGTATTTCTATTGTTTTATTTGATCTGGGGGGGAGTGGCAGCTGCCCCCCGCCCCCCCCCCAGCTACACCCATACACTCAAGGTTCTCTCCACCACCACCCTTATTTTATCCTGATAGCAAACTCCATCTAGGCAAGCAGAAGGTATTATCACTGTTCAAGGCACATTCCAGCCAGCTAAAATAATCAAGGGTGATGGTGGGGGAGCATGGGCTTACTAGAGTCCCACAGGCTCGATGGGGAGATTTGGAGGGTTACATTCAGCACCTGGGCCTGAGGTTTCTCAACCCTAAATTAGGCTGCTTACACACTACCTTTGAAGAGCATTCAAAGTATCTTTCCCCCTCAAAGATAGTTGACTCCCCACAGAGTTACAGTTCCCAGCAACCCTTAGGGAACTGGAGTGCCCAGAATTATTTGAGTTGGGAAATCTTCTTTGAATATGTTATATAAAGGCATAGTGTGTACACTGCCGTAGATAAACTACATCTGCCGTCATCACCAGAGATCTGCAGTAGGCCGATCAAGATTCAGTTCCATTGACCTTAGTGGCAACCATGTGACTACAACCGTTCCCTTCGTGTTTGTTGTACCTGCTGCTGGACTTTCACGTACAAAGCCATGGTCTTCTGAGTAATTCAGTGACTATTTGCATAGTGGTACTCAGGGCACCTCCTCTAAAAGGGAGAAGTGAAACTAGAGGTAGAAGCCAAAGAGCCTAGTAGTGGGGCGCTTAGTGAGTGGAATTTGACGGGTTGACCACATTTTTCCTCCTCAAAACCCTTAAAGCCACCACAAGGCATGGCCGAGGAGAGGCAATATGGAAACTGGTTGCCAACTTCCAAACTGTCAAATTCCAAAGGAGCCATGGCAAAGGCAGGTAAGGTCATAATGGTATGAAGTGGGGTTGGGGAAGGAGGGGCGAGAGCACAGATGAGGAAGCCTCTGTGTGGTGGGTTTGTTCCTGCATGTGCGGCATCTGGTCTACTCACCCTAAAAGGAATAAATTCCAGAAGAATAGTCCTTTTAGTCCGTCAGGGCAAATGTGGGAAGTGCCTGTGGGACTTTAAAGACGAACACACAAGACGTTCGTGAGGCAGACAATTTCAGTGGATAGATATTTCAGCCCTTATTCTCCTCCCTATAGAGGAGTCTTGGAGAGGCTGATTAGATCAGGGGGAGAGAGGAGAGGAGCCTGGAGAGTTGGGATTTGAGGACCTAGAGGTGAGGCCCTGGGGGACTGGGTGTTTGTCACCTCACAAAGGAGGTGGATCCAGGAGAGGAGCCAAGTGGGTCAGCAGATATACCCCTAGCCAGCACCCTCTGGCCAATCCACCCCCAGCACCTCCAGCTGTCAACAGCTTGCCACCCAGGAAGGAGCCGCTCAGTGCCGGATTTACGTATAAGCTAAAAAAGTTATAGTTTAGGGCCCCACTCTCTTGCCCCCCTTCCCCAAATTATAAAATACATATTTTGTTATGTGCAAATGTGCAAATAGATACCTATTAGGTCCATAAGTTACCATATAGCATATATTCAACACAAAAGACAGCAACAATTTGTTGTTGACAAAGGACAGGTGGACATATAAAGGGCCCCATTACCTTCAGTAGCTTAGGGCCTCATCCAACCTCAATCCGGTCCTGGCTCAGCCACTGGACAACAAATCAGAGTCTATGCTGGTGCCAACTCCTCCTCCACCTGTTAGGAGATACCAGCACTGGCATGATTAGACCGCTCAGGCCCAACCCACACAATGGACTGCCTGTTTGCTTAACCTAACCACAAGGCTCTTTTCCATGCTAAAACTGTGGCCACCCTGCTTCTCAAATAGCAAGGGGCACGTTGCTCAATGGATCAGCCTCTTAGCTTGTGCATAGGCATGGTGTCCATCTGTTGAGCCTTTTAGCCTTTGTCTTGGCTATGTACTACATTGACGTATTCATTAAAGAGTTTGGCAGAAACTGAAATCCAAGTTCAAGGTCTACCCCCCAGAAAAGGCCAGGGCAGGTCTGTCAGTTGGGGAAGGAGCCTGCTGCTATGCTACTGTCCCCACCCCAATGTCCATTCATTTTGCTATTCTGTGATGTCCGAAAAGAGCTCCTGAGCACCATATTGGGTGTTGTGCAGGAATTTTGCATAGCTGGTAATTCTGATGGGTTTGTGCCTTCACCTGCAGCAGGAATGGGAAACCTCTAGCCCGTGGGCCTAATTAGGCTGATAGGCCTCCCTATTGGGGTGTTTTTGAGGTCAGGTATGGGCCAAAGTGGGCTACAATCAACTGGTTCTTGATACTTACAAAGGTGGTTTTCAGCAAGCTCTGTTGAAGGTATGCTGTCAGTCAGAAGCTTTGCAAGGCAGCACACACTCAGTCGAAGTCCATTTGCAAGCAGGATTTGGGGTCAACCCTCACCTGCAAAGGGAGAGGGGAAATGTCTGCAGATGAAGAAGAAAAATGAATCTAAACCATGCCTGAAAACTGATTGGTGCTGACAGAGGCTACTAAACCGTCCTATCATCAGCACAAGTATTTCTGCTTGTGCGATGGGACTTTCCTCCTCCCTCCTCCCTTATGATGCTCCAGAGGGTTGGGGAAACTCCTAGAATAGTTTTGGAGGAGTGAGGACAGAGCAGATAATGTTTTGCGCTGATGGAATTGTTGCCTTAGTGCTACATTGGATTCCAGCCAGAGCACCTTCACAGGGGCTCACAGCCAATCGGCCATGAGAGCGAGCCCATTTGATTGACAGGTGGGGCTATCAGAGATAATCCCTAGAGAGGCCAGTGGGGTGTGCTCCCAAGTAAATGTGTCTAGAACTGCAGCCTTAGCAATCTTTTTGGTTGGTCAGCCAATACTCTGCAGACGTGGCCCAGTGAAAGAGTTGTTTGTTTGTGCTTTGAATAGCATGCTCTGAATTTATTGGACTCTGGAGCCTTCCTTGAGTCTGCCTTCTGATTAGCACAGCCTGAACTTGTTGCCTCCTCCTATTTCTCTTTAACTTTTATGGCTTGAGTCAAGCATTCCTGTGTAAATGGAACTCTGCTCACAGGGTGTGTGCCTGCTGGAGGAAGCGAGGGGAAGCGGGTTTTCCTCCTTGCCTCTGTAGCCCTTTCGAAAGTTGTGCTGGATAACTGAAGACACAGAGAGGTGGCACTGATGGGGTGTGTGTTCAGGGGACACAAAAGGAACACCTTGGAACCAACCCTGTATGTATGTGGATTATGGCACCACTATTCTCCAGAATTGCCTCAATCACAAGAAACGGACTTTGTGAAGGTGTCCTAAACTTACAATCGGCATGTGCCCTACTTCACAGAGGACAGTCCTGTATTTGGAGGGCTGTCTGGTCCAAGTCCAGTTTAAAGATAAATACCTTGAAGCAGGTAGAGCAGGGAGGGCCCTTGCAGTGGCTCACTGGACAGAAGACTGAGCAGCAGGCACACAGGCCACTTGGTCCCATAGTCTTTCTCACAATGTCTAGATTATTGTATTTATGTTTAAATTACAGTATAGCAATTCTTTCTAAATGTGCACCTACATGTATGAATTGGCACATGTACATTTTATGCAAATCGGTGTCCTCTTTCATTCTATTTTTTGGGGTTGGGATGCACTTCCTCTTTTGGGGTGATGCGTAAGTGGCTACCTTGCCTGAACTTTGCACAGTGAATACGGTGCAATAGAAATAAAAGCACACATAAAGCAACAAAAATTAAGAACTGAACTGAGCAGCTTCCACAGCTGGAAGAATAGAAGACTTAGAAAGAAGCGATGAAATGCATGACACATCAAAGCTTTATAAGATAATATATGCATAGAAAACGCAGAAGGAAATACTATTTATATCATTACAAAACTAAGAAGCTTACCCAGGAACACGTAATGATGGAATAATTAGGGCTTCTTTGAAGAAGAAAAAATTCTTTTCCATGTTGTAAAATTAACATGGAAAACTCACAGTTAATCCTACAGTTGGTTAATTAATATTAAAACAAATGTCTATAACTTGCTCTGCTACTTCCCAACATTGGCATGATCAGGCTTCCACCTGCTCTCCTCTGGTCTTCCAGACTCTGCTCCCTGCACTACTTTTTTTGACAATTAAGAACGTCTCAGGATTTTAGTAGCCTTTCCTCAATTCTTACAGGAGACCTAAGAGGAAAGTACTGCAGCCTCCATAAATCAGTGCCCGCCACAACTCCATGACCCATACAATAGCAACACAAACCATCATGTCCAATTATCATACTTAAAGGAAGTTTATTTTTTGTTTTAAATCAAGATAGGGAAGGATAAGGGGAGTGCCCAGCAAAGTTGCATAACTAAATAAAATACCAGTGTAACTTCTAGTGTGCACCCGTATGTGTGGTAGTTAATTACATTCTGTCCTCACCAAAGGAAAGTCCTTTTTTCAGAATAAGGCATCCGTTGAAGCATCTGTATATGTGAGTCCTTGCTTTTATCTCTTAAATTAATGATGCTTTCCATTGGGCCAGTGCAAGCTAAAGGGCTCTGCCTATGTGCATTTGAAGCAAGGCATCTGCACTCCTAAGATAGACTCCGGTGGATTTGTCTTCAGATCTAAAATTGTAGGATGTTATGGTTTTAACTCTGATTTTATCGTTTTCAACTCATTTTTAAAACAAAATAAAAAATGCTTCCAGCAGCACCTTAGAGACCAACTAAGTTTGTCATTGGTATCAGCTTTCGTGTGCATGCACCCTTCTTCAGACATTTCAAAAAACAGCAACATTGATTTATTTTTCTCTTTGGCAAAGGCAACTGGAAATTGTAATATCTTGCTCTGTGTTCAATGAGTCCTTAATTTGCTCTGCTCTTAAACTATCACTCTGCCTATCAACAGCATTGTCGTGTGCCCAGTAATGACCAACTCTTATTTCAATTAGGGTTGCCGTATTTCAAGATGAGCTTTTTTTGCACAAACGCACAAAAGGTTATTGATATTTTTGCAGAAAATAATTTGATAGCACCCCTCCCCTGTCTACCACCACCGAGCCAGAGTCACTCGTGCACTTTTTTAAAAAACAAACCAAAATCCTGGAGATTTGCTTTAAAATGTAAAATTCCCCCAGGACGGACTTGTAGGCCTACCAAAAGAGGACATGTCCAGGAATTCCCGGACATACGGCAACCCTATTTCAATACAATTTCACATGCACTGAGGATGGCTTGGCTGAGGCTAGCTAGTAAGACAGTGGCAGAGACAATACAGTACTGTATTTGAATTGGGGGCATCTTGGTTTACTTAGCTCAGTTTCTTAACCACTTTGCTGTACCAGCTCTCTATCACTATGTGTTCTGGACACTTAAGGCTATAAATCCTGTGAATGGATTTCAGTGTAAGATCATCTATTTAAGCCTTCCAGTACGAAGAGGTACAGCTCAATGAAATCGGCTCATATGGAATACATATTGAGGCTGACAGCATTTATGTGGCGTGAAGATGCAAATTACTTTGGATCCATTCATAGTGCAAAGATGTATGTCCCTATGAACGTTAAGCAGTTTATGTGGAATCTATTCCAGACATGCATGCTTAAGAACCACCCACAAAGACTTATTACCTGATCAGTCGGTTCGATTCCCACATTGGGCAAAAAGGTTCCTGCATTGCAGGGGGTGGGACCAGATGGTGCTTATGGTCCCTTCAAACTCAATTCTATGAGGGCAGCCGCTTACACATCACCCACAAGGAATAAATCTATGACCAGAATAAAAGAGGATACTGACTTGCACCAATTTTGCATATGCTAAATACAGTACAGTGGTACCTCGGTTTATGAACACAATTGGTTCCGGAAGTCTGTTCATAAACTGAAGCGTTCATAAACTGAAGCAAACTTTCCCATTGAAAGTAATGGAAAGTGGATTAATCTGTTCCATACTTAAACTGAAGCGTTCATAAACTGAAGCGAACTTTCCCATTGAAAGTAATGGAAAGTGGATTAATCCGTTCCAGACGGGTCCGCGGAGTACTCAACCTGAAGCGTACTTAACCCGAAGCATGGGTGTAATTGGTTCCGGAAGTCTGGTCATAAACTGAAGCGTTCATAAACTGAAGCAAACTTTCCCATTGAAAGTAATGGGAAGTGAATTAATCCATTCCAGATGGTTCCGCGGCGTTCATAAACCGAAAATTTGTAAACCGAGGTGTTTATAAACCGAGGTTCCACTGTATGTGTATTGAGTGATTCGTAGCAATACAGTGGTAGCTCAGGTTACAGACGCTTCAGGTTACAGACTCCGCTAACCCAGAAGTAGTACCTCAGGTTAAGAACTTTGCTTCAGGATGAGAACAGAAATTGTGCGGCGGTGGCGGCAGCGCAGCAGCAGCAGGCCCCATTAGCTAAAGTGGTACCTCAGGTGAAGAACAGTTTCAAGTTAAGAACGGACCTCCAGAACAAATTAAGTTCTTAACCCGAGGTACCACTGTAGTTACTACAATTTAGATAGTATACACAATACTTCTCACCATCGTTGGGAAGACTGTGACTAGCCTGCGTGGCAGTTCAGCCTGCAGTCCAGGTGCCAATTGCTGAAGGTCACCTTCAAGACCCCTCCTGCTCCCCCCTCCTGCTCTTATTTTATCTTTAAACAGGGCTTGGACCTGAGAGCCCTTCAAGCAGAGGACGCCTTCAAATTGAGGCCTGTCCTCTGTTAAGTAAGACACATGGCCGCCCAACTATCTGGCCCTGTGTACAAATATTTATCTCTGAGAGTAATTCTTAAGAAATTTCTGCTTTAAATTCCCCCCCACCCCAAGTCACTTCACGCATCCCTTGCATGTTTCCCATGTCTAAGACCGAAGAGGTGCTTTCTACAGTATCTTCCAGATAAAAAGAGACTTGAGGTGCTCATTGCTGTGCCTTGCCCAAATAGGAGCATCTTAGAGGCCCTTCAGTTTCACTTCCCTTTGACTCAAATGTTCTGAGCTCTCTTGCCTCCGCATCAGGCACTGCTACTGCAGCGAGTCTCAGGGAAAGGGCATGAATGGATCGTTCTCCTGTATTTAGGGGACCGCCTGCTCCTTGCTTTGCTGAGCGCTTCCCAAGACTTCCCCCCCCCCCCCAGGTTCCGGCATGACAACATCCCAGGGTGAGTGGGCCTTTGTTTTCTGCGTTGAATTTCGGGAAGTTGCAGTGCTTGCTCCCTGTTTCTTTGGGAAAGTTTACCTACTAGAAAGGATTACAGCATAGAGTTTTATGTCACTCTAAAGGCTAACAAATAAAGAACTTATGCTTGAGCTTGCACGTCCCTCTTCCCTCCCATTCTTTTTTCCTTATGTGTCGTATCTTTTTTGATTGTGAGCCCGATGACATGAAATATCCCGAATTCCAGGCATATGCTATATATATATGCACCATGGTTGCAAGAGGGATTTTAAACAGTGAGATCAGAAGGAAATGAAATGCAGAAAAGTACAGGTGGTGATTATTATGTTAATGCAATTATTGCAGTCTTTGCTTTTCTGCATTTCATTTCCTTCTGATCTCACTGTTGAGAGTTCACACACATACAGCCCTGTGTATATATTATTCAGGGGTTGCTTGTGGGGGTGGATAGTGGCAGTGGAGCAGAGTGAGACAGCAATGAGGACAGGGGAGCTCTGGGTCGGCCACAACAGCAGAGTGTGATTGTACCCAGAAGGAACAAGGCCAGTGCTGGATTAAACCCTGTGAAGGCCCCTAGGCGGTCGAAATTTTGGGCCCCCCCACTCTAGTGGGATACCATTGAACTAAGAAAGCTTGATTGTAATTTTATTTCAAGATCAAATCAATATTATTTCAATCTGTTGACACAGGGCCCCTAAAAGGCCCATAGACTGGTGCCTGCTCTGCCTATTTGGAAATCCAGCAGTGGATGAGGTCATGGCTACATTTATAATGGGGCAAATAGAGGGTTTTGAAGGGCAAAAAAGAGGACACATTTGCCAACTTCTGCTTTTCACTATGGATCACTATGACAACTCTACCCATGAAAAAGAGGACATGTCCTGGAAAAAGAGGACATATGGCAACCCTAGAAATAGTGTCGTTGTACCACAGCCCATGCTCTGAGCTTTCTTTGGGGGAAAAGGTAAGCTTCTACACCTAGTAGAAGGAAAGTTATAAAACAAAATGTGCATCACCCTTCTGAGTGATCTCCATGAACAGCGTGGCTGCTCCCTCCTTTCAGTATTTTAAGGCAGTGCTTTTTTCTGGGGGGGATGCAGGGGTACACATACCCCTGAACTTTTTGTGAATCTTTGTACTTTTGTCCATTTACTGTATTTTATTTCCAATTTGAACTATAAAATGGTGGTTTTCTTGAGTCAAAATGAGAGTACTCCTAAACATTTTAAAAGAAAAAAGCACTGTTTTAAGGCAATGAGTGAAGTCAGAACTACGTATGTTATTTGGGTACTAGGCTATCCCTGGGGTCCTAAAAAGCTGCTGTCCCCTCCCCCCACTTTAGTGCACTTTCATTTTCTAGATCTCTGAATCTACATAGTTTTAAAGGTCTGCTAGATTCCTCCTTTGCCATTCCTTTCTTCCTAACAACCATAATGCCTCTTTCCTTTGATTGCTTTCTCTGTTATAATGTGCTCTCTACAAGTTCTTTTCTCCAAATAAACGGCACAATAAGTTGCCCGGTCATTAAGAATTCACTGTGCAGTTAACTTACTATACAGTGGTCTACCCGTCAACTCAGAAGTAAGTCTCTTCATGTTTAATAGGGTGAATTGCCATGTCAGAGGGTTAATGACTGCAGCCTTGGCTTTCTTGTCAAAAAGGAGTCAAAGGTCTGTGTATGTGTGTTTGGTATCAATGAAAAAACAACTATTTTTTTTATTTAAAAAAACAGATCTTAAATACAGACACCCCATAATGTTTAATGTTATTTTATAAAGAGTGACATACCCAAGTTAGGAAAGGAGCAAACACAATGGGAAATGAGTTTCAAATATGAAACTGCATATGCTCAGAGTATTTTGGTTTTGTTTATTAAGGTTGCTGAAATGTTTGTGTTTTGCCGAGGGTTGTGAAACTGAACATGTTTGGAGTATAATTTTTGTAGTCCATGAATGCTTATGTAATAATAAAATTGTTAGTCTTTAAGATACCTATAAGATGTGTTTTCTTTATTCCAGGCATTTTCTGCGGGGGTGGGGAGGGGGGCTTTATTTGGGAAACCTTAATCTGGCCTTGATCCTAGGGGTCATAAGAGGGGCATCACAGTACTTCCTTTGGCTGGTCCAGGTTCAGTCGTTTTCTTGCTGTCCAGATTCCAGTGTCATTCCTTTAGCAATGGAGATGTCATCTTCAAGAAGTATCAGTTCCCTGAACGCTTTCTATTCCCTCTCCCTTTTCCTACAGGGATTTACACACTTGCTAAGCCAGCAAAACCTCCCCTGCCTCCCAAACCAGGTGAGTCAGTATGTTTCCTTTCTTCTGTTCTTCAGCCTCAGTCGTGCTTCTGCACTTGACAGGCTCGTGACGGTGCTCTCAGTATGCAAAGAAGACGAGACACAGGCTTCTTCCTAGTAGTGCCGCAGATCTATGAGAGTTCTTTGCTCTTCCATAGCTTCTCTACCAGTGATGTGGGGTGCAACAGGGCATCCTATCTAATATCCATATGAAGCTACTGAGAGCGGCCATTAGGAGTTTGGGGGCAAGGTGGCATCAGTATTCTGATGACACTCTGCTCTGTTTCTCCGTAATTTCTCCAATAGCGAGAGGCTGCGCAGTCCCTGGACCTGTGTCTGGATGCAGTGGTGAGATTGATGAGGAAAATCAAATTGAGCTTGAATCTTGGAAAGGTGGAAGCACTGTGGGTGAGCATACCCTCCAACATTTCTCCGATGAAAATAGGGACATATCATTCCATAATGATAATTTTACTATTTATACCCCACGCATCTTACTGATTTGCCCCAGCCACTCTGGGCAGCTTCCAATATATATAAAACATAATAAAACATTAAACATTTTTTTTTAAAAAGCCTTCCCTATAGAGCTTGGGGGTTGGATAGCTCCATACCCTCCAACATTTCTCCAATGAAAATAGGGACATCCTAAGGAAAAGTGGGACATTCTGGGATCAAATCAGAAACTGGATGGCTTCTCTAAATCAGGGACGACCCTGGAAAATAGGGACAGTTGGAGGGTCTGGGTGAGTGGTTCCTGAGTCCAAGAAATTGGTTAATAGCCTACCCTGGACGGAGTTGCCCTCCTCCTTGTTTTGCATTTTCACAGTTTGGAGGTGCTTCTGGATCCAGCTTTGTCACTGGAGACCCAGGTAGCCTCAGTGGCTAGAGGCACCTTTACCAGCTGCAATTGGTACAACAGCTACAGCTGTTCCTGGGCCGGGAAAGTCTGGCCACAGCAGTTGGTGCATTGATTGCTTCCAGATTGGATTACTGCAGTGCACTCTGTGTGGAGCTTCCCTTGCCCTTGATTCTGAAGCTGTGTTAGTGCCGAGTGCTGCAGCACAACTGCTGACAGGAATGAGACCCGGTCAGTATATAACACCCCTGCTCAGAAACCTGCAATGGCTGCTGGGACCAGTTCAAACTGTGTTACTATTAGCATATAAAGCTTGGGACCAGTTTATCTGCATAATCACTTTATATATGCTCACTTGGCCACTTAGATTTGTGGAACTGGCACTGTTAGAGGTGCCACATCATATTCATCCTGCATTTGTCCGAATTCGATCTTTAGAAGTTCCCACACTTCGGAACTTCCTTGTCTGTTGACATCAGGCAGGTGCCTTCACCGTACTCTCTTTGGTGCCTGATAAAAACGTGTTGTTGTTATTTAAAGCAAGCCTGCCCAAATCTGTATAATGTTGACATATGTTTTAATCTGCTTTTAAATAGTGTTTGAATGTTTTAAATAGTTGCTTTAGACTTTTGTCTTTACTGATTATTCCATTGTGTTATTCTTTTTGCAAGCTGCTTTGAGTTTGCAGAAGTTTGGTTTTTTTTAAATCGAGCGCTATATAAATTCCATTAAATAAATAAATAAAGTTGACCCACATTCAGGTCCTGAACAATTTGTTGCAGGTGACTACCACTGAAGTTATTTATTACAAATGTTTTCATTGTAGGTGAACTCAGCAATTAGGCCCCACTCAGTGGTAGTCTTGAAATAACCTTATTGTGTTTCCTTAGAACTGGACTTCGTTTCTATAAACATTCTAATCCCAAGTTAATGATCTTTTTTACTTCTGGTTAGTTGCTAGTGCTGATGTCAGCAGCCATCACCTCCCTAAGCTAGTTGTAGTTTGCTTTGTCAGAGAAATACTTTGCTGATCAAATGCCCGTAACTTGAAGCAATGAAGCGAGCCTTGGGCACTGTGTCCCTTAGGTTGAAGAAAAGAATTGACGGTGCACTTTGTAAGTGACCACAATAAGACTGACTTTCTGCCATATGAACTTCCAATATAATCTGCTTATCTTGTGCTTTATTACTGCTTTGGTCCTGCATTTTGCACTTTTGGTTATATGTTATGTGCTTTGCAAAAAAAATCCCCTCCCCAAACCTGGATTCCCAGTGCCCAAAAGAAAAATTGCAATGATCCAGTGTTTTGTATTCATAGCTGCCAAGTTTTCCCTTTTCTCGCGAGGAAGCCTATTCAGCATAAGGGAAAATCCCTTTAAAAAAGGGATAACTTGACAGCTATGTTTGTATTTTAAGCAGACAATTCCTTTTCTATATTGTATTTCTCCATGTATGGCAATAAGATATAACCCCTTTTGCTTCTGTATATTTTACTGCTGCTTTGATACTTTATTTTAGAAATTAGCGCAGGTTGTACTTTGGGGTAAGGGAGAAGTTTGGTTTGGTCTGCCTTTAATGTGAACTAGGGCAATGTTCTACTAACAAATCCCATTGCCCTGAGGATTCTGCTTGGGCAATGGGATTCCTCCCCTCCCCCTTGTATGCACCCCAAGTGCTCCCCAAATCTGCCTCAGAGGTTTGTGGGAACTCCTCAACAGATTTAGGGGGCACAAAGGGGGAGGAGAGGGAGAGAATGTTCTGCTGTGCAACGAGAAGTCCTCACCCAGATAGAATGTTCACCTTAGCACTGTGTTGAATTCCACCCATAATTTGCACTTCAAGAAACAGTATCTGAACTGAAAAACACAGCTGGTGGTGCTGTGGGATAAACCACAGAGCCTAGGGCTTGCCGATCAGAAGGTCGGCAGTTTGAATCCCTGCGACGGGGTGAGCTCCTGTTGCTTGGTCCCTGCTCCTGCCAACCTAGCATTTTGAAAGCACGTCAAAGTGCAAGTAGATAAATAGGCATTGCGCCGGCGGAAAGGTAAATGGCATTTCCGTGCGCTGCTCTGGTTTGCCAGAAGCGGCTTAGTCAGGGCCGGCCCTAAGGCAAGGCTGGGTGGCGCAGGTCGCCGGGTCACCAGGGGGGTGCTGCCCGCGAAAGCCGTGCTACGTCCGCCAGACAGCCGCAAGCTCGGAAACAGGGGGGGCGGGGCGCCGGAGGGATAGTTCGCACCAGGGTGCCAGCTACGCTTAAGACGGCCTGGGACTTAGTCATGCTGGCCACATGACCCGGAAGCTGTACTCCGGCTCCCTCGGCCAATAAAGCGAGATGAGCGCCGCAACCCCAGAGTCGGTCACGACTGGACCTAATGGTCAGGGGCCCCTTTACCTTTAACTAGGCAAAAACCTTTTCAATAATAATAATAATAATAATATATTATTTATACCCCACCCGTCTGGCTGGGTTTTCCCAGCCACTCTATATAGAAGTGAAAATAACATACAAAAAATGCATTACAGTAGGGGAAATTGCAGGCAAAGGTGTGTGCATTAGGGGAAATTCCATACATAAATGTGTATACTTTGAGAAATGTGCACTAAAACTCTGGTGAATTTTCTTGAGGACTTGTTATATATATCCACACACATACCGGTAGGCTGATGTGGAAATGTGGAGAACTCAATTTAAGATTGGAAAAATGAGAAACGGAGATAAACCCAAACTGACATATTCACCCACCCCAGTTTTCTACTTCAGTTTTTTTATGTATTGGAGTGTAATGTTTGTATTTATCTAATCACTTGGGAAGTGTGTTAGTTAGCAGAAGTGGCTGAGTCAGACCAAAGACATGCTGACTGAACAGATGCCCATAGGAAGCCAACAAGCAGGATTTTTTCTATAATAATAATAATAATAATAATAATAATAATATAATCATAATTTATTATTTATACCCCGCCCATCTGGCTGGGCTTCCCCTGCCACTCTGGGCGGCTTCCCCAAAAAACATTAAAATACATCAAATATCACAGATTAAAAACTTCCCTAAACAGGGCTGCCTTTAGGTGTTTTCTAAATGTCAGGTAGTTGTTTATCTCTCTGACCTCTGATGGGAGGGCGTTCCACAGGGCGGGTGCCACTACCGAGAAGGCCCTCTGCCTGGTTCCCTGTAGCTTTCCTTCTCGCAGTGAGGGAACCGCCTGCCTGGAGTTGTTCAGCCACCACTCGCTCAATCACCTTGCCCAAGAATGGTAAATTTGAGACTGGTTATTGACCGAAATATATGCAGGATTTCACTTTTTCCTTCTGGCCTAAGCCACATAAAGGGGTGTGGAATGTCTTTGCTAAAGAAAACACATTCTTAACAGCAGCAATCTAATTTGGGAGCAATTCCATTGCTGTGGAAAGGCCCAGTTGTACAAGCAAGGCAGCCATTTGTTTGAGGCACCAGTGACGCACCACATCATGTGAAAGTGCTGTCATGGTGGAGCCTCTGATAGCATGCATCTGAATTTGACGTTGCAATGACAAAACTCATTCATCCTCTGTGGGAGTCACTTGGGGCAGCGAAGAGCCTTGAGGTGGTCCTGGTCCAGTGGTTCTCAAAGGGAGAGATGGCAAATGTGGCAGGAAGATTCAAGGACAATCAAAGAAACATGTAAACATTTCTGTGTAATATATTATTTTGTTTTTCAAAATATGGATAGATATCTGTTCAAAATGAGAGCAAATTCTATTATGTAAATCAAGCACTGCTAGTTGCTGTTTACTTTTTGGTTTCTAATCAATAAAAAGATTGGTGTGGCATGAGCAATTTCTCTCTCTGAAAGTGTAGTCCAGAGAAAAACATTTGAGGGCCACTGTCCTAGTTAGACTGTGCATAGCAAGAAAGCTGAATGCTGGAATTGTACTATTGTATTCAAGGGCAAGCCTTGATAAACTCAAAGCCCAGCTTTTCAGACACACCCAATGGATTTGCTAATTTGACTCAAACAGTCTGTAAATAATTCACACACAAAAACGCGAGTTTGAGCAGCTTGTTTCCATTTTCAGAGTTAACTGTGTTCTTCTGTTTTTAGATTCACCCAACAGTTTTGACGATGATGACGATTATGATGATGGGGGTGTGGTGATTCCTGCAAGTCAGACAACACCTTTGGCAGACAGAAGAGGCATGGATGCTAAGAAAGGTGCGGGAAATACCTCAGTCTTCTAGTCTTCTTTAGCATGCACTGGCCATGGTGGTAGTCTTTGCTAAAGCAAGGGCAGTTTTGTTAACCACTAAAGCTGAAATGATTATTAGTGAGACATTCATTTCAGCTTGTGATATTTATGAACTACGGAATTAGAAAGGCTGGAGAGATCCTGTCTCAGCAAATGAGTCATAGAGCAAGGACAGGAAGCCAGAAGTTGGTAGATTCTAGGGTTGCCATATTCCCAATAGTGAAAATCCGGACAAAGTTGTTGAGCTCCCCCTTCCCCCCTTTTTTCTTTTCATTTTGGGGCTTTCCCCGAATTGTCTAGGCTTTCCCGGACATTTTGCTGATTCAGCTAAAATCCACCCATTTTTCTGAGCGATTCCCAGATGTGCCTGGGAAAACCCAGACAAATGGCAGCTCTAGTAGACTCCACCTGCCATCATCCCTGTTCGCAGACACACTGGCTTAGTACTGATGAGTGTTGGAGTCCAAGCACTTCAGGAGGGACACAGGTTCTCCATCCCTGCCGTAGAGGGTTCCATGGTAACCACCAACAGAACTATCACCAACAAATGAATGGGTCTCATCTCCCTTTAAAGGCATCTAAGCTATGAGCATCTTTACTTCTTGTGGTGGTGAATTCCATACATTTATTCAGCATTGTCTGAAGAAGTACTGTACTTCTGTTATTTCTCTCAGCCTTTCCTTTTACAAATCCTGGACGATTTTAAGCAAACAAAATCAAAACAGTTATTCAGAGCCTTTGTCTAATTGTGCAACCATTGTATCATGCTGCTCCCCCCCCCCCCGAAGGCGGAATCTCTAAGTTTAGCTATTCTTTTTCTCCTCATTTCTGTCTTCTATATTAAAGATATCTGTTCCCTCACACCAGGCATAGGCAACCTTGGCTCTCCAGATGTTTTGGAACTACAACTCCCATGATCCCTAGCTAACAGGGCCAGTGGTCAGGGATCATGGGAGTTGTATTTCCAAAACATGGAGAGCCAAGGTTGCCTATGCCTGCCTCACACACAATTATAATGGGAGGAGGAGAGGAACCAGACACTCGAATAGACTATAGTCAATTCTAAATGTGGCTGGAGTCTAAATTCTAAATGTAGCTTATTTCACTCAACATAAGCTGCTGTTTGTCAAGCAGCTAGTGTGAAACATGAGCTCCTGGACAAATGGGACAAAGGCTGCCCCATTAAACTGATGCCCTCTTCTTACAGTGCAGCATTGCCCTTCAACTTCACCAGCTCTCCCCCACTGAGCTGCCTTCAAGAACTGAACTATGCCAAATGTGGTGTGTAGAGGCAGCCCCACCTGCTCACACAGTTTGAAACTTTAGTGAAACTTCTTAGGGTCCAAATTAGAATGTGGCCAATGCATTAAATTAACTGCAAGCTCTTACAGACTCATTTTAAAATTGTTGACTATTCAGCTGAAACTGACACATTTCACAAGCATGTCTATGTCCCTCTACTAACTTGTTGAATAGCTGGTGGATTTCATCATGGTGGAGTAAGGAAAAAGGGAGTGATTCTGCATTTTTCATGCACATCGACAGTTTTATCGACTTTGTATGTCTGTGGTGTGCTCTCTGTTTCTAATACCTAACTCCTGAATTTGTACTGTATAGTCGTCGATCCTGGATACAGCCCAAGCTATTCAAGTATCAATCCCCTTCCTTCTGATGAAGCGACAAGCAGTTCAAATTGTGGTATGTATTCCAAATGGCATCTAGATCATGTGTGCACTCAACCCGTAGCCATCCTATCTTACTGCTGGGCTAAATATAATTTCTTTTAATATAAAGGGAAAATTTGCAAGTATCAGCAGGTACCTTGGGTAAGAACTGACATGGCTGTTCTTCAGGAGACCCACCTCCAAGCTCCTGAGATGGATTGGTTGTGAAAAGACTGGTTGGAGTGAGCATTGGGAACAGAGGGTTCCACCAAATCTAGGGCTGCAGCAATCCTCTTGCCAGATGTAACTCACAGATGTGAATCAGAGACCCCTCATGCGAAGGTCGCACAATTACAGAACACCACTATCAATAATGGGGAAGACTTCAATTAAATCCTTAATTTTATTGAGCAAGATCATATACAAAAAGGGGACTTCCCAAGCCAAGGAGGCACCATGTGGTTCCACATATAAGTACAGCCCTAGAATATGTGATGACTCAGCTAAATTGTGGTTCAAGATTTTATGTACAAGGCAAGGTTTTTTCTTCTTACATCTGTGTTGGTTAGTTTTTGTGTAACCAAATGCACAATAGATCCCGTATTAATCTCAAATCATAGCTCACATTTAACACACCCATCCTCAACACCCTGGATGTGCCTCACATTGGAAAGTTAGCTCCACACCATTGGAAAGTTAGCTCCACACATTGGAAAGTTAGCTCCACACCATGAAGGAAGGTGGTCTATGGTTGAAGGTTGCAGTAACATAACTCTTGGGGCACAATAATAAACAGGCAGTAAAACTCCTCTGGGACAGGGGTAGCAAATCTTTGCCCGCCTCCCCCACAGTGTTGTTGGATTCCAACTCTCATGAGCCTCATCCAACATGGTCAATGGTCAGGGATAATGGGAACTGGAATCCAACAATATCTGGAGGGGCCACGGATTAGCAGAACCAATGCAAGAGACTGCACCACAAGCTCCATTCCTCCTCTCCCTCTACTTTTGCTTTGTGACAGCTTCTCTGGAGGTCTCTTGGCCACCACCTCCTCCCTGCCTCACTGAGGAAGGGCCAAGGGAGTCCTTCCTCAGAGTGGTGTATTCTGAGAGAGATGGGCAGGAGGGCACTGCTGCTGCAGTAGCTGGAAATGTCTACATTTAGTAAAATGTTTAAATAGTATTTCCAGCTGTAGCAGCAAACCACATCACTGGTCAGAGGCACCAATTTTTGGGAGGAGCCCCCCCCCCAAGTCCAAAGACCTCCTGAGGAGGCCAAGCACGGAGCTGAGCACAGCCACAGAGAAGGAGGAGGCTGGAAGCAGCTCCCAAATAATATATGAGGTGCTGGAATCTGGAGGGAAAATGGAAGTGTGGGGATTGGGTTTTCAGATGATCTAGATGCAACTTGGACTACCCTGATGGTGTTTCACCTGCAAATCAGAAGTGTACTGTGTGACACATGCTTTTTATCCATAGATACCATAGATACCCACACACACACATGTAAGAGAGAAATGGGAAGGAGGGAAGGGGCTAATGAAAGGACTGCCAATAGACTAACAATAAAATGCTAATAATAATAATAATAATAATAATAATAATAATAATAATAATAATAATATTTTTTTTAAAAAAAACACATTCATTTCCTCACAAGCCTGCTTATGTTTAGTTTGTGACTGGGAAAAGCTGTTTCACGAAAATATAAGAAGAGTCCTAGCTAGTGGATCAAACTAAATATCTCTTTAGTTTAGCATACTGACTCCCACAATGGCTAAGCAGGTGGCTCTGGGAAGGTCACAAGCAGGTAACGAGTGCAACATCTCTCTCCTGTTCATGGTCCTCCATTTTCCTTTAGCGTCAGTGGACACAGAATTGGAAATTTTGATATTATTGTAGTATCTCATCTTTGCTGATCTATGGCATAAATCCGATCTCATTAATTTAGCCACTTAACGTTAAAATTTGAACATATTATTAAGCAGCTGCTTTGGCTAGCCTACATCACTTCTTCCAATATTTATACAGTGTAAATTCTCACAGGTGTTTCATTGTTTACATAACTCTTCCAGTTATTAAATATGCAATTAGGTTCACAGAGAGCAAGAAGGAAACTCCCTGAGTCACCAGACAAACTCACATAAAACCAGACCATAATTCTGTCTCATTTACACTGGTATAAAGAGCAATAATCTTTATAGCATTGTATAATTTTACACTGTCATGGGGCTGAGGCTTCAGCTCAGTAGAGGAACTCATATTTTGTACACGGAAGGCCCCCAGTTTCAGTCCCTGGTACCTCCAGTTACCATTTCCTGATATGTCCAGTTAGATGGTGTCAAAAACCACTGCCTGGTTGAGACTGGAGAGCTGCTGCCAGTAGACAGTACTGGATGAGATAGATAGTGTAACTTGATAAACGGCAGCTTCCTAAGTTCCACACATCACAGACTTCTTCCTTTGCAAGGTCACTTAGATCCCCATGATCATAATAGGAAGGAAAAGATTCAGGATCCTCCCACCCAGTCTCAGGACCATTACCGTCCTTAGTTTTGATTGTGGGGGAGCAATTACTCCTTTGTGGGCTCTAAATTATTTCTATATGACTTATAAAATTCCCCACTTCCTCCCACCAAACTCTTGTTCCGTCTGCTTCTGATTCCCATCCATCCCCTTTTACAGTCTACATGTTCTTTCTCATACCCCCTATTTTTCTGAGACTATTACGTACTTCGATTTTCTAACGAATTGGGGCTTATACACATAACTCTCCCAGTGGGTGGCAACCCTATCCCAACAAGTGAATTGGATCTGCGACATGGAATTGCGGGGTGGGGAGAAGTTGCAGAAATCAGAGAATACTGTGTACCATAATCAGCCGTAGGGTTTATGGTTACCAAGCAATAGCAGGTTATAGCCAGTCAAGTCGTCCAGGAGGCTAATCACATTGGCCAGACATAGTAGTATTTCTAGATAGCATCTTTTGACTCTTGAAGCTTACAATGACAAATACAGTTCCTCTAATATTCATTTGCCTCAGTTGAATAAAATGTTTGTACATTCCTTTTAGATTGGTCCAATTGTCCTCAGCAGCAGCATTAACCAAGCATAAAGCAAAATGTTTTAGATGGTTTAGTACTGATTTACCCTCACCATCAGCATTACAGTACTTTTTTAAAAAATTAAAAGATCTAATATTTTGGGCCTTTTCTACATAAGAGGTAAAAGTTAAAATTTTTAGATAGAGGAGCATTGTCCAGACTAATTTATGTTGTTTTCCAATTTCTGTTATTCCTTCTTCAGTTGAGGTGGCCCAGCCTATGCACAGAGACAGCTTGTCTCCCCCTGGAACCCAGAATAGAATTTGGCAACCTTGCTGTGATTGTGCACAAACACCTGCACACTCACTGTTCTCACTCATACATGTTTCATGAATTTGATCTCCTTTGTTTTTCATTTGAAAAGGGGAGGTAACTATTTGTTTTTATATTGTTTTTTTATTTTTAATGTTGCAAATAAAATCCTTCCACTAATCTTCACTTCTACAGCTCCTGCCAATGCTGAGTCTCCACAAAGGAAAGACAGCAGAAGAATTCATGTTCGCATCCTTTATGTCTTGGTAGTCATCTGCTTTGTGGTGTTGTCAGCGCTACTCTTCTTGGTCCTGGGGAAGTGTAAGTGATGAAAGGAAGTCTGTATAAATCAGGAATGCGGATTGTGTTGAATCCCAACTCCCATCAGCCCCAGCCAGCATGACCAATGGTCAGGGATGGTGGAGTCCAACAATGTCTGGAGGACTGTAGATTGATCCCCCATCTCTGGTGAAAATGGAATTGTCAGAAACTGCAGGGGTTAGAAATGGGGACCCATGAATCTAGGCATACTGCCCTGTATGGAAAACTATCCATGAGGGATAGCTCAGCCGGTAGAGCATTCTTAATCTCAGGGTTGTGGGTTCCAGTCCCACTTTGGGCAGAGATTCCTGCATTGCAGGGGGTACCTTCCATCTCTACAATTCTATTATTCTATCATGGCTATACATAATTGGTTCCTGGGATTGCATGAGTGATAATAGTCTTTTCTAACCTTTCTCCCTTTGGCTTTGCTCCTAGTACTGTTCCTCTCACCTGGCTCCCACTTGCGAGTGGACTCAGCTTTGAAAGCTATTTCTAAAACACTTTTTTTTTAAAAAAATAGATTTTTTTAAATGCTTGCTTTTTAATGAATAAAATCTGATACTATGTTTCTTTGTTTAGCAACATTTATATTCTGCATATCATATCTATACCGAAGTGGTTTATAGCCCTCAAAGGCAACCCACTTAAGGAAATGTGATACTAATAAAAACACATTGCAATAAATGCACATTAAAATACAGCCATCTGTTGAGCAACCAGAACAGTTCTCAAATCCAGGTATCAGATTACTGCTCTCCAATGCACTCTCCCTTCCAAGCCACCCTGAACTGGAAGGAACCAGTGATAAATGCCTCCCAGTGACCTAGCATCTGCCGCCTTTGCCTGAATCTGCTGCTACTGCCACTGGAAAGGTCTAAAGAACAAATCCCTTGGCCCAATTGAAGCATATTCTGCATATGGATGAAGGCCACCGGAGTATATGCAAGGAGAACATGGTTCAAAGCAAGGTTTATGTTTACAGCACAACAGAAAGGAGAAAAACAACAAAAAAATGTCTAATTTTCTTTCTTCAGACTCCGGACTATCAGAGGAGATGCAAGCTCTGTACTTGAACCAATCAGAGATGCTGATGAGAGGTAGGTAGTGTGGCTCTTTAATACGTAAGGTGGAGGCTGAGATGTCCCACAATGGCCGTGCAGGGCAGGGTAATGGCCCCCAGCACA